>NC_089782.1:32171735-32237379 GCF_040412425.1 Macrobrachium rosenbergii
GTTGTTTGGTGGCCTTTTGGATGTTTTCATCCTATGGAAGCTTTATTTTGTTGTTGAAATCTATTTGTCTGTTGGGAGTGGGACCTCTATAGTATATTTTATTCGCTTTGTTAATAGCCCTCTCGATAATGTGTGGTGGATAGAGCAGTTGCGTTAGGTGTTGGCGGATCGTGTTAAATTCTTTATCCAGGTACTCATTTGAACATATCCTAAGTCCTCTGAGAATAAGTTGCACCCTACCATGATTTTTACGGAGACGTCGTGGTAGCTTAAGAAATGAATGTAGGAGACAGCGAAGGTGGGTTTTCTATATACTGTAAATGCATACCTGTTCTGTTTTCTTATGATCAGTACATCTAGGAACGGCAGTTTTCCGTCCTTTTCCCATTCTGTTTTAAATTTTATGGTCGACCAAACGGGAGCTAATGAGGCCAAAACCACTAGGGAATTTGGTCACTCTCCTCCTTCTTAAGGAACGCCACCTCCATAACATGGGAGGCCCTAAGGCCACACCTTCATGTTTTTGTATATATACCATTGTAACTTTCCACCTGTCCATATTCTACCAGTGAACAGGGCACAGAAACAAGTGCCTGAAATATATGGTTTCAACGTTTAAATAGTGTTTTATGGGCCTTCTTATTTTCATATTACACTGTAGTATTACAGGAAAAGACATTCATATATATATATTCATATGTATATGAATACATAGATATTTATAATGTATATATACATAGACATATATACATATATATATGCTGTGGGCATTGCATTAATGCAATGCCCACAGCAGTCATCTAATCATCAGTTACACAAATTTATCCTCCAACCTTACTGAACAGCCAACAGACCTAAATTATCTCACACAAACAAGCAAACAGGTTTTTCCTATGAAATTGTGCCTGCAAACAGGCCTCTGTACGAATTAAACAAGCAAACAGGTCTCTCGTATGAAACAAACAAGCAAACAGGTCTCTCCTATAACTTGGAGGTATTGTAAACAGGCACATAGATTAGATTAAATTACTTAAAATTGCAGAAACAAGCAAACAGGTCTTTCGTATGAGACTACGCAAGCAAACAGGTCTCTTGTGCGAAGCAAACAAGTAAACAGGTCTCTCCCAAGACCTGTGGGCACCTGTAAGAAGCGAAGACGTGTCTACCTGATTCCTATTTCCTACTTTGTGCCCTGAAGGATTTTGGGAGATACGTGCCTTGTCCCTGCAGTTACCAACAACGATTTTAGCCACAAAATCCCCTCTGGATTTACGTAAAAGAAATCCAGAGGTATTATTAATTCATAAATTCATTCTTCGTTAAGTAACGCATCGCTAGGGCGCCTCAATAATCGGCTGAGTCCTCTGGCGTCGCCAAAAATCCCCGACAGAGAAAGTCAAGTATAGGGAGTTATCGCGCATCCCTGACCTACACCAGACGTGACAGTTACCAACAAGAGAATATCTGTAAATCTCTATTGATTTACATAAGAAAAATAAATCCGCAGGTTTCATTAATTCACAAACTCATCCTTCATCAAGTTACTCATCGCTAGGGCGCTTCAGTTATCGGCTGAGTCCTCTGACGTCGCGAAAATCTCCGAAGGAGAAAGTCGGGTAAAAGGAGGAGTTATCGTGCGTGCATCCCTGACCTACACCAAACTTGTTATTTTTATTTACTTATTTTTTTTTATTTTTATTTTTTTTTTTTTTTGCCTCAGGGATACGTGGGCAGGTCGGTTACGGAGGTCCTGGGATCACAGGGGTCCTTGCCTGCTCCCCAAGGGGTGTGGGGTAGTAGGGCGGGCGTGCGCCGAATTTCGGAAAATGTAGGCGTCGATATGCCCTTGAATACATGTTTTAGTTTGCTGTAAAAGAAAACTATTGTGATGGCGTTTTGTCTGTCCGTCCGCACTTTATTCTGTCCGTACTTTTTCTATCCGCCCTCAGATCTTAAAAACTACTGAGGCTAGAGGGCTGCAAATTGATATGTTGATCATCCACCCTCCAATCATTAAACATACCAAATTGCAGCCCTCTAGCCTCAGTAGTTTTTATTTTATTAAAGGTTAAAGTTAGCCATGATGGTGCTTCTGGCACCGCTATAGGTGCCAACAATACGGGCCACCAACGGGCCGTGGCTGAAAATTTAATGGGCTGCAGCTGAGAGTTTCATGGGCCGTGGCTGAGAGTTTCATACAGCATTGTACACTGTACAGAAAACTCGATTGCGGTGAAGAAACTTGTTTTTATTGGGATAGCTGTGATAAGATTATATAAATAGATATATATATTTTATATATATATATATCTATATATTGATATATACAGTATAAATATAATATATACATATATATAAATACATACATGCACACATGCATACATACATGCATACAAACAAGATATAACTGAATCATTACTCATGCACTGAACAACGTAACCACCGACCGCACTCCCCAAATTAATGAGAATCACCACCAACATCTGCAAGCCTGAGGAACAACATTTCCTCTGACCACACAAACACGTATTGCATGAGATTGTCAAGAACCTGTTCCCTTCCTGGAGTGAGTCCGTTTTTTCCTAGAGTGAAGGTGACGTTGTCGATATTAATTCCTGCTCTTGCGCAAACTAGTTCGAATTCTCCTTTTGACGTCCTACGGTGGTAGAAGGAGAGGGATATTTGTAACTTTGATTTATAAAGAATGGAATTTTGTAGGTTATTATTATTATTATTATTATTATTATTATTATTATTATTATTATTATTATTATTATTCAATAGATGAAACCTATTCATATGGAACAAGCCCACCAAAGGGGCCACTGACTTGGAATTCAAGCTTCCAAGGAATATGGTGTCCATTAGGAAGAAGTAAGAGGAGGTAAAGGAAATACAGAAAGAAGAGATCTGGCTTGAATAAAAAAAAGAAATTAATTAATAAAATAATAAATAGACAAAAGTATATTAAAATGAAAGAAGAATAGTATTAGGGTAGTGCAATCTTCGCTTGAACTTTGGAACTGAGGAATAAAAACATCCTGGGGAACAGTTCCACAGTCCAGAGGTGTGATAAATAAAGAACCTCTGGAGCTGAGGAACAAAAAACCTCAGGAACTGTGGAATAAAAAAACTCTGAAACTGAGGAATAAAGGACCTCTGGAACTGAGAAATAAAGGTCCTCTGGAACTGAAGAATAAAGAACCCCCTGGAACTGAAGAATAAATGACCTCTGAAACTGAGGAATAAAGAACCTCTGGAACTGAGGAATAAAGGACATCTGGAGCTGAGGAATAAAGAACTCTGGAACTGAGGAATAAAAGACCTCTGGAACTGAGGAATAAAAAAAGCCTCTGAAGCTGTGGAATAAAAAACTTCTGGAACTGAGGAATAAAAATCTCTGGAACTGAAGAATAAAGAAGCTCTGGAACTGAGTAACAAAGGACCTCTGGAACTGAGGAATAAAAAAAAACTCTGGAATCTGGAACTGAGGAATAAACGACCTCTGGAACTGAGGAATAAAGGTCCTCTGGAACTGAGGAATAAAGGTCCTCTGGAACTGAGGAATAAAGGTCCTCTGGAACTGAGGAATAAAAAAACCTTTGGAACTGAGGAATAAAGAACCTCTGGAACTGAGGAATAAAAAACCCCTGGAACTGAGAAATAAAGGACCTCTGGAACTGAGAAATAAAGGACCTCTGGAACTGAGGAATAAAGGAACCTCTGGAACTGAGGAATAAAGGAACCTCTGGAATTGAGGAATAAAGGACCTCTGGAACTGAGGAATCCTCTGGAACTGAGAGTAAATATTGTATTATTATAATGTTTATTGTTTATTTTTATTCATTCTATTAACCGATAACGATAAATTGACAGATTAATTTTGTTAGCTGATTGAATATTTTGTTAAATTATAATGTTTATTGTTTGTTTTCATTCAATTAAGATTGTTAATATTTTAAAAATTTTTGTTGTTTTATTAAATTTTATTTTCTATTTTATTTTTATTTATTGTTTTTATTATTTGTATCTTTATTTTATTTACATTTTTATTTTTTTTTTATTTTAATATATAAGGTCAAAAAATATCTCAGGATCGATGGAATTCTTGTTCTAAAAATCCAAAAATTATAGATGGTCGTGAAAGCAAATATTTTTATTTTTTATCATTTTATTTTATTTTTATTATTCATTTTATTTTATTTTTATAATTATTATATATATATATATATATATATATATATATATATATATATATATATATATATATATATATATTTATATACAACTGAATGAATTTGTTATAAAATCTAAAATTATCATTAGTATTTAGAGTAAATATTTTAATTTTATCTTTACTTTACTTTTATCTTTATGTTTTAATTTTATTTTTTTTTTTTATCTTTATTACTTTATAGAAGTTGCATTTAGGATTAAGTAAATATTTAGTATCGTCACTTCCGATTCAATGAGCTTTCGAAATTCATCCGATTTTGACCTAGAATAAATATATTCTGGATAGAGAGAGAGAGAGAGAAAGAGAGAGTGAAAATATATGCTAAGAGAGAGAGAGAGTGAAAATATATGCTAGAGAGAGAGAGAGAGAGAGAGAGTGAAAATATATGCTAGAGAGAGAGAGAGAGAAAGTGTGAAAATATATGCTAGAGAGAGAGAGAGAGAGAGTGTGTGAAAAATATGCTAGAGAGGAGAGAGAGAGAAGATATATACTGAGAGAAAGAGAGAGGAAGTGTGAAAATGTATGCTAGAGAGAGAGAGATAGTGGAAAGACAGATTGAGAATATATGTTAGACAGACAGAGAAAATATAGAGAGAGAGAGAGAGAGAGAGAGAGAGAGAGAGAGAATATGCAGAAACAAGGAAGGCTATAAAAGAGAGTATATGTGTACGTGTGTATGAGTGTGTTACAGACACACACACACACATATGTTTATGTCTGTGTATATGTATGTCTCCATATGTCTTCTAAAGTCATACAGACAGGCAGACACAGACATAGAGAGACAAGATTGGACGGTGGCTTAAAAAATTACAGATTTTGAAGTCAGCTTCGTGACAGGTTCCACCCAACTTTTTTTTTTTTTTTTTCATCAAATGGTATCCTGCAATTTGAAGGATTCCTTTTGACTCCTCAAAGGATGTTGAGGCCATCAATCAGGATACAGATTGAGTGACTGATTGTGTACGTGCAAAATGGCGTCGCAATTTCCTAGGTCGCTGATGCATATATATGTGTTTGTAGGTATGTATATATTATATACATACATATATGTATGAATATATATATATATATATATATATATATATATATATATATATATATATATGTATGTGTGTGTGTGTGTGTGTGTGTGTGTGTGCACGTGTGTGTGTAATTAAAATGTCTCACATGAATAAACGAATAAGTGGAATTTCAATGAAATCTGTGCCTTCATTATCATGCAACCAAACGTGCAAATGAGTGACGAAATCAGGCAGTAATTTGGCCGTGCCCCCAGTGATTGTGTGTCAAGCAATTCAGGATTCAGTAAAGTGCTTTTCAATGTCTTTAAGTGGTCTTCTTCTTCTTCTTTTTCTTCTTCTTCTTCTTCTTCAAAAGGAAAGTGGCTGGTCAAGGCAGACGAGGGAATAGAGTGCGGTCCTGTTCTTTCTTAGGTTCTGAAAGTACCGGAAATTCTTAATCATTTTTAAGTTTTCTGTCTGTCCGTCCGTACTTTTTTCTGTCCGCACTTTATTCTGTCCGCACCTTATCTGCACCGTCCGCACCTTATCTGTCCGCACGTTTTTCTGTCCGCACTTTTTCTGTCTGCACTTTTTTTCTGCCCACACTTTTTCTGTCCGCACTTTATCTCTCCGCACTTTATTCTGTCCGCATTTTATCTGTCCGCACTTTATCTGTCAGTACTTTCTCTGTCCGCCCTCGGATCTTAAAAACTACAGAGGCTAGAGGGCTGCAAATTGGTATGTTGATCATCCACCTTCCAATCATCAAACATACCAAATTGCAGCCCTCTAACCACAGTAGTTTTTATTTTATTTAAGGTATAATTTAACCATAATCGTGCTTCTGGCAACTATATAGGATAGGCCACCACCGGGCCGCGATTAAAGTTTCATGGGTCGCGGCTCACGCATCATTACACCGAGACCACCGAAAGATAGATCTGTTTTCGGTGGCCTTGATTATACGTTGTAGCGGCTGTACAGAAAACTCGATTGCGCCGAAGATTGGAGTTCGTTCCAGAAAATCAAGATTTTTGTCGCTATGCTATAAGATTTTTCAGGTTTAATATCTTCGTGTAAATAAAGATTATCTTCAATCTTGAGTGATTTTTAGGTAGATATCTTCACGGGAATAAAGATTTGGTCGTCATTAAAAAGATTTTAAGACAAATATTTTGATGAGAATAAAGATCATCGTCAACCTAAGAAGATTTTAAGGTAAATAAAGATTTTTTCGATACTCTGGGGAGATTTTCAAATAAATATCTATAAGAAAATAAAGATTCTACCATTGCTTTTGAAGGGAAACTACAGTGTAAAAATAAAGATTTATCATACCCCTAAAAAGATATTAGGTAAATATCTCTGTAACAGTAAAGAATCTATTTGTTTCCTGGAGAGAAAGAGAGAGAGAGAGAGAGAGAGAGAGAGAGAGAGAGTCCTTGTGATTTCAAAACCCAGTCACAGCAATTCAGGGGCAATACCAGCTTTTGCCTGGAGAGAGAGAGAGAGAGAGTGAAAGTCCTTGTGATTTCAAAACCCAGTCACAGCAACTCAGGATAAATAATAGCCTTTTCCTGGAGAGAGAGAGAGAGAGAGAGAGAGAGAGAGAGAGAGAGAGAGAGAGATCTAAATCCAGAACTTTTGAGTAAAGGCACTGAAGATTCAATGATTATCGACTTTTTCTCATTATTATTTAGTAAATAAATCATATCACAAACGTTCCTATCAGCAATCACAAAAGTATTTTATCTTGAAATAAACGCATACTTTATAAGTATATATACTTATATGTTTATGTGTACCGTCATAAGTGTAAAGTAATCAATAAAATGCAAGAATTTATTGTAACAAAGATGGTGATAATATCACGTACAGTTAAAAAAAAAAACAAATAAAAATAAAAATATCTTGCTTACTCATGCTGACTTTGCAAAAAGATTTTTTTCTTTTTTTGCCTCAGTGCGGTATTTCCCGCTTACACAACAGACCCAGTGCCGTCAGTGCACCTCACGTGATGCACTGTAGGCATTTCTTATAAAGTGTGCTCTCTCTCTCTCTCTCTCTCAGTTACACAAAATACCAGTGGTTATTCTACGTTACACTACTACACCTCACAAAATCTACACAAATAACAACCAGTCACAACCTATATCTACCTGCTAACTCTACAACCAGTGCTCTCTCTCTCTCTCTCTCTCTCTCTCTCTCTCTCTCTCTCTCTCTCTCTCTCTGTCTGTGTGTGTGTGTGTGTGTGTGTGTGTTCGTTTGTTTGATTTTTGACGTTTTGCGTTTCGTATTTTTACGCTAGTCTTAAAGCTTGTCCTAATACCGATAGACTCTATTTTTGAGTGTTTTTTTTAATATTCTGAGTGTAAATATACCAACTACATGCAATTTATATTTATGTATGCTTGTGTGTACGTATCTACGTATTAAAACATAGATAGTTACAATTCATTGTCTTATTTAATAATATTTCATGCGTTGCCTCATTAAAACTTTTATATATTATCCTGATTTGTATGTTGTTGTAATCCTGTCCTGTAAGTGACGATTTTTTTTTGACGTCAGATATTACATTTGTTTTAGGCTTGTTTGGTTTTCTCAGCTAGATAACAAAAGTATATTTAGTTTTTGGTGAAATATGACTTAATTTTATCATAAATATTTCTGTAACATTCATTTTGATACAGTTCGAGGCCATATTAATGTATAATTTACGATTTTAATTTGCAAGCTTTAATATATCAGCGGATCTAAGATGACAGTTCAAGTCACGTGACAAAACGAACTTATCTATTATCTGTTATGTTATTTTCCTTGTTAACGTTAGTCTATGGCTTATTTTTAAATAAATATTTATTTAATATTCATTTTGATACAGTCTTTGGCTGCATTAATGTATAATTTAGTATTTTGTTTCCAAATGTTTTGACGTATCACCTGTTCCAAGATGACAGTTCAAGTCACTGACAAGACGAACGTAGTATCCATTTCTGTTACGTAATTTTCCTTGTTAACGTTAATCTATGACTTATTTTATAATAAATATTTATTTAATATTCATAATAATACAGTCTGGAGCCACTGTGACATATAATTTACGATTTTAAATTGATATGTTTTGACGTATCTGTTGATCTAAGATGACAGTCCTAGTCACGTGACAATATGGAGGTCTCTCTTGTGTTGTGGGTTATGCTCGGTAAATTTGCAGTTTTTCTTCAATATACCGTAGGTAAGTCTTGTCCAGATACACAAGAAACTTATTAATACGTATATGAGGTAGATTAAAGCTGTATTTAAACGTAACTATCAAAAGAAATATGTCAAAACAGGAAAGAGGGTCCATTTTTAACCGGCCATATCCTGTCATTTTTCGTAAGAGCCGAGTTGTTTTCCTATTGAAGATTCGTGTTGTTTAAAGTGTCATGTTGTCAGTAGGTATATTTTAATTAATAATTCATTGAATATGTAGATTTTAGCCTTTAGTAACCTAAGACTTTGGCCTTTAGACTTGAAAGGTTCTCACAGACGTATACAAGTGTACTTCAGCCTTAGGTTAACCTAACCTTTTGTCCTAATTATTCTAGATATTTAAACTGAAATGAGGTATATTTTAATACATTTAAATTGTAGATTTTAGCCTTTAGTAACCTAAGACTTTGGCCTTTAGACTTGAAAGGTGCTCACAGACATATACAAATGTACTTCAGTCTTAGGTTAACCTAACTTTTTTTCTTAATTATTCTAGATATTTAAACTGAAATGAGGTATATTTTAATTAATACATTTAAATTGTAGATTTTAGCCTTTAGTAACCTAAAACTATGGCCTTTAGACTTGAAAGGTTCTCACAGACGTATACAAATGTACTTCAGCCTTAGGTTAACCTAACTTTTTGTCCTAATTATTAGGTTAACCTAACTTTTTGTCCTAATTATTCTAGATATTTAAACTGAAATGAGGTATATTTTAATTAATACATTTAAATGGTAGATTTTAGTCTTTGGTATCCTGAGACTTTGGCCCTTAGACTGAAAGGTGCTCACAGACATATACAAATTTACTTCAGTCTTAGGTTAACCTAACTTTTTTTTCTTAATTATTCTAGATATTTAAACTGAAATGAGGTATATTTTAATTAATACATTTAAATTGTAGATTTTAGTCTTAAGTAACCTAAGACTTGGGCTGACAAGATGGACGTAAAAGAATGGAAGGGGGTACTATGCAAAGTAGGGGTCACTAATTACTTATGGGTCCAGGTGGGGCAAAGCAGAAGAATAAAATGTGTATTAGTGTAAGTAAAGTTATGGGCAAGGGTAAGAGCCAATTTGAAGACTCTTCAATTTAGTTTTAAACAAGAAATATAGCTTAAAGGTTGACAGATCAGTGTGCAATGCCTTAGGGAACATCAGGTTAATGGGAGGGGTGATTCCACAGAACTGCGCACGGAGATGTCGTTTATTAATGAAAATTCTTTTGCTGAACGTTATGCAAAAGGGTGTATGTAATGCAGTACAGGTGAGATAATTTGATTAATAATCCAAAAAATTCAAGAGACTTACTGTCTTTCATTTACGTTTTTACATTCTTCCCCGACAGGCTGGTACCAAATATTGCGCCCCATAGAGCTTTGTTGTAGAATTACCATCTTGGGTTAGGTTAGGATGTACCTATTCCTCCCAGTCTGCAGTTGCTTAAATTAGATAATATAGCCTAGGCTGAAAGTTTGAACAAAGTAAGTATGGTATGCCTCATGGTGAATATTTTCTTTGTTACAAATTTAGCAGGATAAGTAAAGCCTCTGTAAACAGACAAAAGGTCAGAGAATAAAAGATTTTTGTTGAATGTGAAGGGGAAAGGTGTTTTAAATGGCATGAGTTGTGCGGAAACCATAAGTGGTGATGCTTACGGGAGCTATAGCATAGTACCTGTAGTAGCTTATGGGCAGTACTACTGTAGTGGGATTTCAGATAACCTGAACCTCAGCTTGGTTATATAATAAGACAGTAATTCTGCAAGAGAGCTCTGTATGCAGTGATCATTTACTTAAATTTTGCTGTTATATATATGAATGTTCATTTTGAGATTTTGATAACAATATTAGTCTGTGAAAATGAGGTGATATATGATATGCATAAAAGAAAGACACGTGGTTTATGGGGGTAATTAACCATCAAATTTCTTTCACAGATCGGTTGGCCTCTGAATAGGACTGAGCTAAGTCAGGAAGCTAGCATCAAACACTGAGGTTCACTAACGCATCAGCCAAGCTGAACCCACTTTTTGGATATCAGGCATTTTGGGCCTATTTTAAGCCATCTTTGCAACATGAAGTCAGTTCTCTATCGTGTTCATCTCGTTGAAGTGACAGCATGTGAGATTTACTGCAAATCTGTCCAGAAACGTTCAATACTGCTGAGTATTGCATCGAGAAACCCGTACCAAAACAATTTAAGGTATGTTTGCTGGTGAGATATATCTTGAATGACAATTTGTGTGTTTATCTTCCCATATTACTGTACAGAGTTCTTTCCCATCTTTGTACGTCTGTATTGATAATTTGAGAAACTTTCCTTCCAAATGCCATGTCCTGAAATGTTTTTCTCAAGCCTAAAATAGACCTGAGGCAAATTTACAAAAACAATTTAGCCTAACTAAATGCTACTATTATAGGTGCATAATTCTTGGATGAAGACTAAACTAAAACAATTGTTGAGAAACTTGTGTCTTAAAAATTAAATTGTGTAATCCCTCTTTTAGCTGCATGGTTTTTGTGAATAATTGAACATGTACAAAGCACAATTAAGGCCAAAAAAGTATACAGTTTTTAAAATATTGTTAACGAAAACAAATGAAGTTAGTTTTTCCTTTACTGATCTAGTTCTTAATAAAATGGCAAACAATGATCATTATTTTAAAGACATGTCAATGAGAAGGGTTATGGTAAGGTATAAAACATGGGCAGACAGATTTCTAGTGAGATCCTTCAAGATAACCTGAACCTCAGTTTGTTATATATAATATACAAACTAATTTCTTGTCACTAAGGAATGCAGTACTCTTATGTAAAAGGTGCATGCTAGCATATGTGGGAAAAATGCATTTTACTTAAAGTCTTCTGTTATATAATTGTTCATCTTGAGTCTCTGATTTGATAATGATAGCAGTCTATAAAAAAAAGGTTTGCTACATATGATTTTTGCTAAAAGAAAGACATTCAGTTTTGTTTATTATTGCATCAATTAAACCTTCAAATCTTGTTTTACAGTTGTGCTTTGGTTACAGATCTTAATGGCGTTCTATGTTTTATCTTCTCCTATTTCAGTACTGAGTCCTGCCTTAATTTTGTTTCTCAAATTTAGCAAACTGAGGTTCCTGCCATGTTTTTCTCAACCCTAAAACAGGCCTGAGGCATTGCTGAACCTTTAAGTAACAAAGGCCGTTTTTACAGCCTGCTCAGGAATATTTTCCAGATATCTTAAAGCATAGCCATCTTTATAGTTTCAACCTAAATAACCTGTATTGTACACTACAGTCTTCTTCTCTTCTTCTTCTGACAGTAAGAGTATTTGATTGCTGCTAGAAGGAGAGATCCCACGTTTAAAAAGAAAAAATATATTAATAAATAGATAAAAATGTATTAATATCAAGGAGAAATAGTTTGGGTAGTGCATTTTAATCTATATCTTGAATGACAATTTGTGGAGTTTATCTTCCAATATGTACTGTACAAAGTTCTTTCTGGAACTTTGTACATCAGCAAGTACATTTACTGAATACTTGGCTCTGGTCACATCTAGATTGGTAGTATAGCAAAAATAATCATAACTAGCTGATTTTTGTCAAGTTCAGAAAGGCAGACCTGAAGGCACAATACTGCAAGGCTATACATTACTGTACAGAAAAACAGGTGACTATAAACCTGTTGATAAATGTGATATCATCTGATGTGTGTGACAGTACTGTTTAAAATGCCTTGTGCACAAAATGCAGTGTTGTGAAGGAGTTACAGTAATAATCACTTAATTTGTAGCATTTGGAATTCCATGTCCCCTTTCTAGCCTATTAATGCATATTAGTTATTTACAATTATTTATATTATTCTTATAGTTTGTGTTTGGAATTTTCTTCATTTTAATCAGTGTCACTCATATTTCATACTGCATAAGTTTAGAAGGTACCAGAATAACAATGTCTATCAGTTTATTAAGCAAAGGTTTAGGCTACATTGTCTTGTATTTTAGTAAGTTTTGCTTTCTGTATAGAGATTTTTCCTTTGCAGGTTCCGTACGACCAGTACTTTCTGAATGAAATTAAAAAACACCTTCGAACCAAGATATTCTGATGGTGTACGCAGCAGGTGGATGATGGTATACTACTTGAGGAATTTCTCAAAAGTAAATTCAAGCATTGGAAAATTATGTGAAGAAGACAGTAACTAAAATGAACAAGAACCTGAATTATAAGTAACTAAAATGAACAAGAACATGAATATAACAGTGAATATCTTGGCTTTGATGGAGAACAGGTCATATAGAAGAAAGTTATTTCAAGAAAGGTGGCATGAAACGTCATTTTAATCATATAGAAAAAGGGGGCCTGTACTTTACATAGCATGGAATTGGATTTTCAGAAACACTAGCCCACTTTGGAAGCTAGACCTTGGTTTCCCTTCTGTGAGGAAAAGTAGAGAAACAGTTAGAGTAATAGAAGTTCACTTCCCACCTACGTTTCATCGTAGATATATGTCTGCAGTATCAGTCAAGTTCAACGAGGTTTCTTTCCCAGCTACTTTTTGCAGGCTGGAGAGTAGGTAAGGACAGTGGTAACCTGAACTAATAGTCCATTCATGCATATCACCAATGAGATGATACAAGGTCACAGTGAACTCCTTATGTTTACCATGCTACAGGGACAGCTACTTGGTTTGGCTATGCTGTTGGTATGCCAGACTCATCCCGCAAGTAAAATTAGTCTCAGTCTTTGGGGACCTGGGTGTCAAAATCAATCACCATGCACCCAGGCCCAAACGACCTCTACTAGGACCTCCACTCCCATATAGCAAATGCCACTGAGAGCTGAGTATTCCCTGTATAGGTTGGGTTCTTCCATTGCTGTAAGGCAATTTCAGGTGAAGACAAGCTAGTGGTCAAGGTATTTCCAAAAGGGTCCCATAGCATCATTTTGTCTTACAAAAGTCCAGTAGAGTGTCCATGCTTGCTGAAGAAGCTATTAGAAGTGGAGTGAAACATTGCTAGGCCAGACTTACCCTTCTCCTGGAGCCCAGACTACAAGCTGCTGATGGGCTCTCCACAACCAGTAGCCTATAACCCAGGCCAGGGATGGGCAGGCACAGGTCTCAGTTCCCCTGTGAACACACCTCATTGTATGCAAGTGACTCTATAGGACATCGTTCAGCCCAAATATGGACACCAAAGGCCACTAGTATAATCTCACTGTCCAGTGAGTCGAATCTTACTTCAGGGTAATGCCAATGTATGAATCATTGCATCCTTGTGCAGTGTACTGTAATGGTAAGACCATGGGTAGCATCTTGCAATAAGTTTAGCTGGCAAGCCATTATTCCAAGGGTAAGTTAATAGCTTTGGAAATAGCTAATAGGACAGGAACTCGGTTACTCCCACCATTTACCTGCACATTTTCCTTAACTGGAGGTATGTTTAGCTGCAGGTGCATAGTCCACAATGGTGTAAAAACAAGAAGAATGAGGGGAAAGACCATAGGTTAAATGATTGTAATTTTACCTGAAACTGTTGCATGTCATGGACTATTTACATGCAGGGAAAAAAGTACAGTACTTAGTTCAAGAACAGGAGACCTTGGAACCAGCTTTAAATTAAAATGCAGTATTTTAATGGTCAGCCAGTGAATGACTAGGCTTTGAAACAAGAGAATGGATTGTAAACAACTAAGGGAACTAGAAAATATGAATCAAGTTGAAACTACCCCCAGTTAAATGTTTTCAATTATGTCTACACATATAAGCACATAGAAATAGGATCTAGAGGAACCAATATAAAAAGATTATGCAATGTTAGAATAATTTATTTCAAATCACCAGAGTACAGTATTCAGCTGCCCATGGAACTAAGATGTGAAAACGCAAAGAACCCAGCATGTCGTCACATTGGAGAAGTAGTTTTTAAAACTACAAGCTAAAACTGACGAAAGGACATGCCTGATGAACCGAATGAAGGCTGATATGTGGTCCTTTATGAGCAGACATGAGAGGGTTGAAAGCTGACTACTGGCCTTATTTCGTCAAAACCTGAGTTATTATGGGTAAGTCTCGGAGTATTGCAGTAATAGATTCTTAGGAAACCATTCAGATAGGTTGTAAAACTGGAAGTGGGCTCTGAAGGAAATTTCATTCTGATTGTGGACTGGTCAAAACAAGCTAATGGCCATTTCATTTACAAAATTTATATGTACAGCATTCCCAGTTGCAATTACATTTTGTCATCTTATAAAAGAACTAAGATGTTCTCCCACATAAGGGGCCATGGTTCCAGTACAGAATCGTGTCTGTTGAAGAAATTAATATCTTGAAATAATGAATTGCTGGAGATGTGTTTAGCTTTTATGAGATAGCTTAAGAAAGGGTAAAATTTTCATCTTGGATCAGATACAGAAAATTACAAGAGTAATCACTAGTTGAAAGAACTACAGTTGAAAGGAACTACAGTAGAAAAAGTTTTTGTAGCAAATGCAATATGAATTTCCAGTCAAATGTTAAGTCTAGGTTAGGAATTACTATATGGAATTATTGTTATCTGTAATGGCCTTTCCACACTAGCAGGCATGCCCGTCGGGCACTTCCAACTGTTTATATTTCCTCTCGCTTCTGAAGCATTGTTGCCAGACAGTCGCATCGTTTTGTCTCCATATTCGGTCAGTCAGTATAGTGGAACGGGTTATAGTAACAGCATTTCCACACAGTTCCTATACTAGACGAACCAGTTTTTTCCACTTAACTCAGTTTAAGATATTTATCTACAAAAATATCACATTTTAAATGGTAGTGTTACAAAAAATGCTCATAATAATTTAGCTGGTAAGTACAGAAGTCTGCTAAGTTAAAGTGATACTGTGTACTGTAGAAATTTTTAAATGTATCATCACTACAGCCATTTGGATCATAAATACTGTAATTCTCATTTATTTTGTAATAGTGACTTTTTATCTCATGAAATATCCCTCATAGTGCATATGCATGTAAATCAATTTCATGTTCTTTAAGTTTAGTAGCAGTCTTTTGGTAGAATGTTCTAAATTAGGTCTTCATTAACTTAATCATTTTGATTTTGGCTCTTGAATCATGTGACTTAATTATTGAAAGATTAAGAATAATTTTGATCAAGGTTAGTACCCATTGGCAGAATTGGCATGTAGGAATGCCCACTGTTCAGTCCTAAAGGGTTAGGGTTAAGGTATATTGATGGATGAGAGAGGTTGAATAGATAAACAATAATGATACTGATGATCAGAGGAGGCAGATTGGTAGATATTAACTAAGACTATCATTCTGTATGAGACAGTAAGTTTGAACATGCACAATTTTTTTTTAAGTAACACCTCAACTTAGGGACTTCTGTACTTAACAGCTATGTCATTATGAGGATTTTTTGTTGTGCTACCATGATTTAATTAATTCCTTTCTTGTCCTTTCAGGTTATCCACAGCTTGCAAGTTCTTCCAAGGGAGTACATGACAAATGAAGAAAATGTTTTTGAGAAGTTGCATAACACTTAACAAAGGCAGGTGTCTGGAGAACATCAAATCCCCTTCTCGGAGGAAATGTAAGACTTCGGTGGAATAGAAATGGGTGTTCAGATGGAGCTCAAACTATAGATATGGAGGTTAGTTTTAGAGAAACTCAGTGATGCAGTGTAGAGTTTTGGTCCTGGTCTAGAACAGGAAGAAAATGTTGAGATTGAAAGGAAAATTTAAGCCCTGAAAATATTCTTAAAAAGTAATTTTGATAAAGTTACTTTAATTACAATGATAAAGTGACAAGGGAAGTAGGGTTTTTAGTATTCATAGCTTTTTTATAAAAAAAAATCTTGGTTTGAAATTTGATATCCTGTAAAACTAGCTTAATCTTCTCTGCCACTCCATAGTGAATATGCCCTGTAGGGATGCACTGTAGGCATTACTCAAGGTTCTTTGCGGCATCCCTTCAGCCCCTAGCTGCAACCCCTTTCATTCCTTTTTACTGTATTTCCTTTTATATTCTCTTTCTTCCATCTTAACAATATTGTTACATAGTGCAACTGCAAGGATTTCTTCCAGTTACACCTTTAAAACATTTCTACTCTCAATTTCCCTTTCGGCACTGAATGACCTCATTAGTCCCAGTGCTTGGTCTTGGCCTAAATCATATATTCAATTCCATTCATAGTGATTTGGTCTCAGTTCTGTTTTTTTATATAAAATGGTGAGGTTTTGGATGAGTCGTGTGAGAAATTAAGGTACTGAGAGCAGTAAATGGCTATTTTTCAAAAATAATTCGGCCAACAAGGGAAGTACAATACTTGGATGTTTGAAGTCAAACAAGAGTTAGGATATTTTTGGTGGTGGAAAATCTTTCCACATTATGTGAAAATGTTGAAAGAGCCTTATAAATGTTTCAATCAGCCCCAAGGATCAGTAATGATAATCATAGTATTTAATGAAGATATAGAACTATTTATTGTAGTTTGCTAATTGAAACTTTGAAGCCTCCATCACTTTTTTGTTTAGTGAAATATGCATTGCAATCCAATTGTCAGTTACTGTTATCTTTACTGTAGCCTTGACTAAGTAAGATTTAATATCATTAAGGTGTCCTTCATAAAAGACTACAGACATTTAATATTGGTCTTAAAAATACCCTGTCCTATCTGTGTCCCTTTTAGTAAAATGGTCCAAAGTATAGGATGCCTGGGGCCTAGTTGTAACTTTATCTTGTATCTTAATACCTTGTAAGCCCATATCTTTTATCTTAATACTTTGTAAGCCCAAAAATCTCAACATGATAGGCTGTCATTAATTTCTTTCTCATCTCTCCAGGAAATTGTCAGTGTATCTACATTGTCTTGGAAGCATAAATTGGGCAAGTTTGGGAAGACTCCTTTCTCACTTAGGAATTCCACAAGAAAGAAAGAAGATTGCTAACCTGAAGAGGAAGAGATGTCTACAGTTTTACAGCATTTACCAAATTTGTACCATCTGCCAGAATGTAGAAAAATTGGTCCCATTAACGTAAATGTTGGAAAGCCTTATTGTGGTAGGGTGAGAGTACAATCTTATTCCTTAGACTATTAAAACTAGGATAGGGTTAAACGTACAGTACTGTTTAAGTGTTTTATCGTGATCATAAGAGTTCATGTTGGCCCAAAGTTGAGTCATGTTCAGCTTTGATTCTTGTAATTTCTAAATGGGAACTGTAGGAGTCTCTTTTATGAAGGAGGTCACTGTGATTCAGAATATATATTTTATCTGTGCCTGCTACTGGTTCAGTGTATCAGGATATAGGCTATATTTCCCACATTCATTTCTTCACAGTGTAATGTAAGACATCCAGGAGATCGTAATATTTTTTATTCAGGATTACAGAGACTTTTTTGGTACCTAAAACTTGTTTCAGTTTACTATCATCTATTAAAAATTTGCTTAGATTTCTTTCAAGCTTAGTATTAGCTAAAATGAACACCATAGTATTTTTCAGAAACTTGAATTTCAAGTCAGTGACTCATGTAGATTATAAAATAACATATAGCTTAATATATTTTAGGTACATCATTCTTCTTCTTTACTCAGATTTTTACCAGTTTAAGTTTAGCTGTTAATTGGTTCAGTGTGTTTCAGGATACAGTCGACCCCCAATATTCACAGGGGATACGTACCGCTACCCCCAGGAATAGCCAAAATCCACGACTACTTAAAAACCCCTCTATAAATGCTTATAACTGCCTATTTTGATCATTCAAAACACCAAAAAAAAACTTTAAAAATGGCTTATACCTGAATATTTTAGTTTTATCACAAAAAGTGCATTTAGTCACAAAAATTATATGAAAATACAGTAATTTGTGAATATTTCTCTGTGAAAAAAACACGTTAACTTCGCAGACTTCTGTTCTTATCAGCTACATTTTTATTATGGTACTTTTTTTTTTTGCTATGATGCCATTTGAGATGTGATAAATTTTTAGATAAATCTCTTAAATTGAATAAAAAGTGTAAATACAGGTTAGTTTAGGTTAGGATCTACTGTATGTGGAATGGCTGTTAGCTGTAAGATATTTAGAAAATATTCAAGTTCAGGCTATACAGTGCACCCCCCCCCCATTCGTGGTTCTGGATTTGCGGCTTCACCTATTTCCGGATTTTTCTGTGGAACCTATATACTGCACACATTATTCGCAGAAAATTTACCTATTTTTGGTATGTTTCATTGAGAAATATTCACTAATTACTGTATTTTCAAATCATTTTCATGAATAAATACATTTTTTGTGATAAATCTATCAAAATACTCAGATATAAGCATTTTTAGAGGGGTTTTTTGGTGTTTGAACTATCAAAATAGGCATATATAAGAATTTTTAGAGGCTTGTGGTATGCACCCTCTGCAAATACCAAGGGTCAACTTGTAACTTATCAAAAAGTGACACCCCAAATGTCTACTAAGTTGAATTGCTACTGTATTTTAGGATTTAGTTTATTAGTTATATATCAAATTTGATAACAGATGAAGAACTTGTTGCTTTTCAAGCACTTAAACATTTTGTGAATTTTGTACAAAATTTGCCATGAAAGTAATGCTTCTTGCTTAACACTAGACATAGATCAGTTGAAAGTTATTACTGTAAACATTGGAAGTATCTTATCAAGAACATTATTATCAAGACAACTCTGCATATTTCAAGACACTGCTGGTATGAAAAGATTCCAAATTGAAAGTGATAGTTTTGAAAGTACTTTGGTATTTTTGACAAATGTATTTTAGGTAAATTAAGTAGTTTCGTAATTCTAAACATTACTGTAAAGGGAATGTGAAGCTATTAACAATAGTATTTTAGTTAAATGATTCAGTCACTCCTCAAATTGAATGTTTATCTTGAGGATAGTTTGGTTATCTGAAAATTGTATTCTAGGTAAATGAATCCAAGTAAAGTCAAATTCCAATGTTTATCCAAAAGGATTTAGGTATTGTAAACACTGGTATCTCTAGTATATAAGTAAATTCATATGTGCTCCTTTAAGAGTTTTTTGACAATGTTATTTTTGGTATATGAAAGTATAAATACTCAGTTTTGAGAAGGTTTATTTGTCTGAATGTTACATAGATAGGTCTGAATGGTACTGGGACAGGTCCACTTTCTGGAAAGATTTAAAATCATCCTGAGAACTAGTAAGTAATATTTTCACTGGAGCACTAAGTATTTTGTAGACCTTTACTATGAAAGGCAGATCCATATCTTTGTGGACTTCTTAGCAGCTGTTAGGAGATTTGCTATTTAGTTGACTAATATTTTTAACCTGTTTCTTGAGATAAGCAAGTAACAAGGATTTCTTTCTTTGTAACACTATTGCCAAGGGATTTATGTTCCATGAAATAGGGTGAGTTTGGGTTAAAATAGTTGAATAGCATAGTGGAAGAAAGTAAAGAGAAGGTATTTTATAGGCAGGGAGGCCTTTTTTTAATGCATAAAATTTGTCCAAGAACAGTAATCAGAAATGAAATCTTAACAGAGGAGTTCTGTCTCAGCTTTGGAACTAAATCATTTCAGGAATTGTCTTTAGCTATATATTAAAAAGGTATGTGTTATGTGATTGTGGCTTTGTTAATGTAAATTGTTTGAGAAATTCACCTTTATTATTTCTGAGTTACAGGTTAGGTAAATTTTAGAATCCCCAATGCAACAGTGTCTTGACATATGGAGATTTTTAGGTTATGGTATTAATTTTTTTTTTCTTTTTTGTTAGCATGTTTCATATAATTCCCATTGAATTTAAGTTATTTGATCAGTTAACTGTTATTGTTAAAAATTTAACTGTAAAATTTGATAAATGGGAAAATTGTTGTAATACCAAATTATGTAATGATTACAAGGACTTCTGTAATTCAGCTTTTTTGCTCAGTTCTCATCAAGTCTTAGCCTTCATTTAGTTGGAAAAGGTAATTAGTGCCTTTATTATTTCTTAACATACATAAGTAAGGCTAAAAAGCTACTTAAAAACTGTAGTGGCACCAAAAAGTATCTCTATGTTTATGGTACACCATGTAGACATTACCATCTTATGTTTGACAAACTGAATTTGTAGACTTGTGTTCATGCAAATTTTTCCTATCAGCCAACGTTTGCAGAAATCTGGAGTGTCAATATTTTTTTCTACAATGTTGTTAGTTCTAGAAGCTGTATATTTTTACAATTTCACGTAAACCACACGCTACATTATTCCAGGGCATTTCTTCAGTCTCCTGTCAAAGCTGGCACATAGAAACATTTTGTAAATTTACAGCACAATTTTAAGTGTGCAGAATTGTACACTTGTAGCATGGTAGAAGTATTGTTGGGCACATGAACACTTGGCAGGTGAAACCCTGCACTTTTTGTGTTATAGTGAAGTCCACATGGTTTTACTCTAAAGAGAATTCATTCTCTCTCTCTCTCTCTCTCTCTCTCTCTCTCTCTCTCTCTCTCTCTCTCTCTCTCTCTCTCTCTCTCTCTGTTAACACTTCTATACATTTTGTGCCATCAGAGTCTTTGCTTTGTTTTATGAAGTCATTACATATTTTTTTGAAGCTGCCCTTTATGCCTTAGATATTTTGAAGTATCATTCTCTACTGGAGGATTCTTTGGACACTTGACTGAAAACCCACCCACCCACCCACCCACCCACCCACCCACCCACCACACACACACACACACACACACACACACACACACACACACACACACACACACACACACACCAAAGCATTTTTTGCCCTTACTTACAAAAACAAAGGGATTAATTACCTCACTCTTACCATTTTTACACTTATGTTTCTACTTTAAACAAACTCTTGAACTACACACCGAGGAGTTTCAGCCATTGCTTCCAGACACAGAGAAGTACTTCACTCTTAGCATTTTCACACTTAAATTCTTACTCTAAACCAGTGGTTTTCAACCTGTGGGCCATGGGCAGTTCTGAGGGGGTGCCACACCACAAACATCTTCAAAATAGTATTTGAAAAATGAAAAATCATTTACAGTAAATGCAGGCCAGTGCTTTCTTTCATAAATGAAAGTGGATAACTACCGGTAATAAAGTGTTCTGAAAAATAATTCCATAAATGAAAATGTAAAACTAATGAAGTATTCTAGAAATTCTTCATAGTAATTCTATTAACATCGTTACACAATTCACAATTCTTAAGGGCAGCAGGCCATGAGTATTAAGGGATGCCAAAAATGGGCCATGGGCACAAAAAGGTTGAAAACCACTGCTCTAAACACACACTTAAACCACACACCAATGAGTTTTAGCCATTTCCTATCGACACGGGTATCAAGTACCTCACTCTTGCCATTTTCTCACACTTACATTTCTACCCTAAACACTCATGTAAACTACACACTTATAGGTGTTCATTTGTACATGATAATAGATATTTGTATCTTAGATAGGTATGGTATGAAATTGGATGTAAGGATATTTTATTTTGTCTCCATATTCTGAAGTGAATTGTAAAGTTTTTTGTTGTAAAATTCTGAGTAGTTTATGTTTTGTAATGTGATTAAGTTAGGAGTTTTATCTCATGTTAACATTTGAGAAGGAAGGCTTTTTTTTTAAGCAGTGCATACAAAATGAGAACTAGAGCAGTGTCTAAAAAACAAACATTTATTTGTAAAGCTGAACAGTTGGAAAGAAAGCTGTGTATTGTTGCTCATTATTAAGGGACGTAAGATGAAGTACAGAAGTCCTTATACATATATATATATATACTTTGTACAACTAAAACTGGAAAGAAGAAACTTAAAATAAAGAACTCCTTGGGGTCAGCACTGCAGTGCCCCGAAGGGGGGATGCCCCCAGCAGGAGGTGTACTATATACAGCTGGTCGGTTTTACCAACTTTGAAGACGACCCAAAGGGCTTCAGATTTCTAAGCTGACAGCTGATTGCTGAGGTGGGAAGTCTTGTATACTTCCCTGGGGCTTTCTCAGATGTGTTCCAATTTCCTGTGCCACAAATGAGAATGTTAAACCATTTCAAGTGTCAGAGAGTTTTTAAGTACAGGAAGTCCAAGGAGGGTGTGTTGGTTACTACAAAGATAAGCATAGACCTGTTCACTCATATTGCTGTATTTGCACTTAGGCAAATGCCTGCTTGGCATGTAGTGTTTCGATATGGTGTATTGAGCCTTTGGATTATAATGCCAGAATTTTGTACCAAACGATGTGTAATGGCCAAAAAAAATTCCCGTTAATTTTTTTTATTAATATCTAGTAAGAAAATTAATGATTTTCAAATATTTTGACATTCTTTTGTTTGTTTTTAAGTAGAAAAACATGTCAGAGTTGTTTTCTTAGAGCTGTGTATAAATTTACTTGCAAATGTTTGTTGATAAGGGTATTTGATCTGTTTTCAGAGATATTTAAATTTCAGATTGGCTTATATTTTATAGATAACTAAAATTGCTTCGTAGAGCTAGATAAAAAAGTACTTCATGTGCATGACATATTTTCTAAGAGTTTTTACTATTGGGAAATTTTTATTCTGAATTGTCACGTTTTTCTTATAAATTAATGATTAGATTCCATTATTTAAAATACTTTTTCCTGGCAAGTTTGTGTAAATATGGTGATGTAGTGGAATAATTCTAATTTGTAGCATATCAGGATTAGAGAACTCATTTCCTGGGGCCAAGTTTGTCATTTTTGCTGATGTGGGATTTGATTTACTATCACAGGCTTGTTTTTTTAAAATAATTTGCAAGAAACTGCTCACAAGATTATTTGTAAATACTATTCAGAATCATTTATATTCTGCCAGATGTCTTAAAAGATCTAAATTTCCCAAACATTTAGAAAGTCAAAAGTTTTGCTAAAAGCTGTAAAGTAAGTTTTTCGGAACATTTGGAAAGTTAATAGTCATCCTTTTAGTCAGGTATACGACAAACTTTTAATCGTGTTTCGGACACATGCCATCCATCCAGAAGGGGGTACCAGCTTGGGGCTCAAACAGCTTCTCATCTTGGGCCAGACATTTTATTCGTGTACCTGAAATAAAGAAAGGATAAATACTACAGGGGTCATTTTAGAAGTCTGTGCAAGAAACCTTGCAAGTTTATTACATTGCCAGGAATTAGAATAAAAAGGGTGTGTGTTAATTTAGAGAAACTTTGACGCAAATCTTTGGCCTAAAATTGAAAGGTACTAAGTTGTTTGACTAGTTTAATATGTAATAATGGGGCCTTTAATATGCTGGAAATATTATACTGCCACCAAATACCTTGCCAAAAGGCATGCTGGGATTTGTAGGCTGTGAAAGATAGCTAGACTTGACTGAATGCAAAGATGAATTTCAGAACAAACATTTTGCCTTTTTCAGTGGGATGAGAAAAATTTCCTGATTTATTTTACAGTACTTTTCCATTGGAAGACTTAACTGGTAAAGTATTCCAAAAACAAAAATTGGTAAGATTTATATGAATCAGGTGCTATGGAGAAGCTAGTGGGCATTTTTGTATGGTAATTACAGAAACCTATATGTCAATTTCTAAAGCGTTAGCATAGTTTATAATGGTCGACTTCAGGTGATTACAGGTTTCCTTGGAAGGTATGTAGATAATGACAGTTTAGTATTGGTTTACTGAGCTTTGTGTTGGATTTTAGAATTGAAGGTTTATGTCCCTGATGTGAGGTAGTTATGTAATGGTGGTGCTGCTTTGAGGCATTTTGTTGCCTGGGAGAATATGTGAAGTTTAGATGTATAACAGGTACACACGCACCACCCTACTTATAAACAAGTTACGTTCCAGACAGCCATTTGTATGTTGAATTGTTTGTGAAGTTGGTTACTGTACTCTAAATGCTTATTCAAGTACAGTAATGTATGATATAAAATCAATACAGTACTGTATGTTTTTTCGCCCTAAAGCACAATACACTTACATACATACTATATGTACAGAACAGAGACGCAAAACAAAATTTGAACTTACAGGTGGCAAAGGGGGAGCTCTATGAACACAATTTTAATTTGCAATCCCTTTTGTATCTGAATGTTTGTAAGTTGAATGTTCTTAAGTAGGGTGGTGTCTGTTAAGTGTTTTTATTGCTCCAAAATGATCTTGGCAGACCTTGCTGTGTCATGGTAACTTGAGAAGTCACTAGAATGTTAGCTATTTTTACAGGTAATATACATGATATTGGGTAACATGATTGATGACACTGGTCAAGATGTAGGTTAGATATTTCCATGAGTTTTATATAGATAAGCAGTTTATCTTTTGAGGTGTCAGTAAATTTTGTGTAGAGGTTTTCTGAGTTTTGATATAGTAACGTTATTCATTAAGCTTACTGACAGTATGTAAATTAGGATTAAATACGTCTTTTTTTTTTTACGATTGCGTGTGTTTTAATCAAGTCCTTGCTGGTGATGCCTTGGCTTGAGAATAAAAATAATTGAAATATAGAAATAGAAATAAAAATAATAATAATGAAAGAGAATAAAATAAAAACATCCCAGGTCTTAGTTTAAAGTAATAAAGTTTTGCAATGTGGTGAATTCAAGATTGAAGCTTGGTGTTTAAGCAGTACTGTTGAGGATTAGTTTGAATAAGTTTGGTGTAAGACCTATGCTCATGTTTTCTTAGCTTGTGATAATAAATTTTTGGTTCACAGGAGAGCGTGGTAATGTCTATTTTATGATTTTCAAAGGTACAACAGGATTGATTTTTTATTCAGGATGTATGTTGGATTCACAAGTTTGTATTGGTCTAGGTATGGTCTAAGGAAAGGTTGGTTTGTGACAATGGAGTATGGAATACTGACAGAATTAGTTCTTGATAGTGGTGCTGGCCGCTTAATGCTTGTTTGTGACAGTCTGTTATTCAGAGGTGTTATTTGGAGAAAACTGGGTTGATTTTCGAATGTTAGGTGGTGACATTTGATTATCAACAGTTTGTTTGTGAAAGCTTGAGTTTTGTGTACAGAAATCACCTAGTGGGTGTGGCGTTTAGGCTTCAGGCCTTGCTTGTGATAATTTAGACTATTGTTTTTGTCTGAGTACATGACACAAAATTTGTAGTATAGGATATGTTTGCAGGTGTTTAAAAGGAGTCCAAGATTATTACTATTATTATTATTATTATTATTATTATTATTATTATTATTATTATTATTATTATTATTATTATTATTATTATTATTTAAAAGAGAAACCCTTGTTGATATGGAACAAGCCTTCAGGGCCACTGATTTGAAATTGAGGCTTCCAAAGAATATTATGGTGTTCATTTGAAAGAAGTTATAGAAGATAATAGGAAATTCAGAAAGAAGAGACCAATTATTAGAAAAGGAAAATCGGATAAATTATTAAATAAATGGATGAAAATATAAAGGGTAAAATGCAAGGTTAATTGTTTTAGAGTAGTAATGCATTGCATCTTTGCTTGAACTCTTGAGGTTCCAATTTCACAACAAAAAATATTGGTTTAGAATAATTCCAGATTCATGAAGTCTTTGTTTTTCTAGATTTTAGTTTAGGAAGTTTGTTACTTTATGATAGATTTGGTTTTAAAAAATCTCTTAGTCTGTGATACATTCACATTTCTTGGTCAGAGGTTCCAGGAGGAACTTTCTTGTGATATTTTGTACTGTACTGAGAAAGTTTGTTGAGACACTGTTGTTTTCAGGGAGTTTTTCACTTGTAGAAAGTTAGTCTGTGAAGATTCTTCATAATACTATGCTTTCAGAAAGTCTGCTTTTGATGATTTTGCATTCAGGAGGTCTCTTCTAATACCTTTGGGCTTAGGTATACTCTGGTTTGTGATATTCTCTCCACAGTAGTTCTGTTAGTGTGTGATGTATTTTCATCATTTACAATGTTCGTGTTATGTTTTAACCTTCATGCAGTCTGGTAGTTTGTAGTTTTATAGTTCTTTTGCCTTCTGGAAGTTTCTCAGCTGTGATACTGTGGCTTTCAAGATGTCTGAACTTGTGAGTTTTTAGTTAACGTGTCTGTTAGTTGTTATATATATTTACCAGAAAGTCTGCGAGTTTGTGACTTTTGCTGAAAGTCTGTAAGTTTGTGACTTGCTGAAAATCTGTCGGTTATTTTTCATGCTAGAAATTGTTAGTTTGTTTGTTGTTGCTCGAGAAATGTAGTTAGGCTTATATTTTTTGAGGTAGTAAGTCACCTGGTTTGGAATTTTTGGCTACAAAGTCTGTTAGTTCAATTTTTGGTTAGAAAGTTAGAGATATTTATTGGCTGTGAAGTCTGTCATTTTGTGCGTTTTTGCCCAGATAGTTTATTAATTTGTGTTGTCTTTCTGCTAAGAAGTCCTCAGCTTTGAGAGATTATTCCTTAGAATGTTTACTGGTCTAGGATTTATTTTTAAGATTCATGAGTTACTGGCCTCAAATCTCTATATAGGGTGAGTCTTATGCTCAGGAAGTCTATAGTTCATGAGCTTTTCAGCTTGAGATTCTGTGGGTGATAATTTTGCCTATAATGTGTGTGTGTTTGGAAAACTGCTTGCCTAGGAAGGGCTTTTTGGGGCGAGAAGTTTGCCTGATTGGTGTGTACCCTTAGGGGAGATTTTGTGTATAACTTTCTCAGTTTTGGAGAGGTTTTAACTAAGGGTGTTTATTTGGGAGACTTTTTTGCCAAGAAAGTGTAAGTTGAAAGTGTTTTTTCTCTTTTGCCCATTGTGTTAATTCTTGAGAGGCTTTTACTTAGAAAGCGTTACCTTGAAAAGTTTTTTGCCTCGAAATTCTGTTAGCTTGAGTGAGGTTTCAGTGAAGAAAGTCTGATGATTAAGAGAGCATTTTGTTTTGCCTGACGATAAATAGTTTGTGATTCTCTGGCTAGAAAATCTTTTGTTTGCAAGATTTCTATCTAGAAAGCATCAATTTACTTTTTTTCTTTGCCCAGGATAGCAATTTTTTGCTAAGAAAATTTTCAGTTGTTTCCTTACAAAGTTTGTTAGTCTGAGAGAAATTATTTATGCACAGAAAGTATTAATTTGGCTACAAAGTTTGTCAGTTTGGGAGAGCTGATTTTCCCCTGAACGTAGAGACTTGACTGAAAAGTGATAGTGTGATTTTTTTACTTGGCAGTACTTCAGTTTTCTGCCTATGAACATTTTTTTACCCAGTGTGTGTTTTTTTTATTTGCCTGGAAAGTCGGTATGTTTGGGAGAGGTTTTTACCTAAAAAGTGGTTAATGGAAGAGGTTTTTGCCCAGGAAGTATGTTACTGTTGTAGAAAGTATTTTTTTCTCGTGTTCATTCTCCAGAGTTAGTTTTTTTACCCTGAAATTGGGTCAGTTTGGAGTTTTTTTTTCTAGAATGTGTTAGTCAGTTGTTGAGAGGTCTTAGACCAGGAAATGCTAGTCATGGAGAGAGTTTTTTTCATAGAATTTGAGTCAGTTGAGGAATGTTTTTTCCCTAGGAATTCTGTCATTCCCACAGTGTATTTTGACTAATAGTACCCGCAAGAATTGAGATTTAGTAATCTAGGGTATTTTTTATATAAAGGCGACTGCATTGTCAAGAATTAGGAGTTCAGTAACCTGGAAATGAGCATCGGTAATTCTGTCTTTATGAAAGGCAGAAATGGACAAAATAGCAGTATATCTCAGCATTCTATACAACAAATGTAAGAATTAGGTATAATTACATTACTTTTTATAAAGGTCTTTTAAGAAGTGTAACGAAAAGGTAAGACAAAAGGCCAAGATTCAGAGTATCAAACAGTTTTTGAAACTTGGTTTGTCAGTAGTCTAGCATCAGCAGAGTAAAGGCAAGTCTTCAGGTATGATGTCCAGATTAAAAGCAGTAATCTTCCATGAAGTTTTTCCTAACCAGTACTTGTTTCAGAAGGCAATGTTCATTATTCTGTGGCCCTGTAATGGTGGATCAATGAAATTTACTGTTTTTTGTGTCTCATGGCCTTGTTCCAGTGAGTAGGCATATGTGAATCAGAAATTTTAATGTATTGGCCAGCTCTAGTGAGCAACATGAAATTAAGGTTTTCTTGTCCAGTATTAAATAGCAATTTTTAGAAGTGGCCCTATTCTTAGAAGTAAAACAAACATGAATCTCTATAGTCTTGTATTTGATGAGCAATATGAAACAACTTGCAGTCCTGTTCTGGAGATAAATACAAAACTTCCTTTCAAAGACTTGTAAAAATTGGAAGAAGTTGAAAGATTTGAGAAGACATCCTAACTCCAAAACACCTTAAGGAATGCTCTAATCAAGCCCTGGACATTAATTTCTAATTACCTGGCCATGGGATGAATTTTGCAAGGCGTATCACACAGAACCTAAACTGACCTGGTAGTCCACGTGTACGGTGAAGGTTGACGTTAGTCCGACCTGCTGTCCTGCTGGGGGAGGAAGAACGGGGCAGGAGGATAGTAGCTTTGCACGTCTCTGACCATTTACCTGACTCAATCACTTACATTGAATGGTGTCATTAGGCCTATAAGACGAATTGGTGGTATTTTTGGGAGGGGGAGTGCTTCAAGGCATGCTTGTTCCACCTGAAGGGGTTTGGGTCACTTGTCTGCTTTTGGGGGGACTGTATGTGTCTTGGTGTAATTAATTGCTTTTGTTGTAACAAAAGACTGGAGGATGACTTGTAATGTTGAATAAAGTAAATTAGCTTTTGTTTGCTTTATTTGTGAAATTCCTGTAATTCCCTCATTCAGAAAGACATCTGAGAATATAAATGAATATTTCGTATTTTGTAAATGAGTCTTGTAGACTAACAGTTCTGTAAACTGCTGTTTACGAAATTAGCACCAAATTAAGCATATAACTTATGAATGTTTGTCATTAATTGACTTAAAGGTACCCACAAAAATTGAGCTTCAGTCAAGTAAATATTTTGGTGCAAGTATAATAGACCAAGGCTGAACGATGCAAATTAAATTATATAAAATGCAGCTAAAATTTCATCAGATAAAAATGTAAAGTAAACAAATATACGATTGAAGTACGATAATACAGCATCAATGTGATTTTGCAGAAAAAATTTAAAAAATGCTGTTAATGTATGGTTAAGTTGATAACTGTGTGTACATAACTTTAATAATGCCCATTTTACGAGTTCTTTCAAAATTAAATTTCAGTGGTTTCTCTGGTCCAAAAAATGACCACCTGGTATTTTACAAATTAGAATTGAATGCATTGCATCATAAAGTTTACATGAAAAAAGTCAGTCAGACAACGGTATGTGAAGGAACGAAATATAATGATAAATGGACCAAGTGAAAATTAACAATTTGTTTTAAAAAATTTAACCAAATGGGAACTATTAGCAAAATTATCAGAGAATTTGAAGTCATTCCTATTGAGCATTAGTACTGCATCTGATACAGGAGCTTATTTTCCGACATATTTGGGATTTTGACGTCAGATTTGACAACAAATAGCAATTTATGTGATAAATTGAAGTCTCCCATGTTTAAAATCATGACTAGGCCTCAATTTTGGCACAGATATTGACGAAATGATGTCAAATTTGACGGCAAAATGTTGGAAGATGCCAGAGAACAGGCTGTGTGAGACCCTAGAAACGTACAAAGTTATTTTAGTCAACTAGGCAGTGGGAAGAAGTAAGTCATTTTTCTCTATAATTATCAATGAAAATGAAGATGAAATAGGCTAATCAGTTAATATTTACGATTAAATAAGCCTTTACAGCTCTAAGTAAATAATTCAGCCCGGTACAACGACAATGTCAAATAGGTAATATGCTCGAGATATATTTATTTTAGTCATCGTCTCTTTGCCGCTTGGTCGTCCGTTTTCTATGGACGCTATTGTATGGTAAAAGACCCATTTTCTATAATAAGACGTGAGCGGGAACCTCGTGGTTTTAGAGTCTCAATGAAAAAAACGAAAACCTGGACCAGGGGAATTTGTTTTGGCCATTATTCATACGAACGAAGTTTTGGCGTTGCAATTCTAAGGGTTTTTCACGCCATTGTTCACTTGACACTATACGTCAAGGAAGCATTTGCCTAAGTACGAAAGCACAGCCGTTAGAGCGAACAGTCGGCCTAAGGCTTGTCTCGGTGGTAACTTTCCCAGACCCATCTTGGCCTTCCTGTACTTCCCAAGCTCTCTTTGACGTTTGAAAGTGTCTAAATAACATCATTAGTGGCATAGAAAACGACATCTGGGAAAGCCACGGGCGAATCTATATAAGACATTCCCATCTAGGCCTATCGTAAGCTGTCAGCTTAGAAAACTGAAGCTCTTTGGGTCGGCTTCAGAGTTGGTAAAACCGACTGGCTGTATATAGTATACCTCCTGCTGGGGGTCCCCCTTTCGGGGCATTGCAATGCTGGTCTCAAGGAGAAAAAAAAATTATCTTAATTTTCTTTTATTATCACGAGTAACCTTTCCCAAATCTGAAATTGTTTGGATTTAAATAAAAGACTGTCCTGTTCCTTTATGGCTTTTATTTCCTTACTATTCTCTACATAGTTTGATTATACAATAGTTGTCACCTATGACGTCTGAAGCATCGGTCCCTATTGAATAAATTACGTCAACCTGTGGCGTCATCAACACCGGGCAGTTACGTCATCAGTTTTCCTGACTTACTGTGACGTCACTATTACGTCATATATAACGTCATTCATACCGTACAAGGATGTTTATTCATGACTTTATTTGGCAGATTGCTTTACGCGACTTTTACTTTAACGGAATATGCGATTTAGGACAACCACTGGGACCCCTATGGTCATTCAGGGGTTTTTACTCGTTTTAATGGATCGTTTAATTTTTATGCGGCATTTTATATTTGTCTTCATTCTTAAGTTTAGGATTACTTCTAGACTGTACTCAGTCCTATTTTAAAGGTTTTACATAGGCCTGGTCTTTTTACTTGTATTTATGTGAGAAATAAACTTTTTAAAGTTTACTTAGCCCTATTTTAAAGGCTTTACATAGGGATGGTCTTATTTGTATTTGTGTTAAGTAGACTTTTAAAAGTTTACTTAGCCCTAATTTAAAGGCTTTACATAGGCCTAGCCCGTGAGCTAGATCAAGTACTCTCAAATGTTCTTTTTTGTCTTAATATAATGACACCTTGCTTTTCTAAAAGCTTTCTCTCTATATATATAGGTAAGAGTACTTTCATTGCAGCCATACTTTCTAAGCACTGCTTTCAATCAAATCCCTTCTATTGGGTAATTTTGTTAATTTAAAACACTTTTTCGTACCGTTTCCTAGTCATCTTTGACTTGAGAGAGAGAGAGAGAGATTCTTTACTTCTTTACAAAGGAGTGCTTATCACAGTTACAGTGACATGTAGAAGGATCTGAGAGAGAGAGAGAGATTCTTTACAAAGGAGTGCTTATCACAGCTACAGTGAAACAGAGAAGGATCTAATGAGAGATTCTTTACAAGCGATTGCATATCACAAATACAGCGAAACAGAGAAGGAACTAATGAGAGAGAGAGAGAGAGAATTTTCCAGACTGCAAAGTAATATTTCATTGAAAAAATTAAATCTTTTATAGGTCAAACCATAATAATTTCACAAAGGCCCTTATTGTTCTTCCAAGCAGAGAGAAATTTCTGTAGTAATCCAATATGAAACTAGACAAGTAGGACCTTACAGTGACAATACTGAAATTTGGAACAATATGCAGTCACACTTTCCCCTGTGGGTTTCAGAAACAATTTCATGCAATTTATCTATTTACTAATTTGTTAATTTATCTGTTTTTTCTAATAATTGATCTCTTCTGTATCTCCTGTTGCTTCTTGCAAATGAACGCTATATTCTTTGGAAGCTTGAATTTCACACCAATGGCCCCTTCTGTGTGATTGTAACGTATGAATAGGGTTCATCTTTTGAATAATAATAATAATATTGCAGGAAGTGCAATATGGAAGACGAGACCATAAGCCACATAGCAAGTGAATGTCTGGCGCTGGCACAGAACCAGTGCAAAAAGAGGCATGATTCAGTAGCAAAAGCCCTCCACTGGAGCCTGTGCAAGAAACACCAGCTAGCTTGCAGTAATGAGTGGTACGAACACCAACCTGAGGGAGTGATAGAAAATGAACAGGCAAAGATCCTCTGGGACTATGGTATTAGAACAGATAGGGTGATACATGCCAATAGGCCAGACGTGATGACTGACAAAATCAAGTATCATCATTCACTGATGTGGCAATACCATTGGAAACCAGAGTAGATGAGAAAGACAGAGAAAAAACTGATAAGTATCAAGACCTGAAAATTGAAATAAGAAGGATATGGAATATGCCAGTGGAAACTATACCCATAATCCATAATCACAGGAACACTAGGCACAATCCCAAAATCCCTGAAAAGGAATCTGAAAAAACTAGATGCCGAAGTAGCTCCAGGACTCGTGCAGGAAAGTGTGCTACTAGAAACAGCGCACATAGCGTGAAAAGTGATGGACCCCTAAGGAGGCAGGATGCAACCCGGAACCCCACACATTAAAAACCAGCCAGTCCAATAAGATGACTGTGATAGAAAAAAAATAAATACAAAGTAATAATAATAGTGAATCTCACATGCATAAGATACGCTTTAACATTAGATTTTGAAAGGACAAGACTTCCCACCCCAAGACAACTATAAGATGAAAAATTTTCAAGACCAGCAGTGAGACACATCAAGTCAGCTATACTCTGAGAACTTGATTTTCCTGACTGATGGAGAAGTGGTCTAGACAAGTTAATCTTGCCTGGCATAAATTCCTACACTACCTTCTTCAAGTACCAGAGTAGGCTACCTGTTTGCCTTAAGAGAAACTCCCTAAAATTCCGACCAACAGACCATAAATGGTTGTCCTAGGTGTTAAATTTTGGATTAACCAACTGAAGGTGAAATAAATACAGAATCTGGGCCAAAGGCCAAGTGCTGGGACCTATGAGGTCTTTCAGCGGTGAAAGGCAAAACAGAGTAAAAAGGTTTTAATGGTGTAACGCAAAGAAAACCTCACAGACACACTATGAAACAATTGTTGGTAGTGGGTGGATAGCAATATGGAAGAAAGAATATGAATAGAGGTTTACAGTTATAGGAATGAAAGGGGTTGCAGCTAGGAGCCATGGAAGGGACCCTGCCAAGAGCCTTGAGAATGCCTACAGTGCACCGTGTCAGGTGCACTAATGGCACCAACCCACTAGAGGGTATATGAATAAGGAAATTGGAAACAGACACAGAGATTTTGCCAATGCAAACATCTCAGATACACTTGAACTGTTCAAGTGTGCTGACTGATGAACTACACCTTAAAGGAAGGGCACAGTACCAGGTTGACCAAATCTCAAAGTCAGAAAAAATATAACGAGCATGACAAACAGACACACACACACACACACACAACTTCAAGGAGCTAGAATAAAGCAATAGAACAGAACTGCAACAATCAAAAAAAACAAATACAGTGCATTCAGAGGATGATGATGGGGAAAACAACTCTAGTCAAGATAGAGTAGAAAAAATGAATCATGAAATAGAGAGTAAATGCAGTGGATGGAGGAATCCCAGAAACTAACAAAGGGGCTGAGAGAGCTTAGTTACATAAACAAATGGTGTCAAAAGAGATAGAGATTAAGGATGTTAAATTGAGAAGCCAAAAACAGGTTTTGAAGAAAAACCTATTTTTGAGCAGTCCTCAAACCATGGTGTGCCAGTGCTCCCATGGTACAGACTAATCAAAGAAATATTTTTCTAGCCTGGTCTTGTAGCCGGCTATTGTGTCCAATGAAAACACTAACACGTGATAGAATAATGGACTCAAAGATAAGAGGGCATTTTCCCTTATCTTCAGCGAAGCTGAACCCAGTTTTTCCTACAAAGAAGTGACTAATATCTTATTTTACGACCGGGCAGGCAAAAGACCATCTCCATTACTCTCTGCTGAGCAGAAACCAAGTCATGACATGAAAACTCTATACACGAAGTTTGAATACACAGATGTCAAAACAATTCACAAAGACAATAACGCCTAACAGGCAACAACATGAATACCATACTTGACTAAGGATTCACTTAGTTACTGAATCTTGCAGGATGCAAAAAAAGGATAAAGCAGCAGGGAGTAACTTGACCAGGGACCCGAATACTATTACCTCAGAAGAGGTCACAGATTCCAGGAAACCTATGTAAAGAAAGAAATGATACATCACAAGTCAGAGGCAAAGGAATATAGGCAAAACCTATATTCAAAAAAGAGAATTACTCGACATAAAGAAAAGCAATATCACAGCTGGAGAACCATAAGGTGCTGCAGGGTGAGCTACAAGTTACACAGCAAAATATAGACGATACAGATTAAGTCATACAAACATTTACGATGGCTGATGCTTAAGGGGTACAAAAGGAGATAAGGTACAACAACGTAAGAAGTTGGGAGATCCAAAATCCAACAATCAAAGGATGATGCTGGTCAAGTGTACAGTCAAACTAGTTATTTGTAAGGCATGGTAGAATTAAAGTGAAGTAGACAGAAGCCAAAGGAGATTCATGGTGGATTGATAAAACAGATAAAGATATTAGAAAGGTGTACAAATGGTGAATATGGGAGATTACACTGAAAAGTCCAAAGACCAGTTAATAGCACTGAGTCAACTGGAACGAGAGATTTGTCATACAAAATCCACATCACAAAAGGCCAGAAACAGTCCAAATTGGCCATTAAAAACAAACCAAAAACAAGGCCTAAAAAGGTGTGCATAGTAAAGGAAGCAATAAGTGATGATGTAAACACCAGGTAACTCCAAGCAGCTCACAAGGATAGAATAAAGGAACCACAGTCAACACAAGAAAACCAACTGTTAACGGTAAAGAGGATGACTCGTTAGGCAGAAGGCCATTTCCAGTCTGAAGAGATTTGAAATGGGAACTGGCCAAGGACGACATCCAGTGTTTGTAATGAAGCACTCCAAAGACAAGGAACAAGACAGTACAATATCTCTACATACAGTGGAAAATATACCCTTGTAGTGCAGAAACTACAATGACACTGTATCATGGTAGCAATTCACGAATAATTTAGAATGGCCCACAGACCTCCATTATGGTAAAGAAAGCACTGTACAATGCAGGACAACTGTAGATGCCTCCCATCAGACAAGGTCATCACGGCACAAAGTCCTACTACAAGTAATAACTTCTTTTCCAAGAACTGCTTACTGTACTTAAATTTAGAAATAATGGATGCATCAGGGAAAGAAATATGGCAAGAATTTAAAAAGGAAGACTTCAATGTGCACATTACAATCACAAGTGATAGCATAGGATAACCACAGAAGAGACTACAGATGGGTATGGTGAACAACGGCTCAAACAGGCCAGACGAAATTGATGTACTGGAAACAGATGTTATAGAGAATGTAAAAGATTCTTGGATGAAATGTAAAGATATCAGGCAGTGTAAGGCAAACAGATTGAAATCCAAGAGTAAAGGTTACGATAAAGCATAAACCACCTTTGTTGTCAATGCACAACCATGAGCCTATAAGCTGAAGTGAAGCCTAAGTGCCTCTTTCAAAGGGAGTTTAGAAATTTATCATCAAGTAGTTTAACCAGACCACTAAGAGACTATGAAACAAGAGAATGAGTCAAGATAGGATGCCAAGTGTACTCAAACATGCAAAAGGGTCAAGACTGCTAATCTGGTTATGTCCTAAGGTTACAGATGGATGATCTGATGGAAGAAGAAATGGAATATGTGAAATGAAGCAAAATCCTGAAGAAAAGGTATCTGATGGCTGGGATGTAGATATGAGTTAGTACTGTGGGGAGATGCAAGAACTGATTACTAAACAACAGAATCCCAAAAATGAAAAACAAACGCTCCTCACAAAAAACATGAGGTTGAAAATATACCACCAATATAAGGGACACAATAACAATGCTACTATTAATGGGAAACAAATATGGACAAAATGAGAATGATTTGACATACAACCTAGAACGACACGGGAGAAAGAAGTGGGAATCATATCTCCTTCAAGGACTTTCAAGGAAATCTAGACTGTTATATTTTCTCTATGGTTGGGCTGTCCTTACAATACACCATCCTACTTATGAAAATTGAACTTACAAACATTCCGAGATACAAAACAAACAGGATTGCAAATTAAAATGGTTTCCGAGAGCTCCCCTTTGCCAAATAGTTCAGATTTTGTTTTGCATGCCTATTCTGTACACACAGTACTGTTTGTAGAGTGTGCTGTGATTTAGGATGAAAAAATGTACAGTATTCTATTGACTGCATATCATACTGTACTTGAATAGGTATGAAGAGTACAGTAACATCTTACAAACAACTCAACATACAGTAAACTCGTTTGTAAGTAGGGTGGTTTCTGTACACAAAAAATTTCCTCAGCAATGCGTGTACTATTTATGTAAAATATAAACACCTCCAAAATTCTGATGATGGACAAAATGAAAAACACACTTAGTCCCTCTGCTTGGAAATAACAATAAAGGCTTTTTGTAAAATAACAGGTTGTTCTGAGAGAGAGAAAGCACATGAAATATCTGTTACCAATAAATAAAACACAAAACATTTTATTTAAAAAAAAAGTATCAAAGTGACAACACTTTCACAGTTTTTATAAACCCAAGAGCACAATTTTTAGTCACGCCTTAAGCGTATTCAAATATCATGGAGTCTGAATCACTTACACATTCTCTTGATATTATACTCATATCTTATCCGGAGACAGCATCATAGTAAGAAAATATTATCAAAGACATCATTTGAGTGTTACTTTTAACACCATTTCTTTGAGTTGCAACAGAGAAAGGGAGGGTGGGAAATTATTTATTGTTACTGTTACTATTATCATGTGGTTTAAAGGGATTACTAAGTGATATTTCCATGACCCACCTAAAGGATCCGTTTTCAAGTGACATTTGAAAATTGTAGCAAACAGAATGATGGAACCACCAAAAGAGAAAAAACAGCAAGAGAAGCACAAATAACTCTGAACAAGAAGAGGTCAAATTTTACCATTATTGTTATTCATATTATTCAGAAGATGAACCCTATCCATATGGAACAAGCCCACAAAGGCCACTGACTTGAAATTCACGCTTCCAAAGAATATTATTGGTGTTCATTAAAAAGAAGTTACAGGAGGTACAGGGAAATACAAAAAGAAGAGGTTGCTCATTAAAAATTAAAATATGAATAGATAAAAATGTAAGTTATTAAAATGCAAGGAGAATTGTATTAGGGTAGTAATAAGGCCCAAACAATTGTACAAATATCATTCTTATTGAAAAGAACTTTACCTTTCCTATACTAACCCAATACCTTAACTTGGTCTAATTCATGTGCAGTGCATAGTCCCAGACACCATAAACCACTGCAGGCAAAACCAAATAAAATTTTTATGATAAAATTTCATGACGGGATAAATGGAAACTTTCTTTTAATGATTTGTTTCCTATATCTGACATACGTTTCAAATGTCTGATTGGAGCTGTTGTTCTGCATTCACAGATTAGGTCTTGTAAGTGTGACCAGTTGTAAGACAGGAACGTATATAATAATTCAATGTGGTGTTCAGAAATAAACACCACAAACTATCGGCTGATTTAATTTGCTCTAAATCAATCATCCTCTAATTCAAATCATACAGGGTCCCAAAACTGCACCACAGAAGTTGGCAAAAGCAAGAAACTGCCGTTCAAAATATCTCATAGGTAACTAACTCACTAACAGAGGTACTGAACTGATGATGAATTCAAGTAGCGCCAACCTGGATTCTGCAGTAGAGACAGACAGACCCTCTGGTACAAAGACCTGACAAAAGGATTAGGCATTGCTTGAGTCAAGTTCTCTGCCAAGGAAATGTAAATGGTACATCACCAAGCCCAGAGAAGATCCAGGTTGTCTGAGAATCCTACTCTACTTCAAAGAGTAAACACCAGATGAACTGGAAAAAGAATGGTGCTTATTCCAGGCTCTGAAATGACAAGAAACTAAAACCCTCCCAAAGGCTGGACTACTTCCAAGGAAAATGACCAAGCAAGTTCCATCCCACTGGTTAGAAAAAGGAACCTGTTGATGAACAAGCAATTGAAGGGTAAAAATGGTAACTAGCTGAAAGAAATGGAATGCGTTAAGCATCGTTCATTCTACAGAACAGTGCCTGGCAAACACAGGTTCTGTCATTGGTAATCCACTAACCAAAAGCTGGATTCATCCAGTAATAGTATTACCTGTCCTGTCCTGTCCTGACAAAGTGAAGACCAAACATTTTTACCCCTATAATTTTGGATTCCAAAAACAGAAGAATCACAATGGGGGAGGAGCAGGAGGTATCTTCACCCCCCAATTCCAGAGCCTAGTCACAAAAGCTTCTGTGAGCAACTAATCTACTCTAAGTGACTGAACTGAAAAGCCATATATAAGCTCGAAATGAGCCCACAAAGAGGGTGAAATCAAAGGTTAGACATATGGCAACCTGGTAACTGCAGGTTCCTGAGTCAAGAAGCCTACCACCAACTTATTGTGCTCTAGTCGAAAATGCAGAGCAAGCGAATATCAATGAGACAAGGCAACACTGACAAAAATATTTATCTTGCTCACAAAAGACACCTACTGGGCCTGGTGTTTACCCTGTTCCTTCCACAGTGGATTATAGATCTAAAATGTCACACAGCACATAAATAAAATCAAGTTAACATATTGGGCTTGTTAATAAAAGCAAATTCTAAATAAGGAAAACATTTTAGAAGAAAGAAGTTCAAGAAATTTGATGCTACTCAAAGAAATAATGTTAAAATCTCACACTAAATACTTGCATATACCTTCATCAATTTTTGACAGTTAATAAAAGTTTTCTAAAAACAATATTCATGAACAAATTAACACTCAAGATTGTCATGTGCATGACACATCAAAGCTCAAAATGTACAGTACATTTTATAAAAAAAAAAAAAACACAAAATTAGACTTTGTCATAGCTGAGGAAATTATCACCAATATGTTTACTGACAGTTTCTACAATTTACTTATGATTCTATGAGAGTAAAAAATTAACTATACTGTACTACTTTTTCTCCTTCTCACTTTAATCACTAGATAAGGATGCTGTTGTTAAATGCAGTGATGTAATAAAAAAATTAATAAACTATACCATTGTCATAAATTTCTCTTTTAACTGAATAAGAGAAGGTAACACAAAAGGGCCGAAAAAATCAACAATGTTATAAAAGAACATTAAAATGAAAAAAAATACAAAGGCAGAATTACACTTCCTATAAAAAAATTGACAAAATCAAGTATCCCAACACAAAAACATAAGATACTGTACCTTTACAATTACGATGTATAGTTCAAACAAGGCCACAAGGTATTACTAGGACAAGTTCTTAAATGGATTAAAACCTGTGTTATTGTGACATACATTAACCAAACAACAACTGGCTCAAAGAAAATTATAAATTCTATTTACTAATTTGACAGAAAACCATAAATCTTATTTAATAAATTGATATAAAACTGTAAATCTTATTTAATAAATTGATGGAGAACTGTAAATCTTATTCAATAAATTGATAGAATACTGTAAATCTTATCTAAAAAATTCATAGAAAACTCTAGATCTTATTCAAAATACTGATAGAAAACTGTAAATCTTTAATAAATTGACAGAAAAATGCAAATCTTATTTAATAATTGACAGAAAACTGTAAATCATATTCAATAAATTGATAGAAAACTGCAAATCTTATTTAACAAACTAATAAAAAACTGTAAATCTTATTTAATAAACTGACAGAAAACTATAAAACTTATTTAATAAATTAAAGTGCTTTAAAAGATGCTGAAGATTCTGATAATATCTGAACACATGGGAATGTCTCTTACATTTGCTACTCTGCATTATAATTATGCATCAGTTTAACATTCTTATAAAATATAATTGGCATCAGGTTCTATGATATAGTAAGGCTTACCAGTCTTTGAAAATGACACAAGATTAAAAATTAAACAAGACTGAACAATGAACACCCAAACTTTAAAAATTACACAAAACTGAACAAATAACAAATGACATAAGATTGAACAATGAAAACGACACAAGACTGAACACTGAACAACCATACTTTAAAAACGACACAAGATTGAACACTGTACAACCAGTCTGAAAACGACACAATATGGAACAATGTACAACCAGTCTTTGAAAATGGCACACAGTGGAACTACGTACAACCAGTCTTGGAAAACAATGCAAGACTGAACAATGAACCAGTCTTTGAAAATGAAAACACTGACACAAGATGACACAAGATGGGACAATGCACGAGCCTTTGAAAATGACACAAGATGGAACAATGTACAACCAGTCTTTGAAAATGACACAAGATGGAACAATGTACAACCAGTATTTGAAAACACACAAGGTGGAACAATGTAAAACCAGTCTTTGAAAACGACACAAGATGGAGCAATGTAAAACCAGTCTTTGAAAACTGACACAAGATGGAGCAATGTACAACCAGTCTTTGAAAATGACACAAGATGAAACAATGTACAACCAATATAACAATGTACAACTCTGAAAACAACACAAGAGCGGACGTCCCAAGGACATGACTATTCATGAGCGTGGGCAATGACCCTTCTTCTAATGGGGGGAATTACCTAAAACTGACCAAGACCACAGTGAGGGCAACACCGCTAAAATATTACGCAAGACCTCAGCTAACTGATTTATCAAGCCCTTTAAACCCTTAATATCTGACTCAATTCTATCAACCTTACGCCCTGAATCGAATGGGAAACTAGTAGGAGTAATAGAACGAGGAGAAGAGGAGGTCCTAACAGAGTTACTACAAGGAGAAGGAGACAAATCATTAATTCCCTTAGTACTAGCCTCATCAGACTTAACGTCTTGCTTCTTTTGCTGCCTTTTCAAATGATCAGCCTTTTTTCGTTTACGGTGTTTCACCAATTTTACCATAAATGAATGACCAACATTCACACACTTGACAACGGTCATTCACATTACACTCTTTTTCCTCGACATTTCACATGTCATGAGGATCAGTGGAACTAGAATGAAGCCTGATACAGCAACCTCTTGCTTTACAGGTCCTTAATCTATCATTACCATCCATATTCTAGAGAAAATTCAAGTAAATTTACAAACCAAAGTCGTCAACAGAAAAACCGAGCACAGATAAATCTCTAACAATCTTCTACCGAAGCCGGTAACAGTAGACTGACTAGCTACAGGTGTTTGTACCTATCGTTCATCCTGGTGGGGGGTGAAGGACGTAGATGGACAGAAAGATATTCATAGAAAACCAAGTGTTCTCATTTTTTATTTCAATCTGTCGAACTACCGCTGGTGCAGAAGCAAAAGCTATATAATGGAGATGTAGGGTTCATTTTAAAAAAACAATTTTTTCATACAGTAAACCAAACCATTACTATGAGAAACAAGACCTCTCCAAGCCATAACTGTGAGAAATAGAGTTCTCCATATTTTGCCTAGCTATAGACTTATCAGCCTTACATACAGAATTTACATTCCTTATTTTTAAGTTTGCTACTCCACCCAGCAAATCAGGACTTCTTACCAATATTGCTACCGGTCCTCCAGATCAAAGAATCAAGTTAACAAAACATTATTCAGATTCTGTGAAGCTTTAAATGCGACCCCAAGCTGTCAGTGTTGCACAAAGCATTTAATTACACAGCATCAGCTTACTTCAAGTAATATGCAAGACATGGCAATACTGCAGAACACAGATAATTATTATTATTTATCCATCAAATGGAATTATACCAAAACCATATACACCATCTAATTAACACCCCTCCTGGTCAAATTGGCCTCCTCTTGAGAAAATAAAGAAAACTGCTTATATTCTTCTGATTTTCAGTCGAGTTCCAATGAGCAGTTGCTTTCTGTAAGTGCTGATGGGTCCATGTTCTCAAAACTTCAAATAATTTTCAAAAGGAATCTGCTTTCTGTTAATGCTGACAGTTCCATTTCTCAAAACTTTCTGGAAAGCAAAGAACACACTTCAGTATACAGTGCATATCTGTCGCCTCAACTCTGAAATATCTTTTTCAAGATTAATTAAGAAAATAAATTCACTTCAAAGTACTGTATAACTTCTTCCAACAAAGATATCAACAGATATAAACCTACAAGAACAATGTTTCAAGGTTTTCATGTTGACATTGCATTCAGTATGCTGAGGGGAGAAAGACACTATAATATAGATGTGGAACATTGCAAGAGCATGGTATGAAAGCACTGGAAAAGATTCTGAGGCAGCTTAAGAAAGATTGAAATCAACAACCGAGTCTAGTTTTGTGCCAGAGAAATCAACAACAGAGGTGAATGCAGGTAAATACAGGAGAGTTCTACCTACAATAAGAAATTACAACACCATGTGTTTGGGATCTTGAGAAGGACCGGGTGTCCTGTGGAAATGCCAAGGATATCTTGAAGAAAGAACACAGATAAACTCCTAGACCAGACAGGAATTCAGGGAGGAAGTGATGCTGTATCACAATCTATGATGCTGTATCACTAGCATCTCAGCACTTGATCTTTATATTCGAGTCCTCACAAATGATACAGTTTCATAATACACTGACCATCAACCAGTCAAATTCCTCCCTTCTTATGGGACTGGCCAGAAGAATTCTTCCTTGAATGAATCAAGAACTGAAACAGGTAAAAGGTTCATATGGCTTGCAGCCATGTTGGAAGAATAGAATAGAATATAATAAAATGCAGAATTTAGGCCAAAGGCCAAGCGCTGGGACCTATGTGGTCTTTCAGCTCTGAAACAGAAACTGAGAGTAAAAAGATGTAACAGGAAGAATACCTCACAGTTGTGCACTATGAATCAATTGTTGAGAGAGGGTGTAAAGTCAGATGGAAGAAAGATAATAAGACAGAGGTACAGTAAAAAGAATGAAAGGGGTTGCAGCTAGGGGCTGAAGGGAGGCTGCAGAGAACCATAAGTAATGCCTACTGTGCACCATATAAAGTTCATTGGCAGCATACCCCATTACAGGGACCATCTCAGAAGAGAGGAGGAGAACAGATGGAAAATGAATGATGGGAAAAGAGCTGTGATACACAATAATAGCCCTCTTAATCAGTTACGCATGTCTGGGCAGCTATTACCCATACTGCAGGACATGGAAAGGTATGATATACAATGACCATGACTCTTCTGGTATGTGGAAAAAAACATATGAAAAATCTAAACTGATCAGAAATCACCAGAAAGTACAAGTCATTTAAGAAGGTACGCAAAAAGCTGACATAAAAATGTGGAATAACGAAGACAACAAAAATGGATAAACATTAATAAGGAGGAAAAAGCTGTGGAATAACAGGGACAGCAGCTAAGACAAAAGACAAAAATGGATAACCTAACGTTAATAAAGGAGGGAATCTTGGAAGTAAAAGTGACAGAATGCTGATGATAATCAGCTGAAGTAGTTAAGACAGGTAACAGGGACAGCAGCGATGCCATACTAAAAGACATCAAGACATCTCTGGTACCACCTAACCTTAAAAATCTGAGCAAATGTTGTTTGCAACCAAGTATGAAAAGCAAACCTTAAATGCAAAATTTTTAATGATGAAGTGTATTTCTCAAAACAAAGTAACTGAGCTTCACAATATGACATCTTGGAAGTAAAACAGTGACCAGAATGAATGATGATAATCCTTAAGTAGTTCCGCCTGACTATTAAGTAACATCTTGTGGAAGGCTGCCTTCAAGGATTTGTGTTTAAATAAGGGGTGATTACTGCAGCATAAAATTCTCAAGGGAAAAGTTATAACCTACATAACCGTCCATGCCTAACCCCTTGTGGATTACCACTTACACAACACCAAAACTTTTCCACTCTGTTAGTTCAGGATCTCTTCATTCCTAATTACAAATCAGACTTACCAAATATCTAACAGCATAGTTTGGAAGCTCCCTGTTAATCACCGTGTGGATGACGTGAGGACTACCACATATGCTGGTGTATAAGGCAACGTTTTAACCTTAAAAAATCTCCCCCAAATGGGGGTTCGTCTTATATACCAAGTATGAAAAGCAAACCTTAAATCCTGCAAAAATTTTTAATGATAGGCTAACCCTGAAGTGTTGTGTCAATAGTTAAATACTGTCATAACAATGAATACTGTAAACAAACCTCCTGTAATAAAGGCACTGTAAAAACCATAGGTAATTCAAGTGAATCACTGGTGACACACCTATTGATATTGTAAACAAAACAACTGTAATTACAGTAATTATCATAGGCAATTACAGCAATTACCGTAAGTAATTATCATAATCAGACGTTAGGATGAGCAAGCTCTCATTTTGTTACTAGATTTATCCAGAGTACCATTATTCAAATAGTTATCACAAGACCCATCATGGGCCACACCAACCATCGGAAAAATAAAAGGAGGAAGTATGAAGCTTCGTTCAAGTTAAAAGCAGTAAACTTTGCAAAGGAAGAAGCAGCAGCAGATATTGATACGCCATCAGATTTGGAATTTGATCCATATGATGATTTCCTTACAAATATATCACAAGACGTCATCAACGAACTTATGATATCGGATTTTAACTGTTTAAAAATGTTTTTAAAATGTTTTAATCATTGCAAATATTATCCTTTATACTGTATATTGTACCATTATTTTTTTCAAATAACCTCCCCATTGCTTATGCTTACATCAGCTGACAGTTATTTAATTTAATAAACTGGGTGTCATCTTATAGAGCAAACATACCACTAAACCTACCTTTTTACATGAAAAATGGGGGGGTCATCTTATATGCAGAGTCGACTAATACGCCGGCATATACGGTATATTAACTGCTCTTCTTGGCCTGCTCAAACATCTGCTGAAAAAAAGGAAAAACTAAGGTCACTCAAATCATTTTTTTTTTCACAAATGCTATGAGCAGTTTTCATAATCAAGGTCACTCAAATCATTTTTTTTTCACAAATGCTATGAGCAGTTTTCATAATCTTACTGATGCTATCCAGCTGATGTTTATTATAGCCATTACACATCTTAACTTTTAAGGGTAAAATACACACTATGGATCTTCAGGAAACTACAAAACCTTAAGTGAAAGACATTTCTTGAACATATGATTCAATCTTTTACAACTATACAAAGCGTGGACTTAAAACTGAAAGATTAACCATTACAACACTCAATACACCACTTGCAATGACAACTGTAGGTCTTATAAAACTGATTACCTCCCTTATAATATTTTACGTATCTCTAAATATTACTGTAGGTCCCAATGACCTTATTTGGACTACAACATTTATGAAGTTGAAGATTTGTTTAGGCTCATTTAATGTTTGTGCTCTTTTTTTTGGTAAAAGTGCATTAATTAAATTTCAGCAGGTAGGATTGCAATGTACTGCAAAGACCATATTTATGCAGGAAAGATCACACACTGACTCGATTCTAGATAGCAATGTACTACAAAGACTATATTTGTGCAGGTAGGACTGAAAACTGTCCAGATTCTAGACAGCAGTGTACTCCAAAGATCATATTGTAAACAAGAAAAGTGGCTGAGAAATGTAGCATCCTGAGGCTGGGAGATAACATTAATTCACTGACGTGTGAGAGTAAAATTAAATCCTCTTGAAGAACATACAACTGGATTTTACATCAACCTCATAGAAAGCCTTCCTATGTTTCCTTTACAACTGATGCATTTAACAAATAAAAATACTTTTTTAAAGTGCTCATGTGACTGTAAGTCTGACATCTGCAATATATGGGCAGCTAATAACTTCACATTTGAATGACCAACAAATGCAAGTGGCTTTGCTGATGCTGTCACACAAATGTGTCAAGAATCCTTGAAAACCAAGAGACTTTAAGATAAGTTTTTGATAAACCAGGAGTCCAAGATCAACTGCCTGGCACCAGAAGGGGAACTCAAGACTAGTCTCTAGTCAGGGTATATGCCTGGCCATGTTCCTGAAATAGGTGGAGCAGGCACAAAAAGACCGGACACCACACCAGTCCTCACATATGTTGGGGCAATTAGTGCACCTTAAATAGTCATAACTAAACAAAAACAGAGGACAGGAGAAAACTGTATAAAAACCCCAACAAAACCTGAATTAGCAATTCTCTATGTAAGATATTTTCAGTGAAATAATACCTAATGATAGCTTAACAACAGCCTAATAAATAGCCCGATGATGTGTTGTCTTCCTCTCAGGAGCGAGCACAAGCTGCGAAGGGTTTCCTTACGTGACCAGTATCGAAGATACTTTAGGAAGATCGCTACCAAAAAATGGTCAAGAAGCAGCTAGTAAAACAAAATGCAGATATGCTGATGAAATGTCCTTTGTGGAAGAGAGAGACCTTTTTGTGAGTGGAGAGAAGATATGGAAGAGGACAAAATAATCTAGACAACTGATGGAGCAAACTGTTGGATTGAGATGTGTTCAGGACAAGTAGGCAAATGTGCAATCAAGACAACAGTGTATACTTCATCGCGAAAATCCATGCTGCCACCTCACACAGCTTCTGCTGAGCTAATGAAATATTTAGTAGATAATGACAAGAAAAGTTCTACTGATCTCACTGATTTGTTCTTTAATACTGTGGCTGCTACAGTAAAGAAATCTTCCCCTATCATTAAAATATTATCAAAACCAAATTTTTTCACTTGTATCAGAGTATAAGATGAAACAAATTTTAGAGCAAATTCCACCTACAGTTCAAAACATTAACACAGTTGATTCACCATATTCTTTACCATCATCCTATTCACACCACCAAGGAGAAAACATGGACAACCAGTTCCAGAACATGTAAAGGACACGAAAAGGAAATTATACACACCCATTAGAACATGTTCTGTGCTAGCCTACCACACAAAATAAAAAACAATTGTAATAATACTGTAGTTTGATACTCACCTTAAGCATACAGCTAGTTTTCCTTTCGGTGGAATAGCTTCCTAGAAACTTCATCGTCTTCCAGCCCCTCGTAAAGAGTCCAGTATTCACCTTCTTATCTTTTCCTCAATGCTTTATGTACCCATAATTGCTTCTCTTTGGGCTTCAACTCACTCTCTCCATCTAAAAGAAGTGCTATTGATGCAAGTTCCTTAGCAGCTGAATCTGCGAGGCGCCATGACTACTGGGAGGTTGGGCTTGAACTGAACGGGATCGTGATGGATAGTGTGACTACAAGGCATGGATGATGGGATTCACTGGCCTGCAACACAGGGGAAAATTAGAATTTGATGCTAACTCCTTACAAGACTTCAAAAACATTCAAATAATTTTCCAAATGGCAAATTACTGATAATGCTATCAATCACAATCGTTCCATAGTGGAAATAAATTCAATTTTCTGACCACGTCTTATCAGATCATTTTCACGAGGGTTAGGACTGACTTTAAACTCCTATCTCATTCTAACATCTGATGAGGCATAATCATTACAATCTTTGCATTTGCCTAGACAGGCAAGATGTCCCGATTGTGCTCGTATTAACTCAAAACCTACTTTTAAATTAATTACCTTGCAATGAAGCTGGGAGCCTAACCTCCAGCAAAGAATCTGATAACAAAGACCACGCCAATCACAGTGCAAAGCCTATCATAAATATTTAACAAATCTGCTCTCTACCCAGCATCAGGAAACTAAATATAGCAATATAACATTGTATGAAATAAGTTTCTGACATGCATTTTATGACATATTTTACTGCAGTGTTGGTGCACCCTTACCTAACCTGTTACACAAGATATAACAGATATCATATTACCCAAGAAAGTTGTTGAAACTTAAATAAGATCAAAACAATTTTAAACAATACAGTTTCTTTGATTAAATGTTACTCAACTACATACATCATTGTTGAAAACATTTATAAAACCACTGACACTCGGATAAAGAATACAAAGAGTATATACCAGTACTGTTTAAGTTTTAAAAAATAAATAATTTAATTCATAGCCTTTTTCTTTGCTGAATACTAAAAATATAGTTCCACTATCACACCACTGATATGACCACATAAATAGTTTTTCCCACTACTACATTGCTCCTGTCAGCCTGCTATGTGGTTTGTATACATACACACACATGCTAAACATCCCTTGGGATTTTGTGCTTCATTTATAACCTGGCAGTCGCTTTCAACATGAGTTTGTAGCATAACCTCACAGCCGGTATTATTCTAAAAAATCTGGTAAAACTGCAGACAACTACCGCGCCCCTCTGGTTCAGTAACTATCAGTTTAAGCGCAAAATTGGCACCGTGTTTAGTACCAGCCCCTTGGGGATGAACGTAAAACATAAACAAAAGACTGTAAATATCATAAAAACAAATAAATGGCATAAACATAAACAGACATGAGAAAATGGCAGTAAATATTACGGTCGCCGACTGGCGGAACCAGGCCACAGCAGTAGTCTTCAGTCCTGCCCAAAATTTGTTGCAAAATCCAAAACCTGATTTTGGAATGCATGCACTCATGGGATAAATAACATTATTTTTTGGTGTAAGTTGACAGTGGATGCAAATGAAAATTTAAAAGCATTTTTGTTCACCAGAATTTTCATATTTTGAACCATTCACAGGGTCTAGACTACTTATTACCCCATTAAAAACACTGCGGTGTTGACTTTCCCTCAACCTTGCTTACTTCTTCCTAAGTTATGAGTATTCTCTACTTGTCTACTGAAAATTCTGACCAAATTCATAAACAAGACAATAAAATACCCAATTATTGTGACTTGAAGCCATTCCAAGGGTCCAGACTTCAATAACCTGAAATGGGGAAAGACATTTCTGCCATAAGCTATAGCCTATGACGCCTAGGATGGGTTCAAGGTTATCATTCAGGGTAAGGCTGTACCCACAATACCCCTCCTTGCCTAATGTACAATTCAGGCCATCCTAAAATAACTTGTCTGTATAAACATCGACCTGGGCCACAGACCTAGGGTTATACCTTAGGGTACCTATGCCAAGCAAATTAGGATACCCATGCCCTTTTAGATTTAAATACTGACAATTAACTTTTAGCTTTTAAATAACACAAACACCGACGTTTAATAGTGTTACTTTGGGGGGTTCACGGGGGGCGACGCCCACCAGGCCAGGTTAGCTTAGGTTAATATTAATTATTATTATACTCATCACCTGGAATCAAATTATGGTATTTCTATGGATAATTTTAGGGCAGATTGAGTATATAAATATAATTAAAGAATCACGAATATATTTGTGCTTTAAGGTCATGATTAAATACGCTATTTGTCCTTAACCGTGAACCCAAAACCCTAATATGATTAACTCCTACTAAAATACCATTAGGATAATTAACTTTATAGTAACATAACTACTATTTTAATACGATTTAAGCACGACAGTGGCGTAATTCAGTCCTAAATATACCCTTGAGTCACTCAAACCTATAATTAAAGTCTATTTTACGCTTAAATACGCCATGTTGACATCGGCCATTATCCTTAACCTGGAAGCCCAAAACATATGATTAACACTAAAATGCCACCAGGCCGTTAATTACATACCTGCCGTAATCATTAGCGTCACTGGTTCATGCCGGTGTAATTATATTCAAATTATACCCTTCATTCGCTTCAAATTTCACTTCACGACAATTTTAGGCGTAAATATGGGAAGGGTAGAGCCGCCATGGCTTCGTCTCGTCTCTTCGAAATCGGCGGTTTTGTTGCTCATATCACTTAAACACGTAACTTTTATCTTACTTTCATCGTGTTTATTTAATCCCGCCATGTTTATACATACGTGGTTATCGATGTAGAGTATATTGAGAGCGGAATAACGGCAAATAGTAGTCAAAATTGGTTGTTCACTCGGTCACACAAGTTCAAAACAACGGCTGCCTTCACGTGGGGGATGATGGTTGCTAGGCAACGGGAGAAGCGCGGGGGAAAGCACTTTTTGAAAGTAGATAAAATAATAAAGGGAAATCAAAAGATAATTAAGGCACTAAGACTTGATAAATTATAATATTTATAACGAGTGATTAATATTAATTACAATGCTTAAATTTGTTTAACCGTACGAGCGAGCGAATACGCTACAATCATCCAAACTTTAGAAAGATTGGCCCCCCTATGTTATCGTACCGCTCGCTAGTTCTCGTATACAAAGGTAGAGAAGATAAATAAATACGAAAATAATTAAGATATTCCGATCTATTTTGGTGCAAAAAATAAAAAATTTAATTAATATTAAATAGATAAATTAAAAGTATTTAACCGTATAAGTGCGCGAACTCGCTAGAATTACTCAAAAATGTTAGAATTCTACTACCCATTTTGCTGCGGGACCACGTCCCTCCAAGCTTTCGGGTTTGAAATATTGACAACAAACAACAATTATTATAAAGTTTATGGCCAATTAATGACTAATAAACTTCATAAATTAAAAAAATAAAGAAGCATAAACATTCTAGACTTATTTTAGCGGAAGATTAAACCCTTTTCTTCCGTTTCTCTTCAGTACAATGGTTCCCCTTGTATTTGCCTTCGTCTTGCATCACATTTATTTGCATATATCTATATATAACCTGTTTATTTGCACGCCTATATTTTTATCGTACTATATAAGTAATTAACGAAATGTAAAACATATCTGAAAATTAGTTTTAGCGGTAAAACAACAATTATTTTTTATCCGAATTTCAAATCAAAGAAAACTTTATAATGGTAAACTCAAGTAAAATGACAACATTGTTTACAATAGGAATCAGTGACAACGGGCCCAAAAGAAACCCTCGTAATTCCCTCTACGCTCGTATTTGAATCATTTCCATATAAATTTTGAATGTATTTATTATCATATTTAATGTTTGTGCTAAATAACGTATTCATCATTTGTTTAAGATTGAATATTCTCGGTAATTAACTTTAGGTTCGTCAGAATTACGAAATTTACGGGGTCCGCGACGCTATAGCCTCCTATTGGTACTTTAAGTAACTAAAATAACAAAAAAATAAAATAAAAACAAACAAATAATAATAACTGACAACTTTCTTTGGTTACGTAAATATTTCACCTTCAATTTTACGTAAACAACAAAGAATTTTAAAGATTTACCGTGAGATTTATATTCTAAAATCATTCTTATTTTCTTTGGCACCAAATAATATTCTTTATTTTGAATAAAAACTCTAAAATAAATAAATTTTAAAATTCTCATAGAGCAACTATTAAACTGCAGGCTATTTTCATTGTGTAACTATTGTACAATTATAACTAATTATTATATAAAAAATATATATTTTATTTATTGTATTAAAAATTATTAAAACAAGTGAATATTATATTTACTTATGTCAAAAGCTATTAATAAAGGAGAATTTTGGATAAAAGCAAGAATTTTAAAAGGTATTTTCCCTTTACAGTTTGGTAAAATAGACAGTCAGGCAATCTTCGAAGCTTGACAGAAAATTTAAAGTTAAACATCAAATCATGTTTTAAAATTCAACAAATAAACATTTTGTGAATACTTGATCAAATAATATAAAGTATTAATAAATATCAAACCTTTAAAACTGAGATTTTACTGAAAAATCTTTATATTTTTGAGAGATTTCTTCGAGTCTTTTTGTAAAATATTTCCAAGACGTCATTGAATGGGAAACAGGAATAAAATAGTATTGAATTCGTCACGTAGAATATTTATTCAATTTGGTGATAAATTTGTATTAAATATTCACTAAATCATATTTTCAGGCCCACAAATAGTCAGCACTACACCATTTAAAATATACACATCAAATAATGATTTTAAAGTTATGGCAGTGTCTTCTAATTATATAAAATATTATCCACGATTTAAAGTTTTATGTGTGAAATATCTCTCTGTTTAATATAGAATATAAATATTAAATTAATGAGGACTCATTAGCTATCAAAAGTTCATTTGTGGAATTTACAAAAATCCTTGATAAATTATGTATAAAATAATTAATGGCAGCTTTTGCAAATCACATAACTCCAACCCTTTTGATATATAATAAATTTAAGTTTAAATCTTTCAATCTAATATCCATTAAATCTAGAATATAACAGAGATCCTATATTTATATGGAAAAATATATATTTTATATAACCTCAAAATTTCATCCTATTGACGTATTTTTTATTATAGGCTCGTTTACCTCAAATAGCATCGTCTATTCTGCGTCGTCTGTTGGGAATTTTCAATCAAGGACTATTGTCCCCTATGACCTAAAATCTAAAAATACTTTATTTTTTTATTATTAAGAGATACTCCAATTATAAAGACTTTAAAATGCTAATTTTTCAACAAATCTAACTATTTTTTATTGTAAAATAAATCATTTTAAAGGCTTCCTGCTCTAAATGCTTTGGTAACTATAGTAACAAAAATCGACTTATTAATACTAACTGAAACTTTTGTTCGTTTACACAAACATTTAACCTTCGATTTTACGTAAATAACGACAAATTTTAACAATTTAATATGAGATATGTATTGAAAAATCATTCTTATTTTCTTTGGTATTAAATATTATTCTTCATTTTGGCTGAAAACTCTAAAATAAATCTATTTTAAAATCATCATAGAGCAACTATTGAACTTCAGGCTATTTCCTGTGTGTAACTATTGTATAACCATTATTAATTAACAAATAAAAATATAAATTTCAATAAACTGGATTAAATATAAGAAAAATATCTAAATATTATGTTTAATGACATCAAAAGCTATTAGTAATTGAGAGTTTTGGATAAAATAAAAAAATTTAAAAGGTATTTTCCCTTTACAGTTTGGTAAAATAGACGGTCGGGCAATCTTCGAAACTTGACAGAAAATTTAAAGTAAAGCATCAAATCATATTTTAAAATTCAATAACTAAACATTTTATGAATACTTGATCACATAATATAAAGTGTTAATAAATATTACACCTTTAAAACTCAGATTTTACCGAAAAATCTTTATATTTTTGAGAGATTTCTTCGAGTCTTTTTGTAAAATATTTCCAAGACGTCATTGAATGGGTAACAGGAATAAAATAGCATTGGATTCGTCACGTATAATATTTATTAAATTTGGGAATAAACTGGCACTAGATATTTATAAAATCATATCTGAAGGCCAGCAAATGAGTCAGGACAACACTGTTTAAAATATTTACTTCAAATAATGAGTTTTAAAGTTATGGCAGAATCTTCTAATTATATAAAATATTATCTACGATTTAAAGTATTATTTGTGAAATATCTCCCTGTTTAATATAAAATATGAATTATGAAATTATCTACGTCTCATTAGCTATTAATATTAATTAACGAAAATCATTGTAACTATTTATAAAATATAATTTTATATAACTCATAGCAACTTAACAATTCACGCAACTTAAAGGCTTTTGATTTATAATAATTTAATCCCAAAATCCATCAGTCTAATCCATATTAAATCTAAAATTAACAAAAGTTTATTTAATTATATGAAAAAATTATATATTTTATAGATTTTTAAAGTTTCATCTCATTGTCCTATTTTTATTTTAAGTTCGTTTACCTTAAAAATATCGGCCTGCTATGTATCGTCTGCTGGGAATTCTCAAAAAATGACTATTGTCTTCTAGGCTTCAAAAACTATAATACTTTGTACATTTTCATTTTTAGAGGATTTATATATAAATAATAAACATATAAATATTAATTCTATAACAAATAAAACCATATTTTATTGAAAAATAAATCATTTTAAAGGCTTTCCGCTCTGAATGTTTTGGTAATTAAGGTGGCAGACGAATTTCTCAAGAGATCGAACTGAAATTTTGTCAAAATTGATTTATGGTGATTTTAATCGTTATAGAATTGTTCCTTAATGATTTATGCAGATTCTAGAAGCATATTTTTCCTCATATGATGCTTTTTTTAGTAAGAAATACTGCAAAAATACGCCTTCAAGTAAATTGAAATAATAAGTTTAACGTGTTTTCGCTTTATTTAACCTTATTTCAGGCTTTTTTCAGCTTTTAATTGACATATAATTATTCCTAATTAATCTACGCTGCTTCTGGAAGCGTATTTCCTTTAATTTAATGTATTTTTATCTCGAAATAAAGGGAAAATACACCTTCAAGTACGTAAACTAAAATAACCTTATAACGTGCTTTTTTCGAATTTTAATCGTTATAGAATTGTTCCTTAATGATTTATGCAGATTCTGGAAGCATATTTTCCTTCATATAATGCTTTTTTAGACCAAAATACGGCGAAAATACGGCTTCAAATACGTATGGAGTTAATGTACGTTTTCTTTTATGATACGTTTTCTATGAGATTTAAAATGGTTAACTTATCTAAATCTTGAAAAAGCGATTATTCAAGACCTATTTCGGTCGTATTTCGAGTAAAAACGACAATAAAACCGAAGAATATTCGTATATATGAGAATTTAAGTTAATAAAGAATACTTACACGTCGATTTTAGATAAATAAACCACGTAATAAGACGAAAACAAGTGTAAGTAAGGTAAGGAAGTCGTTGGTTTTCGGACCAAATCAATAAACATCTTAAACATTCGAATTTGAATTAAATCGAAGACTTCACTTCACTTTTTCAATGCTTAAGCTTTAAAAATGGCATTTTCTCTTTATATATTAACGTAATTTGGTCGCAATCTCTTTCAAAATACGTCAAATACGATGCAAAATCAGACGCAATGGCAGGAAATGGCTTAAATGTCGTAATAAGCGTATATTGAGCACATTTTGGATAACCTCCCTCGAAGAAGAATTTGGTTTCTTTTTTCGATAATAGGTGGCTATAGTGTTCCCGACCCCGTAAAGTGAATAAAATATATATATTTTCTTTTAATTGTGAGGCGCGAAATATGAATTGCGTTGGACGTTAAATGTGACGTTTTTAGATGTTGGTTGACGCGGAACCTTTAAGAAAAAGTTAGTTAGGTGTGATATACGTTTTTTAAATGTTAGTTAGGAGTTGTATAAGTGTTTGAAAAGTTAGTTAGGTGTGATATATACGTTTTTTAAAAGTTAGTTAGGTGTGAAATAAGTTTTTGGAAGGTTAGGTGTGATATAAGTTTTTGAAAAGTTGGTTAGGAGTTTTATAAGTGTTTTATAAGTTAGTTAGGAGTTGTATAAGTGTTTTATAAGTTAGTCAGGAGTTATATAAGGGTTTGAGGATTCTAAATAATCGTAAAATTGTTCGTAGAATGTGGTTACGATTGTTGATTTGTGTCAGGATGAGACAGAGAGAGATTGGTCGATGGCTACTAATACTGGCGTTCCAACGAGAGAGAGAGAGAGGGGCGGGGTGGGGTTTAGGAGTTATTTAAGTGTTTGATAAAAGTGTTTGATATTTAAGTGTTCGTAAAATATGATTACGATCGCTGATTTGTGTCAGGCTGAGAAAGAGAGAGAGATTGGTCGATGGCTGCTAAAACTGACGTCAAACGAGAGAGAGAGAGAGAGAGAGAGAGAGAGAGAGAGAGAGAGAGAGAGAGAGAGAGAGAGAGAGAGAGGTAGGATGAGATTACTGACACATTTCACATAAGAATCAAGGTTTTAATGCGTCGAATACGACGTTTTTAGATGTTGGTTGATGCGATGTAAGAAAAAGTTAGTTAGGAATGTTACAATGAATGTTATAAGTGTTTGATAAGACTAGGGGCTTTACGTAGAGTCGAAATTATTGTAAAATTGCTCGTAAAATGTGTTTATGATTACTGATTTGTGTCAGGATGAGAAGAGAGAGATTAATTGATTATGGCTATTAAAACTGGCGTCACACAAGAGAGAAGAGAGAGAGAGAGAGAGAGAGAGAGAGAGAGATTGCTGACACATTTCACATAAGAGATAAGGTTTTAATGCTTCGATTAAGGCGTAATTCGATGTTGGTTGATGCAAAGACCGTAAGGGAAACTTAGTTACGAGTGATTTAAGAGTTTGACAAGTGTTTGACAAGGCCGGTAGCTTCACGTAGAGTCGAAATAATCGTAGAATTGTTCGTAAAATGTGTTTATGATTACTGATTTGTGTCGGGATGAGAAAGAGAGTACTACAACGTTCAGTTACTACAGAGTTTCATCCTGGACCCGTTAATTGTTATGTTTATCTTAGCACTTGGAAAAGCACAAGTCCAGGGAGAAATGATGGCTCTGCTTAACTGCCCTTACCTGTAACAGCGTTTAAATTTTATCACAAAATATCTCGTGAATCCTTTTCCAGAGACGTATTATTGAATATTGAGCTCCTTGTGTGCACTGTCAACTTCTTTATCAATTTGTTTTGACAGCCATATTAATACACGGTTTAAGGATATCGTCACTTTTATGCAGCACAAAATTCGACGTCTTTCACTCTCTAGAATTACTCTGAAACTGAATTTTACTATTTAGACTTTTAGAGTTGCATGACAAGAGAGAGAGAGAGAGAGAGAGAGAGAGAGAGAGAGAGAGAGAGAGAGAGAGAGAGAGAGAGAGAGAGAGAGAGAGAGAGGTCTTGCTCCTTTGAATAACCAACCCACGGGGTTGAATTTCCCTCATCTAAAATGATTTTCCTTCTACTTACCAAATTAAAATGAAACTGTCTTTTACATTCCAAAATATAGGCGTCCAAAGTTTATGAATACGAATACTTGTTAGTACAGATTTTCACTCCCTAAACTCGCCCGGTCTAACCAACACCTAAAAAAACTCCATTGAAGAAATATCAGTGTTTTGAAATCGAATGATTTTGTGGTCATTTGAAATAACAGTGTAACGAATTCTTTTGCAAAAACAGTAGAAATATTATTGATTGGGAAAAACATTTCTACTGTCTTTGCAAAAGAATTCGTTACACTGTTATTTCAAATGACCGCAAAATCATTCGATTCCAAAACACGGATATTCCTTCAATGGAGTTTTTACTTTGATATATGTTATTCTTGGACACAAAGGGAGCTGGAAATTCTCACTAACCTGTTGCCACCAACAAATATTAAAATATTAAAAAGTTAAAGCCTGAGGCTGAGATGTTTCATAACACATCCACACATATGGTTATCATAATTCACTATTTATCACAAAATATCTCACGAGTCCTTTTAGTTTTATCACTTCTTCAGTTGCTTGCATCCGCTTTTAAATCCTTTTCAGGTTGCTTTTGCAGTCACTCTGGTGTATTTTGTGTATTTACACTTTGCCTTTAAATTCACTTTTTATAGAGAGCAAAATCTTCACGTTTTTCATCGCCGGGACCTAAGCTAGCACTGACTAAATACTCTCTAGTATGGCATGAGAGAGAGGAGAGAGAGAGAGAGAGAGAGAGAGAGAGTGACCGATTTTCGCTCCTTTTTTTGCAGAATGAGAGAGAGAGAGAGAGAGTAGAGAGAGAGAGAGAAGACCAGAACTATCGCTCCTTTGAGAATGAGAGAGAGAGAGAGAGAGAGAGAGAGAGAGAGAGAGAGAGAGAGAGAGAGAGAGAGAGAAAGGAACCGAGAGAATTCTTAACTAACCTGGTTTCATCAACAAATATTAGAGAAGAGAGAGAGCTGAGAGAGAGAGAGAAGATGAGATTGATATCCTGATGTTCATGACTAACGCCCTTTGTTTAACCTGAGAGAGATGTTTCAGAAAGATCCAGGATGGTATCGCTCTGTTTGGTTAACATACTGAGATTTAGAGAAAAGAGAGAGAGAGAGAGAGAAGACCAAATAAGTTTTATCACTTTGTGTAACCTGAGAGAGAGAGAGAGAGAGAGAGAGAGAGAGAGAGAGAGAGAGAGAGAGAGGGAGAGAACTTTTCAGAACTTTTGCAATCACTTGATGTGTAAACTTTGCCTTCAATTTCACTGAGAGAGAGAGAGAGAGAACTCAAAACTTTCACTCATTTGCACAAACCTGAGAGAGAGAGAGAGAGAGAGAGAGATGAGAGAGAGAGAGAGAGAGAGAGAGAGAGAGAGAGAGAGAGACCAGAACTTTCGCTCCTTTGCAGAAAGAGAGAGAGAGAGAGAGAGAGAGAGAGAGAGAGAGAGAGACCAGAACTATCGCTCCTTTGTGTAACAGAGAGAGAGAGAGAGAGAGAGAGAGAGAGAGAGAGAGAGAGAGAGAGAGAGAGAGAGAGGCCTTGTGCCGAATCAAAATCTATCAAAAAATGGTCATCCCAATTCTTTCAATTTCCCAATAGAATTTCCTTTTTATCGAAGTAAAATACGTATACAATTCTAAAAGACATTCAAATATCATTTAGAGATTTTCTCTTGCAACATAAGATTTCGGTAACTTAACCTAACTTAAACTATTGCCAAAAGCTGACGAAAGTCAATGATTTTCATTCATTCTTGCATTTCAAAACTGATCCTCAGTCCATGAAGAAAGATTTTCGATCAACAAATTGAAAAAGTGTCTACAACATTTCCGAGTATCGGTGGTCAAAGTTTTAGATGACGTTTCAGTACAGAATTCCATTTCCCAAATTCTGCCCATCTTATCAAAAAGAAATTTTTGATAGATTTTGATTCCATTGTGGCAAAACTTGAATTCTCTATATAATGTCATTAAGAAACACGAAGGAACACCTACGTTCTACCTCCTCGTTTTTACCAACAAAGGTCTTTGATAATATGATTTGCTTTCTCTTACGGCTGTAGTCTCAAGCACTTGACAGTCCATTCCTTCGAAAACTTCTGGAATTTCAAGTCAATGGCTCCTTTCGTGGGCTTGTTTATTATGCAGAGGGGTATATGTTCTGAATAATAATAATAATAATAACAATAATAATAATAATAATAATAATAATAATAATAATAATAATAATTAATTAATGAAGAAGAAAATGGATTCTGTGCAGTTATATTCAAAAGCCCTTTTCAAAATACTTTTGAAAGGTCCTTTTCAAAGGTCCTTTCAAAAAGGCTTTTTTTTCAAAAGTCCTCGGCAAACGCCTTTCAAAAAGGTTTCTTTCCAAAAAACCATTTTCAAAGTGCTTTTTCAAAAGTTGCTTTCAGAATGCATTTTCAATAGCCACTTCAAATAGGCATTATCAAAAGGCATTTCAAATGTCTTTTTCGAATTTCTTTTTCAAAAGGCATTTTCAAAAGTTACTTTCAGAATGCATTTTCAATAACCACTTCAAATAGGCATTATCAAAAGGTATTTCAAATGTTTTTTTCAAATATCTTTTTCAAAAGGCATTTTCAAAAGTTACTTTCAGAATGCATTTTCAATAGCTATTTTCAATAACCATTTTAAAAAGTCATTTTCAAAATGTCTTTTTTAAAAGGCATTTTCAAATGTCCTTTCCAAAGTCCTTTCCAAAAGTCCTTTTCAGGAGTTTTTTCAAAAGGTATTTTCAAAAGACACGTTCAAAAGGCCTTTCCAAAAGTCCCATTAAAAAGACATGTTCAAAGGCCTTTCCAAAAGTCCTATTAAAAATGCATATTAAAAAGTCCTTTTCAGAAGGCATTTCAAAAGGTATTTTCAAAAGACATGTTCAAAAGGCCTTTCCAAAAGTCCTATTAAAAATGCACATTAAAAAGTCCTTTTCAGAAGGCATTTCAAAAGGTATTTTCAAAAGACACGTTCAAAGGCCTTTCCAAAAGTCCTTATTCAAAAGTCCTTTTCAGAAGGCAAATCAAGAAAGATTCTCGAAATACGAAAAACGCAATTTCTGGCCCAACAGCAAATCATAAGTCGGTGGAACCCGAGGAGTCAGGAGAAAAGAAAAGTTGCCTTTTAGTTACTTTTAAAATTAATTTTTTATTGACTGGATATGTATCAAATCTCAGTTTCTTCAGCTTGCCATATTTCTATGTATATTAATGAATATCCATGCAAAACAAAACCGTCACGTAAATCGTTGAAATTACTTATTTTTCGAACGTAAATGACGATAGATTTGAATTAGAGTTGCCAGTTCCTGTATTTTTTGAAACAGACGACAATTTAGCAGTATAACTATACGGCGTGAGTAGCGAACTCATAAACTTCTATTTTTATTGATAAATTCGGCATTTAAACAGTATATTCTATAAAGAAATCAACTATAAATCTTATTTTGATTTATTATTATATAAATAAACTATTATTATATAAGTTTTATCATAGAAACTAATAGAGTTTGTTTTGTAATCGTAAGCAAACCTAACCTTCCTGGAATCTTTCTGGATTGTGGCATCTGACAACAATCGGTTGAAGCGTCATCAACATCAGCCGCAGCCAATCACAGCCTGTGTTGATGATGTCATCACTAACCAATGAGGGTGCAGACATTTTCCCGCAAAGAATGCTGTTTTTTCCGAGGGTTCCTCCAACTTATGCTGTGCTGTTAGCTAAAATCTTAGGTGACGAATTTTTGTCCTGCTCCAAATATTTTCAAAATTCATTTTTGAGTTGAAATCTTGTTTATTTAAAGCAGAATAATTTAAAGAAACCTATTCTGTTATTTTTTTTAAATAGTAAATTTATTTCTAAGATGACAAGAAAAAAATGCTCCAATATGACAAGAAATATATTCCAAACTTTAAACAAGAAGCTGCTCACATTACAACAACACTAGTTATCATAACATATGCCAACACTAATTATGATAACATAAGTTGTTAGCAGAACATATACTAACATTCATTTGGTTAGCATGCTAATCTTGGTCATCAGATTCTTGTTAACATAACATATGATAAACTTTGTTGGCATAACCAGGCTATTGTAGCTGAGCTTAAACTTGGATAACATGTGTTAACATAGTTTATGACAACTTATGTTATCATAACATATGATACTAAAACGTATGCCAAGACACGATGGTTATCATAACCTAGACGAGCACAGAGGTAGCCTATGTTAGGATAAAATCAGTTGGCATATCTTAGGCAAGACTGGATTAGCACATACGCAAAGTTATGCTAACGTTTGTCAGCATAACTGAGTCTAATCGAACATTCGGTCATTGGTGGATGGGGGTGAGATCTGTCACTCTCTCTCTCTCTCTCTTTTCGTCTTTCTATATCTGTCTTTGTCTCCTCTCTCTCTGTCCGTGTCCGAGGAAAGGGGGTTTATGACAGTCAATAAGGTATTCTGTTTGGGGGAAGGTTTATGGGAGGGAATAGTCCTCCCAACCTTCTTCCTGGCTGTATGGTGTGTGCTTGTTTACAATATCTGAAACTAAGTGAATTCCATTTTTATGAATAATTCTAATTGAAACGATATTCACCATTCATTTAGCGAGATGCTATCGACACTGGGCGAATAAAAATACATTTTAACAGATATTTTAATATTAAAAACGTCAAACAATTTCTTAAGAATAAAATTTACTGTCAAGTTCCGTCCCATTCCTTTGCTGAAATTCAATGCCGTATTGATTTTATTATTCAATATTTTAAGCTTTGGTGATCTGCGGTAGCCAAAGGAACAACAAACTATTATAGACTGGAGCACATAAAGTGTTTAAAGTGTTGTGGAAGAAAGTTACAAAGGTCCTACCTACACATACAACACACAGACACTTACACAAATGTACAGTCACTGACCCCTATCAGAAGCCATTCAATTTGTCATATCATTCTCCCAATGGCCTCGGTATTCACATACGTACAAACACGCCTTCCGTCTCGTTGAAACGAGAACAAACGAACAAACTGAGGCACAAACTCTTATTTAAAACAATCGAAACCACTCGGTACATCTCCAGCTGTCATCTGGTGGCCTTGAAATCTCGGAAGGTGGTCTGTTGGTGGAGGGTTCTGTGGGCCCCATAATCCCTTCTTATCACTCCCACCCCCTTCACAGACAGGGGAAACCGTAGTCATTACTGTTATATAGACACGTAATGCAGTGCTATAATGAAGCTGAATATAATGACATAATACTCTCCCAAAACTGTATTGCAGGGTTTTACCTGAACACCAGCCTGACGTCAGAAACCCCTCCCCATCAAAACCTCAGCTTATCGAATGAAAAAGCCCCAGCGAATAATGATAAAAATTCAGGAAGGATTACAAGTCAACTGTAATAATAATTTTAAAAGTTCAGGCAAACCTTCGGGAGTGCGGGCGGTCCAAGCTCCGGGAAGGAGGAAGACCAGACGGGGAGAAGGGAACTTTGAGGTAGCACTTTACCCTCCCTCCTCCTCCTGAATCTTCGTAATGTAAAAGTTACATTTAACGCCATTTTTTACTGGAGATACTTTTATATAATAAAAATGACCTCTACGAAGTAATTCTCGACCAGTACAACCTCATCGAGGTCATGGTCGTCCGCGAGTGCATCAACGAGGTCGTCCCCGCCTGGGAAGCCCTGAGCGAGGTAAACTTCGCCGGGGGATGGCCTCTAGGAGGTAATCTTCAACAAGGAAGACCTCCTCAAGGTTTTCCTCGTCCGGGAGATTTCTGACGAGGTAATTCTATAAACATATTTTCATCTCGACTAATAACTATTCAAACGTTTTCATGAACGAAAAACAGATAAAAATAAAGATAAATTTCTTTTAAATTTTTTTCCATATTTTTTTCCAGACAAGAAAACATTCCTAAATCATCAAAATAATATGTTTATTTTCCCCTAAAGTAAAAAAAAAAACAAAAAAAAAAATTCCTCTTAAATTTTGTAAGAAAAACCTCTCCAATTGAATTTTAGAATTTAGGCCAAACCTGTCCTCTTTTATTTTGTTACTGGGACCTGAGGTCATTCAGTGCTCAAACGGAAAATTGCACTAAAACTATGAGGTGGTGTAACAGAAGGAAACCCTTTTGCAATGCACTATGAAACAGTTGTATAGGAAAGGGTTGAAAATAAGATGGAAAAGTACAGTAAAAGGAACGAAAGGGGTTGCAGCTAGGGGCTGAAGGTACCCTGCAAAGAACCTTTCATAATGCCAACAGTGCACTGAGGGAACTACACCCCTATGGACGGAAAGAGGACTGAGAGAACTCACCAGTTTTCCAACACCACAAAGGAAAAATCAAATGGATAAATGATTATAAAGTATTTGTTAGTCTCCACACAGGAGTTCTCGTGAGGTTCTATCAGACACCCAGTCTTGATTTTTGAGTATTCTACAGACTTACCCAGTCAGAAAGCTAAAGGCAGTACCAAAATGATTAACTTTCCATGACCTACCACTCTCATTCATTTAATTGGTCAACAGTTCTGCAACCATGCTCAAACAGACTTTACCAGACAGTCCTGGTTTCAACAGCTTCCTTACCCAGTCATCACCTCAAGTTTGCTGTGCAATGAAAGACAGGCTGCCTGTCTGGCCACAATAGAGAGAATGAAGGCGCTTTAATGCATAATACCCACCTGCAGTTCGTTCTAAACAACGTAATAAGTACAATGATTTTGCCATCAGACGTCACACCTGATAAAAGACCACAAAGGTTCGATTATCCAGAATAAAATTACCTTTGGTTATGCCCCCACCCCACCATTAACGCCTTGGTTTACGTAGATGGCATCAAACAAGCCTTTTCAAACTTTTCCCATCAGTGGAACTACATGTTGTCAATAGCCTTTCTTTCCCCTTAACGGAGCCTTATGCAGACTGAAAATAAAGGTTATTTCCCTGTAGCGCACACAACAGCACTTTGTTCCTCTTTCTTTGTAAAGTTCAAATGTTCTGGTTGCGTTATATATACATAAACCTCCATTCCTGAAGGTGTTACAGACCGGGTAATTAGGAATTTCTTTGCAAAGTTGTCAAAACCTAGATTACTTCCAAAACGGTTCTCCCCTGGTTACAGGTCCCCATAGTTGGGTATTTAAACCTGGATGAACGCCTTTAAAAGGTACCATAAACTCATCAAACAGGCCTCTCACTCATTAATGGACCAGTACTCATGAACGATGTTTTAAAACTCCGATTCCCTTATATGGGGTACTAACAGATGACGGAAGCCTTTTTTGAAACTCGACTGAAACACAGCCTAAAGTAATTTCAAGAGCTTTTGTAGTTTGAATGACTTTAAAGGAAAAAATGCCTGTCATATTTAGGACAACTCAGTCAACCATCGTCCATAGTCCAGACTGGACAAAACAGAAAACGTTCGTCGAAAACAGGGATGACATAATTCAAAAGCAAGATTTATCTACGACGAATGCTGAAATGAGAAAAAACAACTTATACCTTTGGAAAACACATGTCGAGTTGCATCTATATACAATAATAAATTTACTTGAGGCATTACATGCCAGGCAATTAGTAACGAAAGCCGTTTCGTTGTAACGGAAATTGACAGCAAAAGTTTGAAATGCGTAACGGGAGAAAAACCTCCCAGAAATTGTACTACGAATCAATTCTTAGGAAGGTGAACGGGAAGACGGAAGTGAGTAAGAACAGAGGTACAGTAAAAGCAATGATTGCAGTTGCATTTTGGGGCCGAAGGGACGCTGCAAATACCCTCAAGTATGCCCACATTGCACTGCATGGGGTGCAGTGAAAAACAAAGCCCCCATCCATGGTCTGGTGGCTTAAATCTAGGGACCATATCCATTAATTTGTTTGCATACCTAAAAAAAAACCTCTTGGAATACCCATAAAAGTAGTTGCACAAAAACCAGAGATCTTTAAACTACCAATTTTGGCTAATGATTGAAATTTTCTAAAGGCTACTCCTTCAAAACATTACACCAAGGTTCTGGTCTCAATTTCAGAAGAACAAGAATCTCCCTGGCAAGGGCAGAAATGGAAGAATTCCAAATAAATGTTCAGCTCCTCAGTTGATGGTGAAAATCTAATTCACCACACGTTTTTCAATTCCACAAAGCAAAAATCAAAAGGGATAAACGACTGTTAGTCTCCAAAATAAGTGAATTCTCGAGTTTTACTAAAATTTTAATGCATAATATCCACCTCAGACGTCGAGTACGACTTTGCCATCAGACGTCAAAACCGATACACAAAAGGGTTCGATTATCCAGAATAAATTTCACTTTGGTTAAACACCCAAAAAGTGGAAAAAGAACGTCTTGGCTTACGCAGACGGCCTCAAACAAACCTTCCCAATCGGTGGAACTGTGTTACCTTCCTCTTTCTTTCCCTTCAATGGGGATTTAGACTGAAAATAAAGGATATTTGCCTATTG
>NC_089782.1:32237879-32417879 GCF_040412425.1 Macrobrachium rosenbergii
ACACACACACCCTATTTCATCTCTAATTAGCTGACGATGTTATGAACTTTGTATGGTTTCTCACACAGAATTTTAAACTGCTCAGTGTGATATTTATCCATTCTTTATTTCAGGTACACGAATGAAGTGTCAAGGCTAAGAAGAGAAAAATTTGAGCCCCAAGCTGGTACCCCCTTTTGGAATGATGGTTGTGTCTGAAATGTAATTATTAGTTTTGTCACTAACTTGACCGAGAGGATAACTTTTTACTTTCAAAATGTTTTTATAGACTTTATTTTAGATGTGCTGACATCTGGTAGGATATAAATGATATTGAAAATGTCTTGAAACTTAAATATAACCATCTGGAAAATTTAAATGTAAACTTTTAAAATACCAACATTTGACACAATTTTTGTACAAATTCAACATCAGCAAAAATAACAAATTGCAGCATCATAAAAATAAATTCTCTAAACTTGGTAAACGATGCTTTACAAATTAGAATTTTTTCCCATTGCATCAGCCAAATTGAATAAACTTAGGCCAGGAAATGGTATTTGAAATAACAGAATTATAATAATAATAAATTATAATAAGTAAAACATGACAATTCTGAATTTTTCCCCAAAATGGAACTTTTCTTAGAAAATAATTTTCAAGTCATATAGAGCACTTTTGCATCTCAATATACCAAGTAATTTTAGTCAGTTATCCATAATAAAAAGTCAATTTCATTTATAAGAACCCTGAAGACAGATCAAATACCCTATTCATGAATATTTACAAGTAAATGTACACACAGCTTTAAGGAAATAATTCTGACAGATACAAAGCCAAATGTACAATGTCTAATACATTTGAAAATATATTCACATCACAGCCACAAGTCTTTTACTTAATGTTCCTGTTTTCTATGAGATTTAACACAACACAAAAATTCTGTAACAAGACATGGGAGAAAATCTTACAAGAAATATTAGAGAAAACAGAAAACAGATTGACAAAATGTCTGAAAATCGTAGATTTTCTTACATTATTCAGAAAAAAATGGACTAGGGATTTTTGGGGCCACTATACTCGTTTGATACAAAATTCTGGCAGCCAAAACATACAGGCTCAGTTACCCAGTTCATAAGACACTACATAGCAAACAAGCACTTGCTTATATACAAATACAGTCATGAGAGTAATCACAAGCCAAGGATTGTCTTAGAATTAACCTTACCCCATCAACCTTGGGCTCCCTGTACAATAACATCATTCTCTGACATCTGAAATGGACTGGAAAAGCACTGAAAACTGGAAAGACATCTTGAGGGAAGTATATACGAGACTTCTTCCCATCCCGACAATCAGCTGTCAGCTTAGAAAACTTAAGCCCTTTGGGTCGAGCTTCAAAGTTGGTAACCGACTGGTTTCATTACCTCCAGCTGAGGGCGCTCTCTCTCTCTCTCTCCTTCGAGGCACTGCAATGCTGACCCCAAGAAGTCCTTTATTTTTAGGTCTTTTTCTACAATTTTTCCAGTTTTGTGTTCATACAGTATATATACATAAGAAGACTTCTGTACTTCGGCCTACGTCCCTTAATAATGAGCAAAAATTCACAATTTTCAAGTTTGCAGGTTAATATTTAATCTTTACAGACACTGCTCTAGTTCTCACTTTGCACAAAGTACTAAAAATAAAAAAAAAATTCTACCTTCCCAAATAAAAAAATAATATGAACCTCATAACTTAATCACATTACAAAACATGAATACTCAAAATTCAAGACAAAAAACTAGAAATTCTCTTAAATTTAGTGAAATAATAGGTAATAAACTCAAATACTTACACCCAAAGATTTACCCAAAGATTGGCCTCAATTTCCTACCCTAAAAACCTAAGAACGAAATATCTATGATCATGGAACAACTCTACACCTACAAGTGTTTTAAGAGTAAGTGTGTTCAGAGGAAGAGAGGAAGAGTTTTTAAGTGTGAGAATGTTAAGAGTGATGTATTTAATTCCTGTGTCTAGAAGTAATGGAAAAAGCACCTTAAGGTATGCAGTGTGAATAAGCGTGAATTCAATAATTATGGAATGATGCTTTAAAAAACCATGTGAGGACTTTGATGAGGCACAAAGTGTGAGAGAATTTGAGAAGAGACCAGAGAGAGGGTTTCTGCTGCCAAGTGTTCAAGTGATAAAACAGCTCAAGAAAGTAAAAAAAAAAAAAAGAAACACTCCTGAAAAGTGAAATTCAGCTTACAGCTTGTGCTGTAAATCCGCAAAGTGTTTCTGTGTAACAGCTTCAACAGGAGACTAAAATAATTCCCTTGAATGTATAGTATAAGATTTCAAGTTGACAGAAATGGAAGCCTACTCAGAATGGAATAAGAACAATGTTAAGTTATTTAGAAATAAACAATATCTCGAATCCAATGTAAACACTGCAAAATAGTTTTTTCTCTCTCAGATTACTGTAAAAATGTTGGCCAATGGGGAAAATCTACATAGCTATGAGTCTCCAAATTTAGCTTATCAAACCTAGATTACAATGTCTGCATGATATACCATAACTAAGGAGACACTGGATATAGTTATAATTTTCTTGACTTTTCTGGTACCGCTAGAGTATTTTCAGTAGTTTTTAAGCTTATTTCGTTTCATTAAGACCTAACTAAGGCAATAGATACTCTTTCTAGCTAAATGAAGCCTCAAGACTTGGTGAGAACTGAGCAGGAAGCTGAAATACATAAGTCCTTCATACAATAAAATCAATTTACAATTTGGTATGACAATAATTTTCCCATTATTCACAATAATGTTAAGTTTTCCACTATAACAATTAACAACTGAACCTTGATCTGATAAATTTAAATTCAATGGGAACTCTCTACAATAATTCAACACTAAAAAAATCATTATACCTTAACCTAAGATTCTCCATATGCCAGGACACTGTTGCATTAAATTTGTTCTTCTAAAATTGACTAAATCTATAACTTCAAAATAACTGAATTTCTCAAATAACTGACGTAATTGAATCACAAGCAATTTAAGACAGACCAAGCTTGAAATGTAACTAAAGACAATTTCAGAACTGATTTGGGTCCTAAGCTTAGACAGAACTCTTGTTAAGATTTCATTTCTGATAACCATTCTTGAGGCCAAGTATACATATAACAAAACTCCCTGATTATCAAATAGCTTTCCCTCTAGTTCCTTACACTTTGCTGTTCAACTTCTCTAACCTAACTACTCCAATTTACAAAGTTCATGGAAAATCAGTCCCTTTGGAAAGAACCTAACGTGTGATTTGGAGAGAAAAACAGTTAAAAATCTTGCTCAATTAAACAGCAACTCTCCAAATAGCTAGATTAAAAAGAAATTGACCTATTCAATAATACACAAGTTAGCAACTTCAATCTTTCCATGAATTTAGCCCATTTGCAGTCTGCAAAATCAGTAGAAGGAATTGATTTATCTGTTTTGTATTTTTGTATACAAATTTTAGGGCTGAAATGTCTGGAAAATACTTAGTGTCCTAGTGAAAAATAAACGACTAGTTCTCAAGATGATTTCAGTCTTCCCAGAAAGTCTACCTATCAAGATAACATCAAACTGAGAATGCTTATTAATTCATATGACAAATACAGCCTGGTCAAACTCCCCTTCAAAGACACATTCGAACTGACTTATTCATATATGTACCTAAGACACCATTGTCAACAATACCTAATCTAATCTAAGGTAACGCCTTGAAACGGAGTCTACTTACAGATTCATTTACCTGTGATATCTTCAGAAAAAAACAAATTATCCTTGAGTAATGCATTCAATATGACTGAATCATTTACTTAAAACACCATTATCTGTAGAAATTCATTTACAGTGAAAACTGATTAGATTCATTTTCTGCCCTAAACTGGAAAAATGCATATAAAAATACAAAACTGAGAAAAATGGTAGATGTCCTTCAATATGATTTTGCAGAAGCTGAATCATTCCCCTAAAATGGAAAGCATTAAAAATCATTCTGAAACTGCTGTAACTTGCATTAGTGTTTCACAAGCCCAATATAAATCTCAATTTCAGTGAAATTTAGATCCTGCAGTTTTCCATTTTAGGGCAGAATTCATCTACAATGCATTTGACAACCCAAACTGTCCTCAAATCGACACTTCGGTCTGGAACCTCCCCCTGCCTGCCTCAGTGTCTTGAAATATGCAGAAATGCCTTGATAACAATGTTCTTGATAAGGTACTCTCCAATATCTACACAATTAACCTTCAAGTGGTGTGTTTGATGTTAAGCAAGAAGCATTATTGTCAAGGGAAGTTTTGTACAAAATTCACAGAGTATCCTTCAATCACTTGAAAATAATGAAAAGCTCTCCTTTATCTGTCACCAAATTTGAGTAAGACTAATTCACTGAGTTCTGAAATATCTCCCGTCTTAACAGTGCAAGCGTGTAAATTCTTCAGGATGAGTTGTCTCCCTTGTATTAAACAGAGCCTTTCAGTAACCAAGATCTAAACTACTACAGAATTAATCCCAAAGGAAATCTGATATAAATAAATAAAGTAATAACCTATGAATGAAGGTTGGGTTTTAGGCATAAAAAAAGTCCCTATATTCTATTATGAATGAAACTGATCTACCGAATGGCTAACTTTAAATTGACCAGAGATGACTATGGAACATTTACATCCTGAGATAATGAACCAGTAGCAGGTTTAAGTAAATGACATAATCTGAATCACAGTGAACTACATTATATGATAAAGACTCCTACAGTTCCTGAAAATAAATTACAAGAAGCAAAGCTGAACTCGACTTGCACAATATAAATTTAGCTACCACTCCTAGCTTTAACAGTCAAAAGAGCTAAGATTATAATAGCTCCATGAGAAAGTATGACTCTATCCAATGGGGCCATTTCCCCTTTTTCATCTGGTCATAAGCAAGTGCTGACACCCTGGCCCTTTGGACAAATTTGATGCATGAAAATCTTGGACATCGCTTGAAGCTGAATCTTCTTCCCAAGCAAGGAATTGTGGAATGCCAGTCTGAGACTTGTCCTATGTATGCTTGCAGGCTGTAGCAGACACTTTCCTGAAGAGATGAGGAACAAGTTAGGATATCAAGTCACACCGAGATCTTTTGGCTTTCAGAATACTGTATTATTAAGAATCGTCATAATTAGGCACTAGGTATCCTAAAACTTGCCCCCTTGCACCAAGAGGGCCACAGATGGGACAGGGTCTTTTTAGACCAGTACTGAATGTCTGTGTTCTTATATCACGGATTTCTTAATGAAATAATAGTTTATTTGGTCACAGCTAAATATTAATCTAAAATTAGGCTGCAAAGCAAGTTTCATTTAAGATTGAGAGGCTTCTTAGTGTAAGTTTCACTTAGGGAATTCCAGTAAAAATTCGCTCTTTTTTTATTATTATTATTAATATTATTAATATTATTATTATTATTATTATTATTATTATTATTATTATTATTATTATTATTATTATTATTATTATTACAGAATTTTTCAAAATTTCATAACAATTTTTTTTTTTAGAAAAGTTATGCATCCTAAAAGTATTTACATAACTTACCATATACTTTTACCTTGTCAACGTTTACAGAGGAGATTCTGTTCACCAGTTATCTTATAAAGAACTCTGAATTTCAATTTATAAAATTGCATCTAACATTCTTCATCCACAAATGAATAACCTGTATGCTGAGCTACCTGGACTGCACATTAGGTATTCCTACAGGACTACTTTCTAGACATCAATATAGAATAGGAAATAATGTGGTACTCTATTACCTCAAGGTGAAAACTCTTACTGTAATTACACAGAACTTTGAAATAAACTTGAACGTGCCACTAACTTTATCAATGATAACAATAGGTCCCTAAATATCAATGAGAGTTCTGTAACAATGTAATTCTGAATCTCATCTCAGACAAAACTCTCCTTAGTATCACATCTAGTAATCTAGGAAACTAGTCTTGCCTCACACTTGAGTAAAAATTTCCTGAACATTACCCAGTAATACTGTGTTCCTTATACTTTATTAGAAAACTTGAGTCAAAACTCCCTGAATATTAAAGGTACAGTGGTAAGTTATGACGTAGTACTGACTCTGAATTCAATAAAAATGCATTCACATTACATTACCTTAATTTGAATTCGGTAAGAATGCCCTGCTTATCGAAGGTAGTCTAGTAATATAAGCCTAACTCTTAATCCTCAAACAACACAGCAAAATGGGTTGTAAAATTGAAAATGAATTGCAAAAGAACTAAAACACAAGATGACTCATGCAATGGGCATGTACCTAAATCCTTACTACTAGTAAAACTTAATAATAGAAGGACCAAGTTTGTTTTTATGAAGGAATTAAGTTTCAGTTAACGTCAAAAGACTTTTTCCAGATTTGTAGATGGAAATAATACAGGACAAACCAATTTTCCCTCTATAAAATCTGCGAACATGAATATTTGTATTTTGTGGCAAATACCATCTTTAAATCTACCATTTAGGTAGGCATTATGGTGATGATGTCTCATCGTTGGTGGGAGATCATTTAGCAATACAACAGAAACCCTTCAAAAGCTACTGTGGTCTCTTACTCCAGTCCACTGAGAGCTTTACTGTAATATTCCTTTCTTCTGTGGAACTCTTCAAAGATTCAACACCACATCATTTCTATGCATTTTCTTGCTTATAATTCTTGGATAAATTCTCTGCCTGTGCCTCAATGTACCCAAATGATATGCCCCAACACCACAAACCATGCCACAATTTCAGAAAGGACACCTTTATTCTGATCAATACTAAAAACTGAGTTTACTGTAATAGTCCTTCTGCTGATCTGAGGAACTCTTCAAAGGTTCAACACCATAACATTTCTATGCATTTCTTGTCCCTGATTCTCAGAGAGATTCTCTGCTTGTACCTTAGTGTACCCAAATGATAAAGCTTCTACAGCACAAACTAAGCTACAGCCTCAACTCTGAGACTTGGAAACAATGCAGTAAACTCCTTGTAACTAGGATATAAAATAGAATGTGCAGAAAGACAGTCTAGTTATGCCAAAAGAGACATGATCTGGAACCATCTTCAACCAGCAGATGTGAGTTTTTTCCTATAATTCACAATAATACTGTAGCATGACTGGAATGTGTAACCTTAAAAAACATGAGCAACTTAAAGTTATACCACCCACCCGTGATAATGCATATGATGCAGTTTTCTATGCCTGAATATCTTCCTATTTCTAAAGCCTTTGACTGAATGAGTTGATCATCTCATCTTCTGCCTTCGACAACTCGAACTCACGGTCTTCAACAATGAAGGCATCTGGAACAAAGACAGACAGTTACTTCATACAGTACTTGACGACTCAAAATGTTATTTCCCATATACAATGAACTCAAGACAACTGTTCTCTGCAGAATTTATAAAGAACCAATCGTATTATCTTTAAGGCTTGGAACATTTTACAATAGCCTCTGTGCAGTGCTACCTGTCGAGAATATTTGCCTCCAAATGCTGATTGATTTCCAGTCACTTAATGTTTACAAGATAACCAAACATGCAATAAAGCACTTTCCTAATGTTCCAAATATTGCTCTAAGGGTACAGTTCCTGACCTTAGTCACTTAATTTGACAATTTTGGAAGGTAAAACATATTTCGATATTGCATAAAACTAATTAAAATATCCTCATCTTGAGTACCAAACCTGTATATATGAAATATACATAAAACCAGAAATGACATTATTCATAGCAAAAACTGACACATGCAGTTTCCATCAAATACTGGAAATATTCTCGCAGTCGATACCAACCCTTTAGTTATTAATGGATTATCGAGTTTTTCCCAAGATTACCAAACCATATAAGAAAAACAATGTTCATTACTATTCATACACTTACCATTTTCTAATGACTGACTCCTGTCTTACTTGGAAGGTTGCATTCCATTCTGCCTTAACATCAATCTTCCAGTTTTGACATCAAAGTGGCCATCTGGTCGTTCTGCTACTCCAAAGTGAAGTCGTTTCAGTACATCCATAAAGTCAATTTGATACAGCTCAAGTCCCACCAACAAAAACAGTTTAAACTCTACGATCTGATCTCTTAAACATTTGCTTCTGCATAAACTAAATAAGAAACTGATGATTTCTTGCAATGAGAACAAAGTTTACATCATTCCGATATTTTATATATTTAACAATTAGCTTAAATTGGTCATTCTACTATTCTTCATTTCTCAAAATCAATTTTGTGATTGTAATGTACTGTACTACCAATAACCTAACCTAACCTAACATGTTTATATCACAATCTTAAATTTCTTATGCTGTGCTAACCTGAATCCTTGATTTTGCAATTTCAATTACTACAAAAATACAATATGCTATATCCCCTTAAACAAATTGTTCCTAAAAAGCTTATTGATGAAGTTGTTTACAAACGGTTATCACAAATTACATTTAAAATAACAGTCAACACGACAGTTTTTGCTTAGTGGAGGGGCCATATCTTTGTTCTGTCTCAAGGAAATTGGATTTACTGATCTGTTAAATTCTGTATGTAACTTAGCATTAGCACTATGAACGAGAAAAAATAGCACTTTGCTACACGCAGTGGCATCAAGTCAAAATTATCACGTTTTTTCTGTTACTATGGTCATTATTTAAGCCAATAAACTGAAAAAAAACCTTGAACTGTATCAAACTGAATTGTATGAATGTATTGAAATGACATGATGAAAAATGACCAGGTCTTGCAGCAAGCCTTGTCTGCAAAAATAAAAAAGGAATCTAAATTAATTACATATTTTCTAAAAAGATTCGATACAAATCATTACAGATATTTCAGCCTTCGAATACAAGGAAACTGTACTGCATATTTCCTTTGGTTAGGTCATATAGCTGCAATGATGCAATGCAAATTACTCATTGCAGTTTTCACGTTGCAGTAATGAACCAAATTATAGTTCAGCCCTGTACTTCAAACAAGAAGTCTTCGACTGCAAAGAAATTGTGCTGCACATTGCCATATGTTATATAGCTGCAATGATACCATTGCTATAATGAACCACATTATTGTCCAACCCTGTACTTCATATGTAGAACAAACATTGGTGTTGTGCCCTGCCGTACACAAAGACACTTGACCTTGATATTAATTCCTAATGTCCCAGGAAAAAGGTTTAATTACCCATTTGTAGAACTGACAATAATCCCTGACTAATGTCGGATGTCAAACAATTGTTTTCCTTAATAAATGGAATCATGCATACTTTTAAGCATAAATAAATTATAAATATACATTTATGTCAATCAGCCTCAATGTTAATTGTTTATTTTACACTTACAAGTTCCCCTTGTGATATGGGCACCTGGACCAGCACCTTAAGAACCTCCCTGAGGTATTCTCTCTTTTAGGCCAAATTCTGCCTAAATGGACCATTTTCCTGTTATTTTTCGCGTGTTTATTTGCCCCAGACAAGTTTCTAATGAGGTAACTACCGACACAAACAACGCTTACAGCAAAATGAGTTAATAAGAACGATAAAATAAAGTTGGGGTTACCTCAAGGTTGGCTTCTTGTCACCACACAGATGTAAACAGACGATGACGTCACGAGAGACTGAAGTAGTACTGCTCTTTTTACTTCACGACAATTTCCGTAGGTTACTCTTGAGAAATGGGAAGCGAAATCTGAAGACAAAGCTATTTTTTAAGGGTACCTACGTTCTGACATTACAAATTATCTGTTTTGATAATTATTATTATTCAGAGATTAAATATATTCATATTATTATTATTATTATTATTATTATTATTATTATTATTATTATTATTACAGTGAATCTCTCCAGTTGCCAGTTAGTTAAATTTTCCGGAACATTAGAAATCTACGTTCAAAATGCCGTAGGTGGATTGTCATTTCTTGTCAAGCAACAATATATATTTTTCAAGCAGTTTCATTAATTAAACAATAACTCACTTATTAAACTTAATGTTATCCTTTGCTCACCTAACTCCGACGGTCGTGTGAAAAGCGTTTAAATCCCTACACGCACACACACACACACACACTGATCTACAAGACAACAGACACGAACACACTGAAACTACGAGTAGTAGTGACACCGGTCTCTCTCTCTCTCTCTCTTTCAAAATCTTTTATTTTTCTAAAGAATTTGGCAATTGCTCTTTTCTCAAAATCTTTTATTTTTTCGTAAAGAATTTGGCAATTGCCGCTTCTCTCTCTCAAATTTTTTTTATATATAACGAACTTGGTGTTTGTTCGCCTCTCTCTCTCTCTTACACACACACACACACACGTACACACATCACTCCCGCTCTCCATTACTAAGTCGTATCAATAATATATATTACAACGGAACCCTGTCCAAGATGACTGGCTACTTGAGAACTGAAATCACCCCAGTCTTTCCCTGGAGTGAACCAGGAGTCACAATCCAGAACAAGGAACTTACGAAACAGAATGAATTTTGAAATGATGACTTACTTGGTAAGTCATAAGATAATTCGTATGGTTGCTGTCTCGTGCTAATTATTGCTGTTATTACTATTGTTATTATTATTTCGTCTATGTCATCCTATTGGACTAGGTGATTTTATTATTATTCAGAAGATGAAACCTGTTCATATAGAACAAGCCCACAAAACAGGCCACTGACTTGAAATTCCGAAGCTTCCAAAGAATTTAAGGTGTTCATTAGGAAGAAGTAAGAGGAGGTAAAGGGAAATGCAGAAAGAAGAGATAAAACTTATTAAAAAAGAAACAAAAACGAATTAACAAACAGATAAAAATGTAATGAAATGCGATGAGAAGAGCATTAGGGTAGTAATGTATTGCACCTTCGTTTGAACCTCTGAAGTTCCAACTGCACGATTTTGGGAGGCTGTTCCAGAGTCCAACGGTGTGAGGGATAAAGGACCTCTGGAACCATACCTTGCTCATATTGATGGCTACTTCATTGAAAAGTGGGATTTTAGTAATTTCAAACTTCCAAGGTTATTAATTTTGTCAGAATATGATTGAGAATTGCTGAGTTGTTAGATGCATTAGCTTCGTTATCAAAATAACCAAGAGAATACAATAGAATATACAATTTAGGCCAAAGGCCAAGTACTGGGACCTATGAGGTCGTTCAGTGTCAAACAGGAAGAAGGTTTCAAAGGTGTAACAGGAGGAAAATCTCAAAGCAGTTGCATTAGGAAACAGTTTTAGTGAGGGTGGAAAGTCAGATGGAAGACAGAGAATATGAACGGAGGTAAAGTAAAAGAAATGCGAGAGGTTGCAGCTGGGGCTGAAGAGATACTGCAAAGACCCTTAAGTAATGCCTACAGTGCACCACATGAGGTGCACTACCCTCCTGAGGAAAAAATGCTTTCTTAGTTCTTGTGAAACCACATTGCAAAAATATGGCACCACTTTCCGATATATATTGTGCAGATCCCATTTTTTTATTCCATATATTCATTATCTTCTGAAAATTGTCCATGATATGAGAAGCAGAATCAATCAAAACAAGTAAAAAATAGAACTGCAAGAAAATTCCTTGTTTTATGCAGGTTTTTACTTAGTATTTTGTCCCTATTATCGTCAAATATTTCAATATCAAGTAGGTTAAGAACAAAACAGCTTGAAGACCAAGTGTAGAACCCATCAGGATTATTAACAAACAAAACAGCTTAAAGTAGAGTCGTTTATTAACAAACAATGCCGCTGACATTCACACGAGAAGGGAGCGAAGTTGACAAGAAATATTCAAACCGGGAAATGAAAGTGAGAGGATACAGTGAACACAGGGACAATAATGGATACAAGAATGGCTAAACTTTGCATGGGTTCTCAACCTGGGGGCCATGACAAGAATTTATGGGGGCCATAGCAGACTGATTCCCAGCCCGAGAAGAACCCTAGAAGAAGGGTTCAGAGGTCTGGTTAAACAAATCATTTATAACTAACCCAATAGCAGACTGATACAAATATCACATTTCAAAATATTGTTAGAAATCAAAATTTATATAAAATAAACAATTTCAGCCTTCCCACTGATGTGTTATAATATATGCAAAGGTTGACTGAACGTTTTCCTGACTAAATTCAAATTTCCTATGAGGCTAGTGACAGCTAGTCTTTTGTAGCGTAGTGACTTAATTTAAGATAATTATAAATGTCAAGTTTATAATAAATTTAGTTCTTATAAGCCAAAGTTCTTCACCAACATTTGTTTATTTATTTTATCCTTTTTTACCTGTTTTTTATTGGGGGGTGTGGAATCTGGGAGAAAAATGAAAGGGAGCCACACAAAGGTTGAGAATTCATGAACGGAGAGGAGAAATGAAGTGAAAAAGGTTGAGAACCAGTGGGCTAAAGGGTTACGTTATCATACCCACTTTCAGAGCGACAGCAAAATACCCAGTTATTATCTTAAACGAAAACTCCATGTTGAGATCTGTAAAACATTATATTATATAATCATAACGTTACTTTATACCAATCTGGAACATCAACCGAGATGACAGTTGAAGGGCCTTCGGTACTCCGTTACTCCAAATGAGTAACGAGAACTCAAGACCAGGTAGTGAAGGCTACGTGATACCCCATAGATGGTGAAGCAATCTGCAAAAATGCAGCATTATTTTATTGTAAGAATGCTATTCGGTTGCCTATCCCTTGGTCTTTATAAGTTTAAAAATAATATAAAAAAATAACGTGCCATACCAGATAAGGCCAATGAATTGCATTTTCTTAACATTCGTCAATGGAAAGTGAGAAAACAGTGATGTACTTGCACAGAAAACATCATTGAGAGACTAAACTCTTACTGTTTGCATTCACACACCAATGAGGTGATGAGCTTTCACATGGAAGCACTTTTGGAGTTTACCGATGAACAAGTTTCTTTTAAATATACAGAATCACTTAAAACTGACCAAAGGACAAAGGTTTAATGATCACAAAACAGAACATCAACGTCAAAACCAGGTAACTTTAAAAACTTATTACTGTCCCAACAAGAGCTGATATCCTTAAGTTTTTTGACTGCTTCGGTCTACAATGCTCTATCCTCTATAGAATGCTGTGTCACCAGCTGATAGGTTTTATTATCATTAAGAATTTATCACACAAGCAGAAAGATATTTCTAGTAAACTTAACAATGTACTATTCTAAGCATAATTATAGCGCTCTCACATATACTGTTTGGTCTATCTTATCTTTTTAGGTCCAAAGATTAGATCGGCATCTGGGGCTCCCTTGGGATGCTGGTACTTCGGACGCCTCTCACGGTTGAAATTCATCGTAGTTGGGCGCTGGGTCTGAAATGGAGAGTTTAGAAATGCAGTACTGTAAAGTATAATGTTCCTTGGTCTGATTTTATATATAGCCTACATACAGACACCACCCTACTTATGAACATTCAACTTACAAACATTCAGAAACAAACGAACAGGATCAGCAATTAAAATTGTGTTCAGAGCACTCCCCTTTGCCACCCCCAAGTTAAAGTTTGTTTTGCACGCCTGTTCTGTACATACAGTGCTGTATGTACAGTGTATAGTGTTTTAGGATGAAAAACCTACAGTACTGTACTGATTTTATATCATACTGTACTTAAACAGGCATGAAGAGTACAATAACCAAGTTACAAATGGTGGTCAGAACGTTTTAAGGAGCTTATGGTTCCACAGTCTGATTTTTTATAGTATAATATAATATCAAAAATATATATATATGATAAATATAATATATATAAATACATATTTGGTATTAAAAAAGCAAGCTTCCTCGGGGTGGCAAGATGAATGAATCATCATCTCAAAATTCTAGGGAAAAATCTTGTTCTTTAGGGAAGAAATGACATTAATTTGACTCCTGAGACATGACTTGAGTAAATATATTTTACACTTACAATATCATAGCAATTCTATTACTGTAAAAGAAGTGTGTGATGGACAAACTGTTGAAAGGGGCTTAAATCAGGAAAACGGCAAATTGGAAGACAGAATACAATATTTTATCATCGTTCTAAATCTTTGAAGAAACAACAAATATGCTTGAGGAAAAGCATACGAACAATTAAACCCATGATTTCCTGAAATACAAGAGTTAACAGCAATTTTAAAGGGATTTACTGACACATCCATATTCAATGGTGTTATACTCTATCTATCAGAAGGCCAATATAATGGTGCAGTGTTAGAATGGTAACCACCCCACACTTGAATTTATAACAGCTAGGCTATGTAAAGAAATGTCCTGACCTGCACCAGAAGTGGGTATTCCACTTACCTGTTGTGAAACCATAAGGTGCCCAATTAATGAAAAAAAAAAATTAATAAAACTTTTCCTACTATCACCTTTCCACAGAAAATACCAGTTCCTTACACTTGCTGGTTTCCAGCGGAGCAAACAAAATTTCCTTCCACAGAAAACAGCTGAACTCTGATATTTTGTCCTACAAAAGTCCTGTTCAGATGATAGCACATAACAAGGGCAAAAATACTCACTCTGTAAATTCAAATGTCTGGTTAAACTATACGCTAATATGCTCCTACACTGGGTCCTGAAAAAGACTCACACTGTAGCCCACAGTGGGTTTCTTCATCATGAAGTCGTTCAAGGAGACCAGACTGCATACACATTAAGTAATGAGACCCTGCCTTGTTCGCCAGTAACGTTTGTTGATTAATTATGCTGGAACCTTTCTGGATTATTGTGTGCCCTTTTAAATTTATAATCTTTTTAAGGAACATTGGTCTTTAAAGTTTCCCCAATCATAAATATATATGATAAATAAATAAATACATATATTAAAACTGTCTTTCATTAAAATTCTTTGCCTACTGTAGGTACACAAAAAGGTTATCTACATCACCCTTCTCATCTAAAATTTCTAGACATCCTTACCATCTCAATAGTATTTCCTCCTTAGATGGTCATATCTGGAGCACTGAACCAGAAAATGCTGATCGCAGTGATCACTCTCGAGGTCATCCTTCCAAAATAAAATTATGGCAATCATCCTACCACACCACACCTTTGGGTTAGAAACAATCAACTGCAGTAAAATAAGTAAAATGTTACTTTACCTGTTGCAAGATTTCTGCAGCTTCTTCTTCCTCTTGCCTCTCGTTAATCTCCAGGGTCATCCTTTTGACTCTCTCCTTTTCGGCTCGTTCAGCCTTTGGGGAAAAATAATTCAAGTGACAAAATCTGAGTAATTATACAAAATAAAATGCAATCAGCAAGGAAAACACCCCTGCTCAAAGCTACTACCACCGTAACACAGATTCAAACGTAAAAATATGCAGGGAAAAGAATTTTTCACCCATATAATGAAAGGTACTGCATTCATAAGAAAGGTACAGCATTTAATTTTTCTGGTGATAATTAACCAAAGAGGCAGCTGTGAGATTTGTGACATGGGTGTGAGATAACTAACTGAGAGGAGGAAGACCTAAGACCCTTTTCACAAACTACAACTATACAGGCAGACCCCGGCTTATGACGCTCTCCAAATATATTTATCAAAAATTATTTCCTGGGTTACAACGCATGCTCCGGGTTTACGACACCAACGATGCTGATCTGACGGAAGAAATATGGCTCCAAAAAGGGCAGAATGATTAAAATTTATAGGTTTTTTTATGAAAACTCAATAAAAATGCATTTTATGACATTTACAAGACACCCAAATGACTAAAAGTGAGGTTTTCTTACGATTTTCAATAATACTTTGGGTTATAATGATTTCTGGCTTACGATGCGGCGTCGGAACAGAGCCCTTGTCGTAAGCCGGAGAATGCCTGTATACTGAAATGAAACCAAGTGAACCAGCCTTTACACCATTAGTAACATAACTTTGAATTGTCTGCAAAACACCAAAACACTCAAGTAAACAATATGTAAGGCTGACTGAAACAGAAACAGTAGCAACAACAGGTTAAGCAACTGTAATAGAAAATTAATCTTACAGGTATCCTGTACTACTTTTAAACAAGTGATATTTTAGGTATTACCACTATATGTTTTGAAGGAGATATAGTAAATGTTTAAGCTATTATAGATCAAAGAAATTAGTATTAATTATGTTTTAAATGCCATATATATTGGATCAACAGTGCTTGACAGGTTGGGGCGACATAAATATGTTACACTCCCAAAAACATGAACCCATAGTACCATAAAATGGAAAACGCAGTATCTGCAAAATTTTCGATACTGAGATATGCCACCTACTGGGCTCGTGAAACAGTAATACAAAAGTTACTGCAGTTTCAGAATGGTTCTTCAATGCTTTATTTAGGGGGTCCCATTTGCAGTGCCTGCAAAATCAGCAGTAAGGCAAGGGAAAACTGCAGTATCTAACATTTTTCTCAGTTTTGTATTTTTGCAGATACCGCAGTCTTCCATTTCAGGGCAGCGTTGTTTCATAGCTATTTGGTAGCCTTTATAAAGATTTCCAAGAAAATCACACCAGAGTATAAAAAGAGTTCACTGCAATGCTGTTTCATCTCAGATAACGAATCAACTGAGAAAATGAAAACCATTCTGAACAAAAATGTTTTCCAAAATTGCTTACATTTTTAGCTATTTATTTATCAATTTATTTTTTCTTTTCTCGTACTGATCCTTTCTCTCGGTATTTCATATTAACTTCTGTTGCTTCTTTCAAATGAACGCCATAATGTTCTTTGGAAGTTTGAATTTCAAGTCAGTGGCACCTGTGGGTCTCTTCTGTATGAATATGGCTCATCTACATAATAATAATAATAATAATAATAATAATAATAATAATAATAATAAAAGAAAAATTATTATTCGGAAACAGTATTTACCTACTGTTGAAGATATAAGCTATCTTTCACAGTAAGATTTCCCAAATAATATTCATCCCAAATAATAATAATAATAATAATATTAATAAGAAGAAGAAGAAGAAGAAGAAGAAATCAACTAAAGGGTTAAGAGAGGATTTGTTGAAGAAATACCTCTTCTCTTGTGCGAAGTTTTGTGACAAGCTCCGAGTTGACAGGCATTTCGACATTGCTGTACTGCTGCTTGCTCCCCGAACGAGTCATCAGAACAAAGTTGACCACCGGTTTTGCATCCTCTTCCGAGTTTTCACTTAAAAGCTGGTCTGCAGGGAATAAATTTTAAACAAATAAAAATTTTTAAGGGGTAACAACGTCGCTGCTATGAGTCATTTCAAAAAATCATGTGGAGAGATAAATGACGATATGAAATGAAGTGTAAAAAGCTATCTGAACAGCTAACTCTAAATTGGAAATAAGCAAGCAATGAACAATTAAAGAATGACACTAAAAGATGGGAAATGGAACTGGAATTGGAATATATCATTTAGGACAAAAGCCAAGAGTTGGGACCTATGAGATCGTTCAGTACTGAAAACATTGATGAATCCACTGTTAAGAAAGGGTGGAGAGCAAGAAGAAAGAAAGAATATGAACAGAGCTACAGTAAAAGGGATGAAAGGGGTTGAAGCTAACAAGGATTCACTGAGCACTTACGACGAATTAAGAACTAACTAAACTTTTAAATCTCCATGCTCATTGCGGACTAAACCTATACGCCCTTTCCCATAACCTTTCACGATTATGTTTTATTTTTATTTATAATACTTATCATTTCATATCAATTAAATGACATGTGTCATACCTATACGGAGTTACAATTTTTCACAAAAGAATTCCTTCCTTTTGAGAGTAAAGATTAAAGAAAGAGAAAAAAAAACCTCATCATCGCCAAAGCGAATACTCACCGTACGTTTTCTTTGCAGTCGTCTTAACGTGAACTGGCACCGATATGTCTAACTGCCCGGGGCGAGGTACGGCGTTGGCTCGCTCCAGTATGCTCTCGGCCATCATGCGGTCGAAGGCGGACATGAAGTCGTTGTCCTCTTCACAATCGACGTGTTTGACATTGACTTTGACGTCCGCCTCTAGCGACGCTTCGTCGATGTCGTTTGTGTCGTCGTCACCTATCTCGTCTTCTGCATCTCCTGTCAGTCCCGCTTCACCTTCCTGTGTTTATGTGGAGAGAGTCCAGAGATTTTTAAGTCAAATTCACAACATCAACAAGATCTGTATCTTTACTTAAGCCTAACTTATGGTTATTCTCACAAGACGCACTCAATGGCATTTCAAAAACATGCGACTCAAACCAATATATAAAAATCTTTAGGCTAATATATGTGGACTGGTGAGCATCCTCTGGTGGGCTAGTTCCTGGCTGTTTCCTCAATACACTCAGGCTTTTATTTTTGCCTGATGCTGAACAGGTCCAAGAGCAGGAAGATAGGAAAATGTGAAATCAGTTGAAGGAACTGAAACATAATATTAATCCTACAACATACAAGATGTATGATCATTAAGATTCTTATGACAGATTTCCTCTTTATGGGATTGGATCTGAAGTGAGTTCTCTCCACTGTCTTCTGTCTTGTGCACTTCTAGTGTGAAGAATTTCCATCTAGAGGACATAGACTCGATGGAAACTCCTCACACTAGAAGTGCACAAGACAGACGGCAGTGGAGAGGACTCACTTCAATCTAATCCCAAAAAGAGGAAATCTGCATCAGGCAAGAATAAAAGCCTGATTGTACTGAGGAAACAGCTAGGAACTAGCATACCAGAGGATGCTCACCAGTCAACATATATTAGCTCAAGATTTTTAAATATTGGTTTGAGTCACATGTTTTTGAAATGTCATTGAGTGACTTAGACTTAGGCTTAAGTACATTTCAAAAGTTCATGCACAGCTCTATTGCCCAAGAAATGAAACGGTTACCTCTTCCGGATTACTCCGGCCAGGCTGACTGTGCTGGGAAGGAGTCAAGGATTCTGCATGGGATTCACTCCAGTCCAACTCTGCTTCCATGTCTTCAAATTCATCTTCGTCGTCCATGTCCTCCATGATGTCTCCTTCTAAGCCAGAAACACTTACGTCACCTAAAATTTAAATTCCAATTGAGCAAAGATGTTATACTCACTGTTAGACGAGCGACTTAAAAAAGGCATATTTCTCTTGTTCTCTTGATACCCTAATCTACAATACAATGCCACCTACATCATCATCATCGTTTTAATATTCAATTTACCCCTTTATGGGGCTAGACATGAAATGAATTCTCTTTACTGTATCTGACTTTAGCACTTTCTGCCTTACTAACAAAAATTTCACATAATCAAGGAGTTCTTATACTTATGTGTATGTCACTCACTGAATGCAATTTTCTTAATACCCTAATCAACACTACAACAGTATCTGCTAACATTAATGTTTTAACATTCAATTAACATGTAATTAACATTCAATTTAACCCCTTCCAGGGTTAAATGTGAAATGAATTTTCTCCACTGTATATGACATACGCAATTTCTGCCAGAATTTGTCTATGTCCCTTTTCCATGATCTTCTAGACCATCCTATTTTTGTCTTTGTTCTGTTATTTTCACACTTACTACTTTTCTGACTGACTGCTGATAACGCCTTGTCATCGAAAGTCCAAACAGACTAAAACTCGACTGCGCCAAAGTATCTTCGACGCAATTTTTTTACTTGTTAGTATGCGTGCTAACTGGAAATGTGAATTTATTGCATTTAAGTAAACCAGATTACCTTACACTCAAAATATTGCATACCTTCTTCCGAAATAGTCTGCAGAGAATCACTCTCCTCCTCCGGTTCCAGGAACTGACGTAAATTGGGAGCTTGCTGAAAAGATGAATACAATTTTTTTTATGGATTTAATTAAACAATTTCACCTATAGACTGTGTATCAAAAGACAGCAATCCAAAATTCAAATCAATTTCTTTGTACTTTAATAATTTACTTACATTTCTGTTTATTCATTAATTTATTAATCTACCTGGTTTTCCAATAACTAATCTCTTTTTCTGAATTTCCCATTACCTTCTGTTACTGCTTCCCAATAAACACCACAATATTCTTTGGAAGCTTCTGGAATTTCAAGTCAGTGGCCCCTATGGGCTTGTTCCATATGAATAGGGTTCGTCTACTGAATAATAATAATAAACATATTTCTTATTACGCCATTTATGCCTAAATGCAAATAAGGCCAATCCCCAATTTTCCTGTTCTAGTTGGTATTGCAAGTATCCTGCTGTAAAATTTTAGCAATCAGCCCAGATCTTTTTCTCCTTCATGATGCTTCTTTAACAATAAAATCTAGTTCATAGAGTAAAACTGGTCAAAAACCTTTTTTTAAAAACTCCAAAACATTCCAAATCCTAGCATCCACTGACCATCAAATTAAGGAAAGTTAGACAAGACAGAAAATAGTTTTTATAAACAGTAGCACCTCAATTTCACAGACCCCAATAAGTAACAAAGTCCATCGAGTAACAAATACCCAATAATATACCCCACACTTGAATACTTACTACATATGTTACAGCTAACAGCAATTCCACATACTCTAACATAAACTAAACCGTTCTTTATTCTTATCATTCATTTGAAGAGATTTATCTAAAAAATATAACATCTAAAATGGTAGCATAGCAAAAAACTACAAAAATAATGTAGCTGACATGTACAGAAGTCTGCTAAATTGAGTCAGTTTGTTAATTCATTATTTTTCTTTTCTAATACCTGATCTCTACTTTCTGTATTTCCTATTACTTTCTGTTATTTCTTGCAAAGAATGAACCTGTCCACATACCTCAATAGCTTTAGCAACAATCTGCTTATTGAGGACTTGCACGGCTTTGCGGGCGTCTTCGAGGCTATTTGACAGCTGCAACTTGGGACGTACCGCCGTGATGGTGTCGCGAACAAGGTGGTCAATTTGCCAGGGGAATTCTTGCTCATCTGTCCACAGGCTCTTCTTGTACTGGAAGTAATGCTGACGGGAGGAAGGGTTATAACGTGAGCTAAAAAGTGAACACGATTTCTTTGGTCATAAATTATCTAATACCTTGTGTACTTTACGTGGGATATTTTGTTACACATGACGTAAATGGCAGCACAAAACTGTTATGTTATGCATTGCTATTATGTCTTCACAAGGTTAAAACCTCTGAACAACAAGGAAATTTAAATGTAACTTAAGAAATGAATTAGGAATAATCTTCCAAATTTATAAACAGTAGACATAACAAAGACAGACACCAACTCACTTGGAAATAGGTCAGAAAACAATCCAAGCGCTTTTTACTCGACCCAGAACTGAAGAACTGGCCGCAGGTCTCCAGCAACATGCACACTAACCGCAGACGAAACAGGTGCTCCGGTGGGTCGTAATCACTCACAATGTTAGGGTCGTACACGACCCCAAAGGATATAAATGAATATAAAACCTGCAAGTGTAAGTGAATATGCTGTAGCTGCAAGAACAATTTACTTACATTTTTATCAACTTAGTTATGAATTTAATTTATTTTATCTTTTCTAATGACTGATCTCTTCTTTCTGTATTTCCTATTACTCTCTGTTACTTCTTTCAAATGAACACCATATACTTTGGAAGTCTGAATTTCATGTTAATGGCCCCTGTGGTGGGCTTGTTCCATCTGAATAGGATTCATCTTCTAGATAACAATAATGATAATAAATAAGAAAAGATCACACTTTAGCATTTACACATAAAAACCATGGTGTTAAAAACAACCCTAATATTTAATGTAAAAAATAACTTTTTATGTAAGAAATAACTTTTACTATGGCTAAGGTCTTGTAAAACCTGGTGAGCCAATAAACCAAACTGTGAATTACTAATCAAAACCACTGATGTGACAATTAGAAGATGAGAATGACCTTCACCACAACAATAGGCTCTGTCTCACTGAATGGAAAGTTTCACACAACTGTCCTGACTCACAAATGTGCACCAATGAGAAGTTAAGTTAAGTATACCTTAGTTTAACCAGACCACTGAGCTGATTAACAGCTCTCCTAGGGCTGGCCTGGAGGATTAGACTTATTTTACGTGGCTAAGAACAAATTGGTTACCTAGCAACGGGATCTACAGCTTATTGTGGAATCCGAACCACATTATACCGAGAAATGAATTTCTATCACCAGAAATAAATTCCCCTAATTCTTCATTGGCCGGCCGAAGAATCGAACGCGGGCCAAGGAGAGTGCTAACCAAGTATGATATCAACCCATCCAATGAGCACCAATGAGAGGGTTAGGGTGTAAAGCAGAGAGTGAATAAACTCTACACACTTGTTTCTGTTGCACTTCTTGTCCAATCCAGATCACAGCCACATCAAACAAAAGACAGACTTACAAACTGACCAACAAAACACAAACGAGAGCGCTTTCAATCTTACGCCACCACCGCTCAAGTGTCACTTAACGCCACCCCACTCTTCCCCAGACTCCCATCTTCTGGGCGTCTTATGCGGTCACAACAACCACCGTTACGCCATTTCAAACATAAGGAGCGGACTGCTTTAAAAACATCTGATAAAATTAACCGTGTACTTTGTATACATTTCTTAAAAGTATTACACATACCCCTACTTCACTAACTCAGAAAATAAATACAACAAAATAATAGTGATTAAATTTATAAAACTGACATCATCAGAGAGCACTCCAAAGAAACTACCTATGAACTACCTATTTCTTTTAGAAAGTAGAAAGTTTGTGGAGTGTAGAATCCACGCAGCAAGAACAAGACCTAGGGGCAAGGGAAAGAAAGAGGGCAAAAGAAAGGTGGGAGGGGGAAAGTGGAATATAAAAATTTAGACCAAAGGAAAGATTTGTTCTTCAACAACAGGTGGAGGCTGGAGGAAGGGAAAGTTACAAGAAGTCAAACAACTAACATGGGAAGATAACAAAAGGAACACATGGCACACTGTAAGTGATAACCCCACTGCCAGCGGTTCTCATTTTTGAACAACAATAAATGAGCAGACACAATAATTTGGTGTAAAATCAAGTTTCTTCATAAAACTCATTTCTTGCTAAACTATATATCAAAGTTTCTTCTTTGGCTAAAGTGTATACATGGCTGGTGCTTTGAACAGAAGAATAAGATACTCCACAGAATTGGTTTGTCTGGCATAAACACACTAAACCAGTCATTATAATTAAATATAAAAGAAAATGAAATCCTACATGTCCTCTCAAGAAGACCACTAACCTTAAATATAATGGTACTTTCAATCACACGATAGTTATATAATTCTCCCAAGTATTTAACAGCCGCTATCCGCCTCTGATTATATTTTGGGTGGTTGACTTCAAGGCCAAGTCTTATGTCTTCTAAAACACCATCAACAACTGCTGGACCAACCCAGTCCTGTGAAAAGACGATAAATTCATATGAATATAAGTCACATGTATGAATTACACTCTGTACATGTAAGCAGTTACAAACAAAAAACCCATTCTAAAGACATCCTTTAATCTTGAGAAACACAAGGGTTTCCAGTCACACAAGGCTCCTCTACAGATTAACATAAAACAAGAATGAAGATAAGAAAGACAAGTATAGCATGAACGAAAACAAAAGTACAAGTAAATATAAAAGTATCAATGTCATCAATCTATGTCATTGACACTTGTTTTGTATTTATTTTGACTTTTATTTTTCTCTGTACTCTTTTTGTCTTTCTTATGCGCATTCCTGCATTCTTGTTTTATACGTTCCCCTGAAGAGAAGCCTAGTATGGCAAGTACAGTCGGTAACGTGTTGGCCTCGTAATCTTAGGACCAGCTTATGCTCCCCGTTAAGGGGTGAAGAGTGAGACTGTCTACCAGATGCGTACTGCCATGAGTGATGTCATGGTGCGGGGTTGGGGTTACCCGGCTGACGTCCGACTGAGAGGCAATAGCCGGCGGGAGGACTGAGACCACCAAACTTTAACTTTAACTTTTTAGTATGACTCGAAACTGTTATGCTTTTCAAGATTAAAGGATGTCTTCAGAAAAAGATTTTTATTTTTCTCTTTCGTTATTCCTGGAGTCTTTCTCAACAAGAATTTCACAGCACACTAATTGACATGGCTGCATAACGTACGTATGTACTCACATGATGGGAAATTAATCCTGCCACCAAGTTTGCAATGCATCTGATATTATAGAACTTGGCATTCCACACCCCGGTGAGACACTTCACAATGTAGCTGGCTGTTTCTGGGTCTTCCCAATGCATTTTTCTCATCTGTCAAAAAGAATGAAAAACAGTGATTGAAAATACAATGAAATATAAATGAAAATTTGTCACCTGAAATGTGTCACAAAAGTTCTATACACAGAATAATTAGGAAACCATTAAGCATGAAAATGCAAAGTGAACTGAACTGTAGTAGATAAGTGGTACAGTTATGAGGCACTTACAGGAACACCCCTTTCTTCACTTAACATTCAGCAAAAAATCTTAGCACACAAGAGGGTTCTTACCTGCCTTAAAATCTTTTCAGTGTTTGATTTACAGAGATCGTTGTAGAGAAGTTTCCGTATGTACTGGTGCATTGGGGGCCGTTCTTTTTTTGTAGCCTCTGGGCCAGTGTCGGGAGGGTTTACGTAGAAGTAAGCATTTTCAATCATTGTGTTGTACCTAAAATAACGGAATGAAAAACACACGTCATTATTCCTATGCACAACTTTAACTTGAGTTCTCTGCTTGTATATTTTTACACCTACACCATTTTAATTACTCGTGCAATTAAGATATTTATATGAAATGAAGTATTCCTATTGAATTTCCTTAAACTAACCTGGGATCAAAAGCTTTCACCGTCTTTTTTCTCATCATCTGCTCAAGGCAGACTTTTGTTCGATGATGTGAGTCATGGATTCTGTAAAAAGAAAAAGAGAGAAAAAAAGCTGACATTATAAAAAATTAGGATTCAGCATCATCCAAACCCACTAACTCGGACATAGCCGGAATCACCAGGAGATGGAGTGAGCTGAGGGGATCGGGGATTAGAAGCAGTACCTTTCCTCACATGGACAACAAGTGAGTTAAGGCCTGATAAGTAACCAATTAATTACTCATGGCCTGCTCAAGCTATATCAATGATTTCCCGTAAATTTCAATTAAATACCATGATGAAATAAAAAATAACTCATAAGAGGATGCCTAGAAATGACCACAAACTTCATACAGGTCCTCATATAAAATCTGCCAGACTCAAGGGGTTAATGGTGTTTTATGACGAATTTAAAGCTTGCATGAGAATGTTTACATCAGAAGTGACTGGTTTGATATACAAATGCAATTAATATAAGAGTGCCTTGTGTCTCTTACTGTTTCAGTTTAAATTCAGTACATAACATGAGAGAAACTGAGAGGAAGAACAAACTTACACAAAAAAGGAACAGGAAGGACAGACGTAGGTGAAAAATGAATAAGACAAACAGACATATGGGAAATGAACTGCAAGAACAAATTCAAGTGAAATTTTGTGAGATAGAGAAGGTTGTGAACAGAAAGTGGAATGGTTGACAGTATATTTGCAGATGACGGGGAGTTGACTAATGACAGTAAGGAGAAGTCACAAAGGTTGGTGAAAGAATTAGAAAATGCTTGTAAGAGAAGGCATTTTAATGTATATACCAGTGAGAATGATGTCATGTAAGCCTGCAGAAGTCGAGAAGATGGAGGAGAGAATGTTAATATGGATAGCACAAAAATGAACACTATTGACTCACTTAAGTACTTGAGATATATTCTACAATTTATGGAAAACTTACAGAGATGAACCACAAAGATAGCAAAGCAAGGAAGGTGACTGTGTGACGGGAAAAAATTGAAGACTAAGAAGCATTTCGAGAAAGACTGAATGTAAGAAATGAGTTAACTCTTGGTGGAAAAAGTTTGTAAAGCGAGAGTGAATGAGAGAAAGGGGAGAATGGTCTATGGACAAACAGCCTACAAGGTGTCTGGAATAGCATAAATTTACTTGAGGCAAAATCATGATGCACAAAGTGAAAACACTACCAACCTATACATGAAACGTCCACACGTCTCCAACAAGTTACACGCCATCTCGATGTGGTGGTGGTTGAAGTCTTGGAGTAACATCCTAAGGCAGATCAGCGCCTCACTCCTTGGGAAGACACGAAACTTGACCAGCTCGCCAATGAACCGGACGACTTTGATTTTAGACTCAATATTAATCTGATCCTGAAAAAAATTTGTCTGTCAATTAACATATAACATATCTTGGAATAAGAGGCATCCTTTCCATATCACTATCAGGAGGATCTATGAAGACTTTTATCATATACTGGAATTGGGTTGGAACTGGAATATTGTATAAAGTTTAAGACAAAGGTTATGTACTGGGACCTACAAGGTCATTTAGCACTGAAAATGAAATTGGGAGTAAAGAAGGTTTGAAAGGTGTAACAGGAGGAAAACCTTGCAGTAGCACCATGAAATAATTGTTAGAAGAGGGTGGAAAGTGATGTGGAAGAAGCAGAATATGAACAGAGTCACAGTAAAAGGAATGAAGGAGTTGCAGCTAGGGGCTGAAGGGACGCTGCAAAGAACCTTCAGTAATGCCTGCAATGCACTGCATGAGGTGTCCCTTCCCCCTACGGGACTCACCATACTGACTGGGAACTGTATTGTAGCTCAATGGATTGGGCTAATTTGAGGCTCTCTGGGCTCATGTAACTACTTACTAATTGTAAAACTAATATTTGATTTAAGAATTCAAGATTAAAAGGGCAATCTTAAATGTTTTCTGACATAAAATTCATTACTTCAAATAAATTAAGCTGGCATTTGTATATGATCAAATGCTATAAAAAAATAAAGAAAAGGAGGCCACTGTGGTTATCAAAATCATTTGGGGACCTATAAAATTGGGCCACTACAAGAAAATTCCTGTCAACTCACTGCTTAATGAACTATTGGTCTACTGCTGTGGGAGTGGTGTCTTTAATATATAAAAAAAAAAAGTTTCTTTCCAATTACAAGGCTGGTTTACCCTTAAACAATTCACCTCGTATTTCCATTATCTAAAATATAAAGAAGTGCATGAACTAAAACCACATAATATAAATTTCCATAATAAAACTTATTATTCGGATACTTACCTGCTGTTATACAAGAATACTCATATAATAAACTTAACTTGAACATCGATTCAGGTTTACTTACTTTCTTGCGAACCTGGTATCTGAAATCTTGGCGCAACATGTTCACAAGGTCTGTGGCAAGATCGGGCATCAGCGGTTGCAGAGTTGCCACCAGTCGAGAATAGAAAGGTAACAAATCCAGCCTCGTTCTTGGGACTAAGAACAACGCCCTGCATATCAACGTTAAGACAATGAAATTAATGACATTATAAAATGTAATTAATGGCATAAAAATTTAATTAATGACAATAAAATGTAATTAATAACATCATAAAAATAACAAAGTCCAGCCTCGTTCTTGGGACTAAGAACAACGCCCTGCATATCAACATTAAGAAAATGTAATTAATAACATTATAAAATGTAATTACTGACATAATAAAATGTAATTAATGACATAATAAAATGTAATCAATGACATCATAAAAACAAACTAAAAAATAGTTGGTTCATAAACTTGAAAAATGCCCAAAAATATCAAAATTACAGTTTGGAATATATAAACTTTAGGCCAAAGGCCAAGTGCTGGGACCTGAGGATGTACAGTACTTAAACATTATTATATTGGAATTTTATTGTTATACATTTTTAAAACTTCTTAATTTTCCTTGAAAAATCTGAAACGAGATTTTTTTTTTTTTTTTTTAGAAAACTCATTACTATATGAATGCCTTTAAATACATTTGCTCCCTTTTTCCACTCTCAAGAATCCAGTTTGATCACCTGCATATCTGGACACCCAAGTCCCTCCCAGCAGAAAATGCTCATTCGAAGTGTTGTCTGACCAACTGATGGCTACTGGTCAGTAAGGGGGCAACTTTTAAAGCAGTGGTTTGTGCCAAAAGAAATAAATGGTTTCAAAATTTGTAATCAAACGTTTGAGTAATTCTTTTAGTGGGAGAAGTCTCGCTGCTATTTGAATGCTGATCTTCGACTTCAAAGTCTTGGAATCAGAGAACTACTGAATGACAGTCTCTGCTACTGAAAGGCTGAATCAATATTAGACAAAAGTACTCTTGTAAAGTCACCACATAGCGTTGTTTTCGGCACGATTAACTAAAGCATGTTTTCTTTGGTGACTTCCCATTTTCTTCAAACTAAATTAACTAAAACGGAATCACGCATTTTTAACCATTTTACTTCATAAATTTATACAAATGTCACACATTGTGTATCATATGTTTCTTCATTCACAGGCATCAAGACTGTATCCATATTGAAGTTCTGTATTGTAATTTGTACTTATTCACTGCATATTATTGTTTATTGTTTCGACCTCAGGTCACAGTCAATTCCATTGTCTTTCACGGGCCGGCGCCAGTCGGCCGCTATATAAACTGCCTGGATCTGTAATAAAGTAGCAGTAACTTTTACCTGCTCGTTTCTTTGACACCTTTACACTCTCAGTTAACTGAAAAATAAATTTAAAACATGCAAAATACTAACTGATGTCGAAGTCTGTGATACTTTGCTTAATAAAGCATTGAATAAGCTGCTAACATGTCCTTGATAACTGTAAAATACCAACCCACATTGGTATAAAAAAAGACTAATTCATAACAAAATGTAAACAGAAAATACATTCAAATAAAAGTACGATACTTCATTGCGCTAGCTGAGATTTGTTTTTTCTGTGTGTCACATGTTCTTGCCCTTGTTCAGTCTCAAAGTGCCTAACATCTACTAGATGATTAACTGTGAAACCTAAAGAAACTTTAGCTAGTTACCTGACTAATTTCTTCCTGTTTGGTTTCGTATTTAGTCTAAGGCAGAACTCCATCGCAGCACTGTCAATGAGATCCCTGTTGATGCAGTTGGGGAGGGCACTCAGGAAAGCATCCAACAAAACTTTGTTTGACGATGGACCTGAGCTTGTCAGGCTGTCATCTTGGTCCTCTTCCGGTGGCAGCTCGGGAGGTAAAATTTCTTCTGAATCGTCATCCTGGGTATCTCCCACTTCTAAGTCATCTTCTTCCAGGTTAACGTCAACTTCCTCCGTTGGAATTTCAACAGCCTAAAAATATCTGCAGAAGTTACTTTCCGAAAAATGAAGTAATCATAATTAGACACATCATACTATGGCAGGGGTCGACAACCTTTTTGGAAAGAGTGGGCTGGACAGCTATGCAGTGTCTCGGAGGAGGGCCATGTTATTGTGCTATAAGGATCACTTAATGCCTTAAACTAGATAACAACGGTTAGATTATTAGTGTCTAGGTGTTAAGTTGGAAAGCCGGACTGAAATCACTTGCACGTTGGAGGTTGCCGACCCCTATATACTATGGTATACGTACCTTTCTAGGCCTCAAATGAATTTAACATAAACATATAAAGAAACATTATATAATAAACCTGGAAATCAAAGGAATACATGACCTTTGTTCTATCTGTGATTTACAAATAATTAAGATCTACAATCCTTATCTATCTCTACAATCAATATTATTAAGTTATATAAAGGTGGTTAAAATTTTTGGGGATACGCTTCAATTACTGGCTTTTCTGAGTTGCTATACAGTACAGAGGGTACGAGGGCCTTCAGCTCTGGAAAATTCTCATAGCATTTTAAATATTCTTGTAAATAAAGTAATGATACAGCATTTTGAATATTCTTGTAAATAACAATACAGTAAAGTATTTCGAATATTCTTGTAAATTGGAATTTACAATACTTGACCTTTGTGCTGTTTGTTATATACAAATTGCTAATATCTCAAGTCCTTGTCTCAATAATCAATATTAAGTTATGAAAAAATACTTAAAATTTTTGGGAATAAGGTTCTATTACCGGCTTTTCTGAGTCACTGTACAGTATGGAGGGTATGAGGGCCTTCAGCTCTGGGAAATTCTCGTAGAAGGCGCGAGTGTCGTCGTCCTCCCACAGCACGGCAGTGCTTCCCTCAGTCATTTCGCCTCCTTCGCCCAGTCCGATGTCACAGAAGCCTATATCATCACTTGTATTCTCTGCAAGGAGACAAAATAGTACAGAGAAAGAGAAAAATAATAATAATATAGCATCTGGATGCCACTGAGTTGATACTGAAGTTTCTCAGTCTCATGAATAAGTTTCAGGTAAATTATATAACAGCTGTCCTGAGTTCTTTTACTCCTTAATGTTTTGGTAGTACTCTCTACCATTTACCGAAAAGCAAGTGAAGCCAGGGTCTGTACGCCAGCTTGTGGGTACAAATATAGCATCATTGTACCCCTGGCTTCATTCGCCTTTTAGTAAATGGTGAGAGTACTACCAAACATTAAGGAGGAAAACAACTCTGGACAGCTGTTATATAGTTTACCTGCTGCTACAGAGAAACTCATTTGTGAAACTGAGAAACTTCAGTGCATATACTCAACAGCATTCAGACAGCCATTTTCTTTTTAACAAAGAACATCTGTCTGCGAAGTCTGAAACTAAACCGCCAACAATGTTCATCGGTTTGGATGAAACTTACCAAATGAACAAAGACAAATTATTCATCTAATTAAGTTTACTATCAAAAACACTTCAACTAGAAATACTGAGATTTTCAGCAAAGACATCAAATTGTGGGAATGCTGTTTACTAATCATTTGTTTACTTACTGTCTTCAGGGAGTTCCGGGATTTCTTCGTCAAGCAATTCGGCCATCTGCTGAGCGTTAGCGAGAAGCTTCCCGAGTCCAGACGCCAGGTTTTCGACTAGAGTCAGACGGTCCTGTCCCAGCTCTCCTCGCGTCTGTAGCAATCGTCTGTTGTGTTGCTCTACTTGTTGTAGTGCCTGAAATATGCAGAACCAGCACATTTATGAATGAGGATATTAAAGCACTTACCAGTATTGAAAATAATTATGATTATCAACTCAAAAGTTACCATCTTTACACAATTCTGATTCCTAACAAACCACTGGTTTAAATTGATTTTTCTATATTTTTAGACTCTTGTACAGCTTGCCCAAAGGCTTTCTTAATGGTTTAATAATTTAAAAGTCTTTTTTTTATATTTTTAGACTTTCATAGGGCTTGCCCAAAGGCTTTGTGAAAGATGCAAAAACTCGAAGAGGTCTGATGACTTAAGTAGGATAAGATCGAAGCAAACATGAAGAGTAAAGACATTAAATATAATTTTTAGGCATCCCTTTTACTTAAATCCCAGAACTTTATAAAACCTCAACTCTGATCTACTAGCCTCCTACTCAACATTCTTGTTCAACTATTCACCTTGATGTATTTTCTTCTAGTAATATTCATCCTCCATCCCAATCATTCTTTATACTCTATCTACCATACACTTTCCACTGTACTGTAATAGACAAAAAACATACCACCAAGTTTACTGAGCAAATGTTTCCTGATGACTTATGATAAAGTAAAAACTTACCTTGTGATCGTGCAGCAAATGTTTGCTCAGGGACGTATAGTAATCTCTCAACAACTGCCGCACATTCTTCTGCCTTTCCTTTGGCAGGAAGTCACTTTGTGGCACGGTGACCTGTAACAATATAAAATTATTTATTATTATCATTCAAAAGATGAATCCTATTCATATGGAACAAGCCCACCACAGGGGCCACTGACATGAAATTCAAGCTTCCAAAGAATACGGCGTTCATTAGAAAGTAGTAACAGAAGGTGGCAGGAAATAAAGAGGTCAGTTATCAGAGAAGAACAAAAACCTAAAAAATTAATATATAAATAGATAAAAATATAAGCAAACTATTAAAATACAAGGACATTATAAACAACACACAACGCACTGTGTATAAAGCACGATATAAAGAACGATTCAAGTCTAATTTCTAATAACAACATTGTGTTTTAGAGTCCATTTACTTAAATCAGCCTCCTGGTTGGTCGAGTTTTAAAAAATATCATAAAAAATGGCAGCTAGCTGGTAAGTTGCATACCACTAATGGATCTACCTGCCCAAACCAACTCTTTCCTTCATTCTGCATTTGTTTTGTTTATGAGAAGTGGAAACATGGCAGGGTTGGGAAGCTGGAACTCACATGATACGGTTTAAACAAAAGTTACTCTATGGTGAATTTGGGTAACTTCAAAAAGTAAGTCGTATACTGAGTGGGAAAAAAAAAGGTTTAAAATTCTGTATGAACACACCAATCAATATCTACGATCCTACCAGCAATAGATTATGATTGCCTTGACGACTTTAATGAACACACAATAAACCCAGTCTAGCAATTTGAAAATTCAGAGCACTTCACTTACTTGGAATTCCTCAGATAAGAGTCTGATCTTGCGTGGCACTAAACCCATGTAGTCTTCTCCACAGTGGCGACAAAATGTCAAGAGGACAGAAATATTTTGATGTTCCTCCTTGTCTGACGTGACTAATGTTGTCAAAACATTACCTGGGAATAAATAATGATGGTTCAATGTAATCTGTAGCCTGGAGAGTTAAAAAATGGCTTAATCATTTTTATGTTTACAGTACTGATGAAAATATGGCATCACAACATCCAGGACCATTGAAAAGAAGACTATGAATGAGAAAATCTCAGTGTATTTTTAGCACACAAAAGCTGTCAGTTTAAAGGTTAAGCATATGCCTTCTAACGACCACTTGAGGCAGAAAAAATCATGTACACAACCTAAATCACAATGGAAAAATTATCTGCCAAAGGAATTATCCTACAAAAGGTTATCCTTCAGAATTTTCACACGCTGACCAAACTCCATCCATAATCTATCACAAGCCAAGGTAATTAATTATTCACTCCTACAACATGGTATACTTTGGTCAGTGCTTGGGTCTTCCATCAGCTTTATGAAAGCAATGGTTTCATACTTTTGAATGAATATAATGTCACTTTAACAAATGTGTCAATGATATACAAAATCCAAATTACATATATTTACTAGCTTGAAAAATTGCAACTAATGCACAATGCTTATTTTCTTAAAGAGCAAAAACAGAGCCTGAAATTAGCAGACTCAACAACTGTGGCAAGTAGGTCTTACCTAAAAGAGGCAATCCCTCTTTCGGAGCAAAAATCCCAGCAGTAATAAGTTCTGCATACAGCCTCAGGTCTACTCGCAGTTTACTCATGTTAGGAATCTGTGGATTTGGGAAAAAATTATATTTTCAGTTTCATTCTACCTAAACGTTCTTACATTTACTGAGATTAATCAGCAAACTGTTCAGATATTTATACTTCAAAAAACAAAATCACAGCTCATAAAATATCAGTAGCACAAGTAGTATTCATAAGGGTTGCAATTGGTTCTTAAGTTGAAGCTTCAACAAGTCTATATCTTTGCATTTCAGTCCATACATAAAACTAAAACAGTTAATTCACAAAAAAACCAACTTCAAATCCAGTGTCACCTCGACTTAAACAGGGCAACTGTAGTATTTTGTGATTTTAGGAAGCTTTAATGTTTGTATCCTGGTTATGTGCTAGAAATATTTACTGACTGAAAGACAAAATGAGAGAAGTGTTTTAAGCACCTTCTTTTTGTTACTGTGTGTGTGTGTGTGTGTGTGTGTCATTACAGAGATTAACCAAGGACCAAGTGAAGTCTGTTAATTCTAGAGTCTCGCAGCTGTTTACAACACTGCCTTCAACAACCACTTGTAACAGTACTCATCCAAATTTTCATTGCTACAAGAAAGTACTAGATGTGCTGTTTTGAAATCTTCAAAGCAAGTGGAGATTACTGCAACCTAGCAATAAATCCTTTTAAAAATTTTCATTCCCCCGATAGTGATTTTCCTAATGTAACTTACATGTTCATGAATGTTCTGATGTACTGTATAAGGTTTTAGAAACTTTAACGATTATTTTAATCAAATTTTTGTCAATAATTATTGCATCTACGATTATCAGAATGAGTATTATCATAATGAGCATAAGAAGGGTTGAAAACCTCACAGGGCCAAGTATCTCTCAGAAAAGCATGCAAATACTCTGTAAGTGATGTGACTTACCTTATCCTCCTTCTTTGGCGACAGGACCTTCTGCCAGTTCTCCAGAAGCGTGGGAGCGAAGTCGTGGTATCGCTGATGAAGGAGAGAGCATATGTGCACAGCGGTTGCAATGTCCGACATTTTCAGTTTGGCTTCCACCACTGCTTGCGCCACTTCGCTGACATATTTGGTCAGGTTCAAACTCTGCAGGTCCTTTATCAACGAATCGTGCTGATTTTCCGTCAGATTTTTCTGGGAAAAAAAAAATGTTTACAAGCGTAAACAACAAAATACTGCTCTTACACTGATATGTGTATATGCCTCATCAATAACTACTCTTGCAAGTAAAGATTAGTCTGCTTATATACAAGTATAATTAAAAATATCACTCCAGTGAAATTACAAATACCATTAATTTTATGATGCCACGAAAAGATTCCCAGGAACGATGAATGCATGAGGCATATCCAAATAGCAAAGAACAGTTTTACATACACTCTACTGAAATGGAATGGAATATAAAATACAGTATAGGGCCAAAGGCCAAGTGTTGGGACCTACGAGATCATTCAGCACTGAAAGGGAAATTGAGAGTAGCAAGGTTTCAAAGGTGTAACAGAAGGAAAACCTTGCAGTTGCACTATGAAACAATTGTTAGAAGGTGGAAAGTAAGATGGAGGAAAGAATGTGAACAGAGGTAAAGTAAAAGGAATGAAAAGGTTGCAGCTAGGGGATGAAGGGACACTGCCAAGAACCTTAAGTACTGTAATGCCAACAAATGGACTCTTCTAACTCACTAGTTTTTTAATGAAGGCAGTATTTTTCTTAAGACTTGAATCTAACATTGCAGTATTCAACTCTGGGCGGTCCTTCGCTGCGGCTAAGTTCTGCTGACGTAGCTCCGCCTTTTTACTAAGTCGCTCCTCAGATTCTTGGATGTAAGCCATAAGAAATTGCTGAAACACAAACCACTGCGATTAATACCCAACAAGACTCACGGCTGTTCAAAAAAAAGGTGAAGGAGTTACTGTAATTTCAAGACATCCAATCGTTTTTGACACTACTTGAGCATTTACAAATGAACAGGCCTATTAATTTACCCGCTCCTCCTCCTTCTTTGCCGCTGCCTCTTCCTCTTTCTGCTTTTTTGCCTCCTCCTCACGTTTCTTGGCTTCTTCCTCCTCCTGCTTGGCTCTCGCCGACGCCTCTTTCTTCATCTTTTCCTCCTCTGCCTGCTTTTTCAGCTCTTCCTCTTGTTTCTGTTTCTCGCCTCGTCGTCTTTTACAAAATCATCTTGCTTCTCTTCAAAACCTGAAAATTGAGGAGGTACATTAGCGACTACAAAATCAAGAACATGTTATGCGATATTTCATCAGTACAATCTCTCTTCTTAATGCTGATGCAAACATGACCAAATCCACCTTGGGTACTATAGGAAAAGAAATTAGATAAAATGTTCAAGATATTAAGGGAACGGCTTGACATGACAAAAGTCTTTTAAACTTCAATTTATGAGTCAAGAGATATAGAAGATGAAAGAGCTCTTTATCCTTCAAGGTGGAAAAGGAAAAGATTACTCATACCACCTGACTCCACAGTAAACAAGGTCCACATAGTATCTGCAGCTTATACATGACAACAGTTCTCAATATGGCAGTGAAGGTATTACACATATTACAACACCATGTGAGTTAATAGCAAAAACTGACAGATATCTATGGAGGATTTTATACTAATGATGGAAGTGAGAAATGTAGGTCAGAAAATTTATAGCAAGATTGCAAACTGTGTTTGGAATGCCAAATTCAAAAGGACTCACAAAATCTGCCATCAGATGTGATGGGGACCATAAATACAAACTCAGTTTAGTGAAAAGATTACTGGAATAATAATAATAATAATAATAATAATAATAATAATAATAATAATAATAATAATAATATTTGAAGTGAATTTGGGAAACGGGGGACTTTCCTATTGACTGGGAGTGGGAGAACTCATCAGGGAGTTAGGCTGACTGATAAAGGCGCTAACTGGCTGACGCCAGGTCCCAAGAATTCTGATCATACAGGAGTGCTGCCTGAAGTAGCGAGCAGCTGGATGATTATCCCAGGGGTGCGCCTTGCCGTTCTCCTGCCAATCAGTGCTTTTGTCGGTTAGCCATACTCTCCCAGATGGATCATTCTACTCCCAGCGAACAGAAAAGCAGCCCCTGGTTTTGACGACCAACCAAAAATAACCTAAAATTTCTGTAAGCTTGCTTGCAGGTATAAATATGGCATTACTAATAATAATAATAATAATAATAATAATAATAATAATAATAATAATAATAATTTACTAGTAGCAAAAATGTTAAAAATATGCAATGCACTAATCAGCTGTTAATATGCAGCTATACCATACATCTGGTCAAAATTAACCTTTCCAACTTGCCTTTGTGTGAACTGCTCACTCCTTTGCCAACAATTCTTTTCTTTTCTCGTTCTTCTCTCTCTTTTCTCCAACTTTTTCCTCCTTTTCTTTCCTTGCCCCCATCCATTTTCTATTTTACCAAGAATGACGAATACCTCTGATAACGAAAACAGCTATTCTGTTGGAAAACAATACAAAACTATAAAAAAATTCATGTCCTCTATACTATACACAAGCCTCTTAAAATTTCCCTTATGTTGAGACGTTTCATTTTCAAAATTGCTTTACAAAGTTAAACATATAAAAAATGCTAAATTATTCTTTTTAAATATATATAAACCTCTCACTTTACTACATAATTACTATCTAGTCTAGCTTGCGATGAAACATACTCCTATATAAAAGGCTTTGCTTTGTATTTCCATAAGAACATGACACTTATGTAAATTCTGATTAAGATTTTAAGGTAAGTTTATTGATGGTTTTTTAAAGTGACATTATGTACCAGGTTAGTATGGACCTGTTAACCTATGTTATGTCAGTTGTGGACCAATGAGGACCTGGTGCCCTAGGATAAGTTAGGTTAAGTGACAACCCTATTATTTTAATTTACAGTGCCCTAGATCAGGTTATATGGGGGGGTCCTGGGAAGGCAAAGCCCACAGTTAGGTATGGCTACAGTACCCTAGATTAAGTTAGGTTATGTCGCAACCTTATTATTTTAATCTAAAGTAACCTAAGTTGGGTTAAGGGGGTTCAGGGAAGGGGGTGACCCCCACCAAGTTAAGGGCCTGGCACCCTACGTTGGGTTAGGTGGGGGAGTCCAGAGGGCGAAGCCCACAGATAAGGCTATCTCTAAATCTCATTGCCAATGAAATGAACTTCAAAAACATTCAAAGCACGTAGAAAAATCACGTTTCTAACTCCAAAATGAGGTATATAAAATTTCCACATACTGGTTTTTGAACTTCGAACACCATTCCACTCTGTTGTTCCAAAGTTGAAATTAATTATAGTTTTCGGTAAAAATTTTCCTCTTGAAGTGTTTTGAAACTTCATGACATTCATTTAATTACCAAATCAGTAGTTTATACTGTCCAATGAAGCTATGGGGACCACGGTGGGAAACTTGAGAGGGGGAAAATATAAGAGTAAAATAGCCTACAGTAAAACTGCAGAATACTACCGCAGCCCTCTAGCTCGGCAACTACCAGTTTACATGCAAAATGGGCACCATGTCAGCACCAGCCCCTCACGGCTGAATGTAAAATCATAAACTAAACATAAACATAAACAAAAGGCAGTAAATATCTAGACGAGTGGCTGGTAGGAATCAGTGGCCCATGATTTTACCTAGCCTACTTCTGCTGGCTCTGATTCTGACTAGACCCGAGGCAAGATTTAGCCGGGGAGGCTTCAACCCCCCCTGGACCCCCCAAATTAACAATAAACATCGGAAAGGTCTGATCCTATCATTCTGCATACTGCCTGGTCCTATTTCACTTTTGTGTTTTCCCCTGCCATAAAAACCCCATTTTAGCCTATATGCCATAATTATGGGGGTTCACTAGTGGGAAAGTGGGGGTTTCCCACTGTGGGCCCCCGTATTTGTGGGATACAGGCTATACGATGGGGGGTGAAGGGTTGCAGTACGATATCGCTATAACAAGGCTTCTAACTTTCTACCAGATTGTACGTCTATAAACGCCCACATTAAGCTATACCGTGCTAAATCCATATTTCCCATCCAGAAATGCGATTATGGCTTAAATTTCACCATAAACACCATAAACATCCAACAGATATTATGCCAGAATACGGCTAGGCAAGGTACACGCAAATCCTCATCCGACGTAAGTTGGCGTAGCCAAACCTCAAGTATTAGCCTAACCTAGCATAACAGAGTCAGCCACTGGTCTATAAAGTACCATAAATCATATCTAGATACTAAATATTTAGATTTATGGAGGATTTTTACGCTGACACGGAAGTTACGACGTGAAATTAATACGTACGTGAAGGTCACTCGGACATTGTTTACCTTCTTCGATGGCGAGACGTAAACTGATCGTCAATGAGGTCCGTTCGATGCTGTAATAAATGTTTTAATGCTTTTATTTTTCCATCGATTTAACTTTAAACTAAGTTATAAGCCATAATTTAAATTTATAATATTAATAAAAACTCTATAAAAATAATTTGATAACAGTATAAGATCATTTAATCAGTCTATTGAATAATTTCTCCTCGGTGCGTGACATTTCCCAAAAGGTGAATGAAACTCGTCCCTCTGGAGGACCCCACTTTCATCCCGGTCTTGGGAAGGACCAAAACAAATGTGAATAGATACGAGAATGAAAATAAAAACTAGATGCAACTGGGGTTAATGGAGTGCTCTATTCATCCTGGATGCAACAAGTGAGATGAAGACGAAAATTAAGGAAAATGGCGAAAAAATGTATTCTGTATTTCCGAAAGTTGTCATTCACCCAAACGCATATTCTTTTTAATGAATCCTAACAGGAAATGGCTCTTTTAGGCAAACCATACTGTATATGGAGATGCAGTTAATACTGATTTATTATTATTATTATTATTATTATTATTATTATTATTATTATTATTATTATTATTATTATTATTATTATTATTATTATTATTTGAAATGAATATCTCTTTATGATGTTCAGAATATCGAGACCAAGATTTCAAATATATGTAGAAAGGGGGAGGGGATGGGGGTTTTAATGTTATCCCCAGTTATGAAAAACTGAACTCTCAGGAGTCATAAGATAGAGATTAATGATGTTATCTCAAGTGGTTTTTTTGCTGAACAGCATGACCACAGAACAGAGTGCTTTATCTCATGTGTTCTTTTTGAAAAGCATGATCACAGAGAGAGACCCTGAGAGAGAGAGAGAGAGAGAGAGAGAGAGAGAGAGAGAGAGAGAGAGAGAGAGAGAGAGAGAGAGAGAGAGAGCTGATCGTAGAAATTGAAAGATATGTCTTGATTGTCGCTTGTTTTACACTATAAGACAGCAAGAGAGAGAGAGAGAGAGAGAGAGAGAGAGAGAGAGAGAGAGAGAGAGAGAGAGAGAGAGAGAGAGAGAGAGAGAGAGAGGGAGAGAGAGATAACTGAACATGGAAATTGAAAGATATGTCTTGATTATCATTTGTTTTTACGCTAAAAGACTGCAAAATCGAGTAAAATGAGATTAAGATCTTTCTAATTTACTTTCTCACACCAAAAAGAAGGAATATTCATGATGATTTTCCACAGCCCAACCAGGAATTCGAAATACGAATTATTAAACTAACAGTCTTCTCTCTTATTAATTTAGCAAATAAGAAGTCGGAAAAACGAACGAAGAAGTGCAGGAACTTTGGAACTGCACGGAAAACGAAAGCAAAATGGGTGCTACTTTGGCTTGTTGTCTATCTGTCACCTACGAGGTGCTAGTTACAGCTAGTGCTAAACATGGTAGAAGCTCAGTAGGACACTGTGTTTAGTACTAACCCTTCGGGAATCAAAGATATCCTTTATTAATATAATTTGTCGACAACACAATACAGAAATGGGTGTAAATAATACTTTGAACCCCGAGGGGCTAGTACTAAACACGGCGCCCCATTGAGCTTCCGCCATGTTTAGTACTAACACTTCGGAAGTGATGCATAGATGACAAGCCAAAGAGCATGGCGAAATGTATATATGTAGAATCTACTGGTCACTTTTTACCAGATATCTATGGAACTGTGACAGCCACAGTGCACTAGCAAATGGATATGGTGCGGTTTAATAGAGCAAACAAGGGAAGCAGTTTCAGAGGCTAAAACCTATCATTAATACTACTAATAGTACCTGACACTTACTATTACGTATGACAGCACTGAAAAAAGCGGTACTGATCAGTAGGGCTAAGTTAGACACAGTAGAATTAAACGATGGGAATAGGTTAAAGAGGGAAGAATTAGATACAAAATGTTTGTGCTGTGAAGAAATTACTGAAAACTTAGAGAATATTTCTTACTTTACTGCCCAGTATATATTATATACTATATATATATATATATATATATATATATATATATATATATATATATATATATATATATATATATATATATATATATATATATATATATATATATATATATATATATATGTGTGTGTGTGTGTGTGTGTGTGTGTGTGTGTGTGTGTATATACTTCAAAAATATAGATTTGCCCAGCAGCCATCTCAAGAAAATAAAGAGGAATTGATGGCTAACATCCTTCTGTTGGCAGATCTGTTGAAAGAAGATATTGAAGATACGAAGGAACTTATGAAAGATTTGTGGTATTGAAGAGAAAATATGATGGAATTTATAAAAGATATATATAGTATTAATAATACAATAAAATGAAAAAAACACAAGCAAAGTAGGAATAGAACGAGCAAAAAGAGAGCCGTTAGAAAGGTGGAGCCTCATAATACTACTACTACTACTATTACAATTTTGCTTACAGAACTGAATAAAACCGAAGGTAATAAATAATATATAATATAGTGAATGAAGAGAATAATTGAATAATTTGGGATACCGGCAAAAGTGGAATAAGAAGTAAGAGTAAGGTAAAATGGCCTCTGAACGTCTCTGGCGCTGGTTTCGTCAGCAAACATTTATGGGTTCTATGCAGAGTAGGGAGACAGGGGTTAAATAGGCGTGTTACCACAAGGGGGTATCCTATGCCAGTCAGTGTTCATGATATTAAGTGTTGCTTTTGCGGGGTCCAAGTGGGGCCAAAGCCCCCCTGGCCAGGTCAGGGTGCGACGCCCTAAGTCAAATTAGGAAGGTAGGTGCTGCAGAACGAGATCAGGTTCTAACACTGCCTACGGAAGCTTAGTCTGTTTTCAGTGTTAGGTTACTTTGGGGGGTTCTGCAGGGGCAAAGTCTCCCCAGCCAGGTCAGGGCACGGCGCCCTAAATGAGGTTAGGAAGGTAAGGTCCGGTTAGGTCAGGACACGACAGTTTAAGAAAGGTTAGGTGTTTGAACAGGAATTTACTCCCACTGATCTGTTTCTGATATTCTGTGTCACTTTCGGTGGGGGGACGCATCTGGGCAAAAGCCCCAACGGCCAGGTCAGGGCACTGCACCCTAAGTCAGGTAAGGTCTGGTTAGGTCATGATTTGGATTCTAGGAAAGGTTAGGTTAAGGTTCATAGCCAGTGCCAGACCACATGCCTAATATAGGGAATCTGTTCCCTATATTCTGTTACTTTTAAGGGAGTCCAGGGGGCCAGTGTCCCCCTCCCCCAGCCAGGTAAGGGCACAGCACCCCAAGTCAGGGCAGGAAGGTAAGTTAAGGTCAGTAGACTTCTTTAGAGAAAACCTGTCATCACCAACAGTCCTATTCCTTCTCTCTCTAACAATGAATCATCTAAATTGCATGCAATATATGCCATGGTCTGTACTTGGGAAGAAACAGGGTAGTACCGATAAAAATATCTTTCTCTCTCTTGTCTTTTGGTCCTTTATTCTATTTCAAGTATTTATATTTTCATCTAACTAAAGTTTTTATCATAATTTTCTTCACTGGTAATTTTCAGCCAGTTAATCATCCTACTGGCAGTTTCCCGTGCATGAAAAATTCTGTCCAGGATGGAATAATGAAAGATCCATAACAAATAAAAAGTTTATTATTCAAATTATTCAGAAATATGTGCATTATTTACAAAAAGAGTTCCATGAAGTTAATAACTCACAACATGAACACTACCTCTGAACCTTGTGAAACCAGCTTGAGCCAAAATAAACTCTGACATTAGTTTGCAGTTACTAGTAAACTCTGGTTTTTAGCACCAGTGAATCTGCTGGTGAAATTCAGCTTTATCAAAAGCAAAAAAATAGCCACTAGAACAAGATGCAGAAATGGAACCAATCAGGTACCATAGAAAAGGGTAGCTTAAACGTTCAGAGAGTACAAGAATTATAAAGCTTAGAATTTTACATATAAAAGGTTTTACAGGGTTAAAATTCAGTTATCAGATTATTTTTTCAAAAACTGGGTGTGAATTTTTCAGTGTTTTTCCAAGCTTAATTATAAAGGACATGCATTATCAGAAGGTTCCTCCAAAAATGGTTGAGTTTTTTCACAGTTTTTCGCAAAATTTGACTGTAAATTATGCATTTACAGAGCCCCTCCAGAAGTAACTGTTAATTATATTATTTGCAGATGATCTGTACCAGAAGGAGCCATAAACAAGTCTGGAACATTTGGAAGAAAACTTTACAATGTCAGAGGCACCACAGCACCCTGGTAGACCAAGCCAGAGCTAAACTTAGTTCCCTCGGACATGGACAAGTTCTGCTGGAGAAAGATCCTTCGAGTGGTATTGCTGTCGTAACTCTGGATCACCAAGAGAAGAAGAATGCCTTGTCAGGTTTGATTGCTTCTATGTTGCCTTTCCTCCATGTTTTGAGTTAAGAAATGGGGGACGGGAGAAATGCCCTGTTGACTTATCTTTTACCATCATGGTGGACATCAGAGAGAGAGAGAGAGAGAGAGAGAGAGAGAGAGAGAGAGAGAGAGAGAGAGAGAGAGAGAGAGAGAGAGAGATGCCACTTTTGATACATCACAGAAGTGAATCCTCCAGTTTTTAATGAAAATCCACCAAGTTACATACTTAACATTGTCAAAATGAAGCATAAAATGTAAATATACAGTTTTGTTTGAAATAAAGTAAAAACTATAAATACAAATGAGACTACTGTACTGGCAATCAGAGCCTTCCTTTTCTAGAATCAATAGAATTGGGGTCACAATAATGTAAAAAAGTATGTAAGAGAACACGTACAAAAAGTATGTAAGAGAAATCAGTTTCAAATTGTGTGCCATCAGAATCATCATCATTTCATTCAAATTCTTGTAACTCATCGTCATCCTCCCATCTCATAGTTCCAGGTTGGCCTGGGTTTGTCAACTGTTCTGGTGCCCCCAGGAGCCCAGCTGATACTCTCACACACTATTCTACCCCAGGGTAGTACAAAGGACACATCTTCATCTCCCTTTCACCGTCCCATCTGCACAGGGAACTACTGTACTGTAACTTTCCGTGCTTCTTGCTTCTAATATGCTTCTTGAAGCTTTATTCTCAAACTGACAAAGGGCTTTTAAGATGCAGTTTGATTGTTATAACACTTCATGTCTGCATTGCACTACAGATCATGCTAGCCTGATGTATAATCTTTTTTTTTTTAAATGAAACTCACCTATCCATGGGTTTACTTTCTGTGCCAGCAAAGTTACAACAGACAGCAAAATTTAAAGGTTCTGCCCCCTTTCACGTAACTACTGGCCTACGTCCGTCTTAATTCCCCCACAATCCGTTAGGTGACCTCTAGGTACAAACACCTGCTGGCAGGCAGTATCTTTTTGTCACCAGTGCAACCAACTATGTGCCTCTGGGTACTGCAATGAATTTTCCCCTCATTTTTGTGCTACTGCTTTACGATATGAAAATCTTCGGATTTGGAATTTGATGAATGCTAGTTAACAGCAGGTGAGTATGAAAGACAAGCAGCTGCCATAATTTGATATATTCACTTTCAGTTTATCGACATGACTTACGTACTCGGTGCAAGGGTGTAGGCTGGGTTTTTGACAGCAGGTGTGATGTTTGCAAGACCTTGAATATAATGATATCCTTGAGACTGACAGGTTGAGGAAGCAAAAAAAGAAGTGTGAGAAGTGTGATTCTACTAAGCAGGTTTAGCTGACAAGAGTGAGATTGGTCGAGTCTTTAGGCATCACTCGAAATTCTTTGCGGTGTCCCTTTGGCCTCTAGCTGCACCCCCTTTCAATCCTTTTACTCTACCTCTGTTCATATTTCTTATCTTTCTCTCCACCTTATCAATTGTTTGATAGTGGAGCTGCAAGGTTTTCCTCCTGTTATGCCTTTCAAACCTTTCTACTCTCAATATCCTTTTCAGCGCTGAATGACCTTATAGGTCCCAGTGCTCGGCCTTTGGCTTAAATTCTATACAGTATTCCATTCCATTCCATTCAAAGAAATTATAAACAAAAGATCTACCATCCTTATTAGGAAGGGGGAGAACATGGACAAAATAGATCATTTCAATAAGAGTATTTCTGCTAGACGTTGCCTTGTGCTGCCTTTGAAGATGACATGTGCTCCTGTAGTTTGCATCTTTTTATAAAAACAAGAGTTCGTTCCATATACCTTCCTTCTGATCTTAACTTCCAGTATGACATACAAATTATAAGTGAGCTTCTCACTCCGTAATTATTCTTTGGAGACTCCAATTCCCGTATCCCTTCATAGGATGGACACTTTGATAACAAAGGTTGGATTACTGTATGTATACAAGAATTGCGTTGAAGAGTAAGACTCGTTGGCAGGTAGGTTTTGCTCAGTGATGTAACTGCAGTTTTACTTGTTTTATTTAACTAATGATTCAGCCATCTTTCTACATAACCAGGTATTTATGTCTGTAAAATGAAAAAGTACTTTTTTATAGTATTTTGTAATTATTTATAACATATATAAGTGACCTCTTAAATGTTAAGAACTTTATCCTAGGAACTAGTGCCTGAATATTTGGTTTTTATAATAGTGGAGTTATATTACTTTGAGTAACATTTAAAAATTACTTACAGAAGTTTTTGTGTTTAGAATTATGTGCTGTAGTAGTGATGTATCTGATGTGTGTATCCTAATCCAGATTTTTGTTTTTCAATTAAAGGGTCTATGATGGTACAGTTAGCAGATATTGCCGAGGACCTGTCTCACTGGAAGGAAGGAAAGGGAATGATCTTCCAGGCAGAAGGCGATTTCTTCTGCTCGGGTGGGGACCTGACAACCGTGAAGGCCATCAGTAACCCTGACGATGGACTGCTGATGTCCACTTTGATGCATGACACGCTCACCAAGATATATTCATCGCCCCTTCTTACTGTCTGTCTGGTACACGGCAAGGCCTTAGGAGGAGGAGCAGAGTTAACGACCGTCACAGACTTCCGACTGTTCACAGAGACGGGGGAGGTGTGTTTCGTTCAGGGTCGCATGGGGGTCGTGACTGGATGGGGAGGTGGAACGCGACTGGTCAAGCTCGTTGGTGCAAACAGAGCGCTGGACTTGCTGACGACATCTCGGAAGCTGGATGCCAGCCTGGCGTTAGAGATGTGTTACGCAGATCAAACAGTCTCCTCTAAGGACAGGCTGGCTGAGACCAAGGTGTGGCTGCAGGAGCGACTGTCCTACGATTCAGAGGTCACGCAGGCACTCAAGAGAATTGTTGTTGATGCGAGGGATCTTCCATTCGAAGAGAGCCTGTTAAAAGAGAGACGGAACTTTTCCCCATTATGGGGAGGACCTGCAAATGTGAGGGCCTTGAAAGGAAATTTAAAACACAAATAATATTACTTTACCTGCCATTAATTGACAGCTATCTACTCATGGTTTATTCCTACCCTCTGTCTGGGGATATGTTTACATTCATTATCGTGCTTACGGGTATCCTGGTTTAGATTTTCATCTCATGTAATATTCAGGTGGCAGAGGTCATTGATTTTGCTGGATCAGGATTTAATCGGAGACCTATTGTAAAAGTATGGGATGCCATTCTCTTGGCACGGACAGTGGTGCCTTCTAGTTTACGCAAGCTACAATTAGCATTCATATACATTTTCCTGTGTAGAGTACACGCCTTTATTTTGCCAGTTATGTAGCTTACGAATTCCTTAAAATATTGATGTAAAATATTACAATTTGTGCCTTATAATAAGCTATATGATGATGCATTTTACCTGCGCCCATTTGTGTTGAGGTAGGCCTGAGTATATGCTATTATGATGATCTGTGATATGATTGATACAGTTGCATATTTTGCCCAGTTACAACAGTCTTATTTTCAGAATAAGGGTTGAAAGTCAATACGAGACTTAATTATTGGCCTTTTTTGGCAACCACTTGTGATAGTTTGCATCCAATCTGAGGGGCCACTGTCCTTGATCCTAAATTAATCTGTTAATTTATCTTTTTCTAATAATTTATCTGTCTGTATTTCCCATTACCTTCTGTTACTTCTTTCAAATGAACACCATAATTTCTTTGGAAGCTTGAATTTCAAGCCAATGGCCCCTGTGGGCTTGTTCCATATGAATAGGGTTCATCTTCTGAATAACAATATAATAATAATAATAATAGTAATTTATAGTCTCTAATGTGATGGTCATTTCAAGAAGTGCTTCATTAATGAGCGGTCTCCTCCAGGAATGTAAACAATGCTTCAGCAAGGGTAATATTTACTGTACATAGTGATTTTAAGTGTAGCTAAATGCTAGTTGTAATTATAGTATATTTTGTTTAAAATACCTGTTAGTACATAATGCATTTCAGTATTTAATTGGAATGCTAGTTGTAATTAATATAACAGTTTGTGGAAGTAACTCTTTTAGTTTTAATTAAAAGAAGTAATTTTCCTTCACTTTTCTTGCCTTTTGTCAAATATGTTTATTTGAAGTGAAAATATAAAAATGGTGCAGCTACCCAACTGATGTTGATTGCTACAAAAAAGTGGACTATAGTTTGGTTAACGCTGGAGTAGAGACATTCCTTTACAGTTCTTTGGAGGGATTAATGTTTAATTTACAGCATACCCTTACAGTTCTTTGGGGGAAATGATATTTATTGTACATTCTATCACATCCTTGAAAACAAAAAAATAAAACATATTATAATCCCAAATATAAAACTCCACTGGTAAAATCTGTAAATCACTGACTGCTGTACTCAAAAATAATTTATTTTCCATTTTTATTTATGTTCTACTTGTATCTGCAAATTTACATAAACCATTTTATACGATCAAATCTGTTTCTTTCTGACTTGATTCGTTACGGAAAACAAATGTTATGAAGTCAGATGCCGCTGCTAAACACTGATCCTGAAATGTAGAGAAATGTATGTGAGTAGTAATATTCACATACATAGGGTGCCCTCAAACTTAATAATAAGAAACAGATATTGTAGTTTTATGTCTAAGGGAAACTGATAGCTTGAAAAACACCTGGAGATTATCACAAACAGCATCTCCTTTGAAGTTCATAAAATGCCCTCACGCTTACTAATGAAAAAAAATTGAAAACTGAGTCATTTTAAGGTTTCTGAAACTACCAATCTAAAAAAAATCTGAAAAGTCATTTATAACTACCAGCTGCTAATTTTTTCACTAAAAGAGCATTATCAAATCACAGTGCATTTTTTGTTAGCTTGATCATTCCTTCAAATAACTGGTGATACCTAAAAGGCTTATTCAGCTGTTCCCAGCTGAGTTCCGCTAACTGAAAATCGCCGATAAACTGCTAAACAGCGCTGATAACCGGTTATCGGCGCCAATAAACCGCTTATAGGCACTGAAAATTTGGTTAACGTCACTAACCAAGTGTCAAAACACCGAAACACTGTTAACCAATGCTGCTGGTAAGCAGGCAGTAATGGATATACCTAGCCTGCCAACACACTGACAATTGAATGTAAGGACATCATGTATGTGTTTACTTACCTTAATGACATCTGGGTTAATTGGCTGTCCAATATGAGACCAGTTATGGAGCTGGTCCATTGTAGTGTTGAAGGTGTTTGGAGAAATTCCAACCTTACCCAACTGGCATACTATAAAAAAAAAAAAGGCGGTCTTAAGATATAACTCTTGTTGAAAGATGTTCCTTTCTTAAAAAAGGATGAGATACTTAAAAGTACAATACACATTTAGCATCATAGTTGTTCTACTATTCTTTTAGATCCTTTAAACTGCAGTTTCTTAAAAATTAGTGAAATGGGATCGGGATGCTAAAAGACATAGCCTGATTCAAAAGCTACTTGGAGAAACAGCAGAAAAGGAACAGTTTTTTTGAGGAATATCCATGTTTTGATGAACTGTATCTAAGTTTTGAGTTTCAAAAACTTCTCTAGCTGTCTGTATAGTCACATTTTCAAACCAAATGTCCTTAAAAGATGAGTTAATTAGAAGCTCTGAACAATATCAAAATCTTTGAAGCCCATTTTCTCAGAATGGGGAAAAAACGGCTTACACCAGTTCGTCAAACTAGGGACGAATTGTACCCTACTAAGAACTGTGGCTTAGAGAGCTCATGCTTCAGCTGAAATACAATTAAAAGAACCCAGTTCTTGTATAACTCAAGAAAACAGATGGTGAATATGTAGATGATATGTATTTACAAGGAATGGAACAGTGAAAATGCAAGAGGCAATTTTAATTACGTAAACTATGAACATCTAAATAAGTAACAAAAACACCAACCATAATAGCTGATGTATGCAGGGCCTAAATTTTGGACCAGTTAGTGCCTCTCTGAAGGGTAAGTAACTATAGTGCTGTTGGTACCTCTTCAGATGATAACTTTCAATACTGAATGGTCTACTTTTATACCTTGCTTTATCAGCAGCAGATATCAGCAAAAAAAAAAAATTTACTGAGTTGCATTTTAAGGTGACACGAAAATATTCACAAAACACAGTACCTCGTTCTGACTGAGGTTCAGATAACTGTTGGTCAACTTTCGACACTTCTCCAGAACAGTCACACCTGCACTTCAAAAGATCGTGGGTGAGGCATACTGTATCACTGTGCATCGTGAACAAATCCTGTTGGGAGACAAATACAATTTTTAGAAAAGAATCTGACTTTTTCGTGAACGAAATATAAAATTTAGGCCAAAGGCAAGGCCTGGGACCTTACAGCAAGACTACTGGAATCAAACATATTTGTGTGTGACATTTATAAATGGTAATAATGTACAAAATATTTTCAGCTCTTGAAGACCCAAGTGTTTTTCTTATTTTCAATATTCGTATTGTGTGGATTTGAATCTTGATTCTATCTGTATCTTGTTCTATTTCGAAAGATATGTTTGTTGGCTGTTTATATGAAGTGCAACTGCGCAATCCGATGTCATTTGCGTTTCTAATATTTACTATTTTGGTGTTCAATTTTTCCTTTATCTGAGATTGAAATGCGGCATAAGCGCACATCCAATACTATCAAAATCTTGAAATACTGCTGCCCCATCCATCTGCATACACTAGGGCACTGTTAGCCATGAACACTTTTTACAAAACTCAGCTAGGCAGTTTATACTGTAAGCCTGTAAACATCACTTGATAATGTTAAAGTTTTTGAGTTTGCTAGTATGTCAACTTCAGAAAAGCTTATCAATAAAAAACATAAAGCAAAGAATTTTAAAAATAAATTAACTGAAAAAACTACAATAAGAAGTATGCCAAAGCAGATGAGGCCCTGCTAATGCAATACGCTGAGACAGCCAAATGCACTCGGCATTACTTAAGGTTCTTTGAAGCATCCCTTTAGCAACTGCGATGTTTTCCTCCTGTTACACCTTTAAAACCTTATTGCTCTCAATTTCCTCTTCAGTGCTGAATGACCTCATAGATCCCAGTGCCTTTGGCAATGTATTTTCCATTCAATTCAAGATAGGCGTGTCTTCAAAACTGGGATATGCAGTTTTAATAATAATAATAATAATAATAATAATAATAATAATAATTTCTTTCAGTTTTCTTCTGAAGATGGAAAGAGAAACCAACATGATTTCCTGTGTATAACTTGTTTACTTGTAAATATTTACATGTTACTTGAATCTCGCGTACTTTCAGGTCCTAAGTGACCCTTTTTCAAGAGATGTGAAGGTGGTCAGGCTGGTTTCAGGCCCAGCAATCTTCTGGAACTCCTTCTCCATGTGCTGTCATTTATACGACAGAGAAAGGAAACCAGGACAGCCATCATATAAATGACAGCACAGGGAGAAGAAGTTTCAGAAGACTGCTGGGCCTTGAACCAGCCTGACCACCTTCACATCTCTTGAAAAAGGGTCGCAGTTGGGACCTGAAAGTACTCGAGATTCAAGTAATATGTAAATATTTACAAGTAAACAAGTTATACACAGGAAATCTTGTGGGTTTCTCTTTCCAATAACAATAATAATAATAATAATATGTTTTGTTAAAAAGGATGGCTGCATTATGCAAATTAATCTTATATTGAGTCTTCTCCATTTTTCTTGCAAAGACTCAACATAAGATTATTTCGCAGGATGCAGCCAGCCTTTGAAACAAGACATGCTTAGGAGAGGATCTACTTCCTTCCAATAATAATAATAATAAAATAATAATAATAATTATCATTATTCAAAAGGGACCAGACTGTCCATACCTTGAGTTCGGCAGTGGAAAAATGAACTCTCTCCGATTCCCGGGCATCTACAACAGCACCACTCAGACTCTGCTTCTTGATTTGTCTCTGGTATATCTTTTCATCCATGGATCCAGTCATTAGCAGCCTGCAGAATAAAATTCTTGCGTTAGTTTACACGAAATCAGAGAAAACTTACGCTACAGAGGGAGACATAGGCATCACTCAAATGAATGAGAAATGAAATTGTGCTGTTGCATTACACACTAATAAATTGATAATATACCAGAAACAAAAGTATCTTGCTTTTGATATATGTGGAAACTATAAAGGAGCTGGCCAATGTTATGAATTCATGCTCTATAGAATCAAATTATATACAAAAACAAAACTATGGTTTTATGAAATCTTGACATGAACTCCCTTTGGGCTGATATTATTATTCAGAAGATGAATCCAATTCATATGGAAAAAGCCCAAAAAGGGGCCACTGTCTTGAAATTCAAGCTCCAAAAGAATATTTTCATTAGGAAGAAGTAGGAGGAGGGAAAAGGAAATACAAAAAGAAAGGATCTCACTTATAAAGGGAAAAATATATTAATAAATTAATAAACATAAAAATGTATTAAATGCAAGGGGAATAGTATTATGGTTGTAATGCATTGCATCTTAGCTTAACTTTTGAAGTTCCAACTGCATGACATTCTCAGGGAGACTGTTTCACAAACCAACAGTGTGAGGAATAAAGGACCTCTGGAAATGGGAAGTTCTACAATCCTATCAGAATTCACTAAATATAAATTTTCATACAATTTACTATTTGCTAAAGATAGCTTAAATCTCCTCACCTATCAGCATAGAGATACAAGCTTTCTTTAAAGAAGACAGTAGGTAAGATTCATCCCAAATAAAACATCTTATACAGGAATTCCAAATTGAGACATTATAAGTGTTTAAAATTTACTCAAAAGCTTTACTATCCATAGGGTAGCTCATGTCTTTTTTCAATAGACAGTCTATTTAGACTTTCATCCTGTTGCATAATATTGTGCAATATCCCAACAGCAAATATAAAATCAAGACCACATACACCCTATTTGTGTTTAGATGTGCCTGCAACTGCAATCCAGTATCAATTGTAATTTCAACCTGCAGTGATGAGTGATGTACTTTTTGGAACATGAAATAGCCAAAGACCTTGGAACATGAAATTTAACCAGACCACTGAGCTGGCCTCCCAGGGCTGGCCGAAGGGCCATTCAGCAATGAAAGGGAAATCAAGAATAAAGAGGTTTGAAAGATGTAATAGGAGAACAACCTTGCGGTTGCACTATGAAACAATTGTCAGGAAAGGGTCGAGAGTAAGATGGAAGAAAGAGAATATGAATGGAGGTACAGGTAAAAGGAATGAAAGGGGTTGTAGCTAGGGGCCGAAGGAATGCTGCGAAGAACCTCAAGTAATGCCTACAGTGCACTGTGTGAGACACCCTGACGGCACTAGCCCCCTATGGGTAGGTAGCTTTTTTAACCATAGGTTCATACAGAAATACAGTCATACAGATATGGGTTGCAAACATAACACCCATGCCAGTCATAGTGAAAAGGGTATATTGTTTACACACATTGGTACAACTGTTATGGGGATCAACGTTACACGTTTAATAAGTATATATGGCTTTTTAATGCAAAGTTAATTGACTGTTGCTTGATAAAATAATTTTATTAATAGGCTTATTTTAATCATCTGGTGGTTCGAAAGGCCCTTAGGTACCAGATATCAAGACTTTTTCTACAATTAGGTCTCGTAATCAAGCTTGGATTAAAAGAGGTCCTGGCCATCTGATTCTAGAAAACTGATGGTGTACTACACTTATAAAAGGCAATGACATGGAAAGTCTTGAGTACTATCTGTAAAGGCAGTCTCCCGTTAACAGCAGGGGTCCCTGTCCCGCCCAGGCGCCAGTAACCAAAAATCGCCGATAACCGAAAATCAGGATAATTGTGCCATAAACCAATTCTGCCAGTATTTAAGTGTCATGAAACAATTTACCTGTAGATATAAACTCTCCTCTTTTGTCCATCTCTCCAGATCCTTGCCATAGCCTGCAGATCAGTGGCAGGATTCCAGTCAATATCGTAAAGTATTATCCTCGAAGCTCCTATCAGATTCAGTCCAACACCTCCAGCTTTTGCACTCAATAGAAAAACTCCTGAAAAATATACATCAATACTTATGAACAATAATTTCATGGGAAATGCACATACAGGTATCTTACAATTACAAATGGCGATTCTGAAGTATTTGTTTGCTTAACACACCTAAAGGTAGCAGTTAAAGGTAGAGCTCAGTGACTTCGTGTGGGAAGGGGAAATTATAATTATGTGACCTCATCCTGGAATTCCTTTGCTCATGTGATTACAAAGGCTACTGGCAAATAGATGATTTACTAGATCCCATGGCAAGTTTGAAGTGAAAGTTTGGGTTGGTCTAGGAATGAAATATTTTCCTTTATGTTTTCATCTCAATTCAGCCTTTTTTCTATTTTCTTTATTGCAATTTGCCATTTCCTTTTCCCTTGTAGTGAGCTGCTCCTTTGTTTTAACTACCGACGAGTGTTCTTGTGCGCATGCATTTTGTTTTTGAGCGTGACTTGTTTTTGTGAACTGAACTGAATACAGAATTGACAGTAAAAAGGTTTGAAAGGTGTAACAGGAGTAAAACCTCGCAGTTGCGACATGAATCAAATGTTAGGAGAGGGTGGAAAGTAAGATGGAAGAAGGAGAATATGAAAGGAGGCACGGTAAAAGAAACAAAAAGGTTGCAGCTAGGGGCCGAAGGCACGCTGCAAAGAGCCTGAAGTAATGCCTACAGTGCACCGCATGAGGTGCACTGACGGCACTACCCCACTAAGGGGACTTGTTTTTGTTTGTGGGTCTGTTGTGTGAGCGTCTGTGATAAGTGATGAAGTGGTGGCGTTTGCTGTTGTCTGTGCTGGTGTGAGTGAGTACGCATTTTTAGTCTACTTGCCACCTCCTAGCTATTGTGTAGAGGTGTTTTTAATATAGCATTTCTTGTTTTTGTATATTGTTTATGGCTGAGAGCTGAGATAAAGCACTGCACTATTATTTTAATACTATTATCATTATCTAATTGTGTTGAAAGCTTTAAAGCCAGTAAAAAAATACAAGAAGACTGCTTCTCTTACTAGTCTGGGAGTGAGGATCATTGAACATATCTACTAGAGACTGCCGTCTGGAGGACGGCGTTGACCCGTCAAGTCGCAGAAATGGGTGGTTGTACTTTTTACAAATCTGGGCGAGCATGTCGAGAGTGCTCGTGTAATTAGACACTATGACCATCTTCTCTCTCGCCGTTTCGACCAAAGACCATAACATGCAGGAGACAACTGCAAGTTTACCGCTGTCCTGTAAATATACAAAATTGATCTCAGTATCAATAACTTAAGGATCTTTGCAGCATCCCTCAGACCCTAGCTGCAACCTCTTTCATTCCTTTTACCGTACATCCGTTCATATTCTTTCCTCCACCCGACTATCCACCCTCTCCTAACAATGGTTTCCCAGTGCAAGTGAGAGGTTTTCCACCTGTTACAACTTTCAAACCTTTTTACTGCCAATTTCTGTTTCAGTGCCAAATAACTTGATCACAGGTCACAGCACTTGGCCTCTGGCCTAAATTCTACATTCTAAAATGTATAAGATCACCACATGACACCCAAATCAAAATTTAACGAAAAACTTACCGTTTCCTCAAACTGGTTTGGTTGCACATGACTGGGCAGGAAATTTGCAATTTCTCTCTTCAAGTCACCGTGTCCTTCAGCATCTTTTGACTGGGCCAATAACGCTGGGTGGTTGCAGAGCTTTCGTAGCGCCACGATGGCCGACAAGTGATCGCTAAAATCCTTGCTGTTCAGCAGCTGGTGCACACTTCTGCATCCGACGATGCGGTCATAGAGCATTACCTGCGTCTCTGAAGGTTGACAAAACACCACAAATTCGACCTTTGGAGGAAGGTACCTGCAAGTAGAGAATGTTTGAGGTACTTTGTTACTAAAGAAAATTTGTCATTCTCGCTGGAAAAGTGTTATTTCTCATCTAATGGGCATTTTCACAATCCATTTATATACTGTATACGTTTATAAGCTGTACCTGGGAGTACATGAATGTAAAAATTCTTTGCTGCTGATGGAGTCACTGCTTTACTTTGATTCTAAATACTTAAAACCATATTTTCATATTTTACTGTAAGGCAGTCCCTGGTTATCAGTGGGGGTTCCATTCCAACAGCATGATGAAAAGTGAAAATCGCAGATAACCGAAAATATGTGATTTTCGGGGCTTATCAGCATCAATAAGCACTGAATATCGCCAATTTTCGGTTATCGGTGCCTCTGATAGGTAAGTGTCGGTGGCAAAATGTGATTATCAGCGCCGATAAACAGAAATGGGAGCATATCGGCACCGAAAATTGCTGATTTTCGTCGCTAGACAAGGCCCGAAAAACTGGATTGTCAATAATCGAGCCCGCCGATAGCCCAAGACTGCCTACGTTGTTTATGATGTTTTGGGGTCTATGTAAAATTCAGAAATACATTTCAAGTGTGTATATGAGTTTGTATCTTGCTCTTAGTCAGAGGCTGAAGCAGTTCTATTACTGGTGGGAATCTGATACTGATGTTTGTTCACTCAAACTGTCTTTTGCCTCTAACAGGGAAAGGTGGTGAGTGTCTGTGTATGTATCTCCTTGATCGAAAAGGTTTTTTGTGGTTGAATCACTTGCTGGTCATTTTTACTGCACTGCGCAATATTACTGGGTCAAGTTAAGTCCCTCAACACAAACTGGATCTAACCTTCCAAGGTTGTATCTATAGATCAACATATACATGGTATCCATTTTACAGCAGCACCAAGGTTGGGATATCAGCTCCCAATTTGTAAGAGATAATTTATCAAATTTAATACAGGAAGTCCCCGAGTTACAATGGAGATCCGTTCCTGAGGTGGTGACTTAAGTCAGAGCTTAACTTTAAAAAATTTATAAAAATGAAAAAAAAGTGATGAAAGCTTTCCCTTTAAGCCTGTGGCTGGCTTGCACACAGTACTGTGTAAGTTGCATTACATTACCTGCTGATAATTTCCTGTGTTCTTCTCAAGATAAACAACGAAGTTATCTGATTCAGCTGAGATGCCCGATTAGCGCCTGAAAAAAATTATGCAGATGTAAGCAATGTATACACTGGCAGCAAATCAAAAAGCATATTTCACTTGACTTTTTTTTCCAGGCTATAAAGCTACTTGTGATTTAGGCAAAGAATGCTGTTAGATAATTGTAATGGTCAAATGGTTATACTCCAAAAAATATTTCAACACATTAATCATCTATAGAATATTTCACTACACAGTAAGTATTGTGCAACTTAGGTACAGTATTAGAACATGATAGAATAATCTTAGAATGTAGAATTTAGGCCACAGGCTAGTTGCTGAGACCTATGAGGTCGTTCAGCGCTGAAACAGAAACCGACGGTAAAAAGGTTTGAAAGGTGTAACAGGAGAAAAACCTCACAGTTGCACTACAAATCAACTGTTAGAAAAGGGTGGAAAGTAAGATACAAGGAAGAGAATATGAAAGGAGTTACAGTAAGAGGTATGGAAGGGAGCACAGGATAAAGGGAAGCTGCAAAGAACCTTATGTAATGCCTACAGTGCACAACGTGAGGCTTAGGTACAGTACTGAAATGGTATCTACACTTGATAACTGCATATGAAGCGAAGCTATGTTGACTCCATTCTTGGTTACCACTGCCTTGTTTTAATTATAGCATACTTAAGGTAAAAGGTCAATACCGACGAAAAACGGCAGAACGCACCGACTCCAAAAATGAGTTTTGCAAATTTGGTAACTATGAAATCAGCAGAAAGAGACGAACATGGTCATTATGATGCACATATAGGTAGGCAAAAAATCTATGAGCACTCAAATCTTTAACTTCAATTTTCTCCAAACGAGGATTTTGGAGTTACGGTTGACGCCTGGTATTTGCGGGGAGGTGTACACTATCCCCCACGAATAGCTCAAATCCGCGAATACTTAAAACCCCTCTAAAAATGCTTATAACTGTCTATTTTGATAAGTAAAACCCAAAAAAACCCTCTAAAAATGCTTATACCAGAATATTTTAATAGTTTTATCACAAAATGTGCATTAAGGCATGAAAATAGTATGAAAATACAGTACAGTAATTTGTAAATATTTCTCTATGAAAAATACCATGAATACGCAAATTTACTGCAAATAATGTACATATATGTTCCAGAGAAATCCGCAAATAGGTGAAACCGCAAATCAAATCCGGATTTGCGAATAGGTGGGGGTCCACCAACGCATTTTTAACTTCAATTTTCTCCAAACAAGGATTTTGGAGTTAATGCGTTCTACCTTTTTACAGTAGAATCCATTTCTTGCAACAGTCCCAACTTAATCTAACTCTACAAACCCAATTCCTTTTCTTCTGCTGATGCTCCAGGCTGTTGTGAGGCAAGGATGGGATCTTCGTACACATGACGAAATGAGAGGGGGGAACCAAAGACTCCGGGATTCACAAATTCAACTAAAGCATAAAATTCCTGTAAAAAAAAATATAAATAAGATTTATTTTTAAACATTGACCTCTCCATTTTATAGCTGGCATGGAAGTAAAAGCTATATAATGGAAAGGTTTGGTTCATAATGGACATAGGTTCATTTTTTACATAAAAATATACTGTACAGGTAAGTATAACATTTTGTATGCACAAGTATGTATCAATCAGTGAGTTCACTGAAGGAATGTTTAATTTTATTTAAATGAGAGAGAGAGAGAGAGAGAGAGAGAGAGAGAGAGAGAGAGAGAGAGAGAGAGAGAGAGAGAGAGAGAGAGAGAGAGATACATTAACCCAAACACTTAAGTAAAAAGCAGATGTCAGAGTAACAAACCCTTTGAAAAATCTGATCATATGAATATCTAGTGAAACATTTTACTTAATATGTTTATTGGACTTATTCTAGACTTAAGTATTTACTAATGTGACTTATAAAAGGTTTTATATTGATTAAAGTGTTGGTTTACATAGGATAGGCTAAGTATATCAAAAGGTTAAATTACGACTTTGGAGCAGAAAATCATATGCTAAAGTATGTTATATTACCTATACCTTTTCAAAAAACTTTATCACCTTGGCCCCATTACTGAAAATATGAGAAAGAAGTCAATGCTCTTATTTTTCTAGCTGCCTGACATGTCTTAAGAACAGACATTTGAATTTTGTGAAATGAAGATAATATGAAGAATTAAATGAGAACGCTACAACTTACTTTCAAATCATTTTGGACAGGAGTTCCGGTGAGAATCACTCGTCTCTTGCAGCTGAGATTTGTCAGTAACGACGTGGTCTTGATGTTAGCGTTCTTCAAACGATGTCCTTCGTCGCACAATAAGAGATCGAACTTCAGAGCTTCAATGGCCTCGGCACTTCTAACAAACATCTCGTAGGAAATGATCATCACAGGTTTATCATGATGTCCTGCAAACTGTTCAACCTGAAAGTTTACCAAAAATTACGAATATGGATTTGGAAATGCTGAAGAAATGGTGAGATTAAAAAAAAGAATTAAGTGAACGGATTTGTCAACAAATAAAATAACTTTACGTGTGATAAAAGTGTGATGAATAAACGAAAATATATCAAAGATTACGATAATCTTAGGTACCAGGAGACAAATAACACACTGACATGAGATCTAATAACAACAATGGACTGCCAGGAGGGTGCTATCTAGGAGAAAGAAACTTGCCTGAGTGTTTTGCCAAAAACAAGCACTAAAGTTGCTGAACATAATTTCCAAGAGGATAATATACAGAGTAGATTAGAATATGGAATTTAGGCCAAAAGCCAAGCGCTGGGACCTACGAAGTCATTCAGCGATGCAACTGAATTGGACCGCAAAAAGGTTTAAAAGGTGTAACACGAGGAAAACCTCACACTTGCACTGTGGATCAATTGTCAGTGAGGGTGGAAAGTTAAAAAGATAAGATAGATTTTACGAACAGAGGTACACTAATAGGAACGATAGGGGTCGCAGATAGGGGCATGAGGTGCACTGAAGGTGCTACCCCCCTACACGGGATAATACCATACAAGAATGAAGCTCAAAACTCACGTTGTTTATCTTAACTGTCAAAAAAATTATAGCTACATGAATTTCAAGTAAGTTCATAGACATAAATGGGCCTGTCATGAATAAAGCTAATGTTCTTCTGGATACGACACATGAAATTATTTTCAGACGGAAGCAGATTCACCTCCGGAAGTACTGCACACAACTTTAAAGACTCACCTTATTATTCTGGTCAACGATAAACACACTCAGTTTTTCTTTACCCAGCCACTTCTTAAATTCTTTGGCCCAGTTAGCTGAGAGGCTCGAGGGTGTGACAACTAAGATTTTCCTCACAACTGGACTCCTTCCATATGGCCCCTTTACGAAAAAAATAAAACCATTTGTTGACTTCTCGTAATCATTAATTTTTTGTCAGTGCAAAATGCCACTGAAGTTCTATATAATGTCAGAATCACATCTTTTAATCATTAATAAACATTCTTATCAATAAAAAAGGTACAAATTACATTTACGTAAACTTGCAGGATTGCAGGATTACATCTCTAGTGCTTTTATTTCTTACCACAACACCAAATTTAATATATGACTTTTCCATTTTTAAGTTTTATGTTTTGTTAATGTAACAAGCTTAAAAGTTTTGCAGACATTGTCAAAAATCCACTGCTTTAAGATACCATAATGTACAACTTTCCGTTTTTACTTTTAAGTCTTGTATGCTGTAAGTTTTTTTTAATATATTAAAAGTTGTGGCTTCTTTTTCACTTCTGCATTTGGAAGTTTCGGCAACTGTGAAACAAAGGCTTGTGACTGGCTCAGCATAAATCTTATACATTATCTATATCTTTTCACATTAAAAGCTCTTTAACAACAAAAGGTAATTATTGCATACGAAACAAAATTATCACTTTCACTGTTAACGCAATATACTGCTTAGTTATAATTGGAAAAACACTTATTTTGCACTGCTTATATTTATTCATAATAAAAGATCTTAAACAACAAAAGTTAATGCTGGCATACAGAACAAAATTGTTGTCTTCGCTATTAATGCAATACACTGCTTAGCATTAACTGACAAGTACATCACAGTCTGATTCCTTGTTTGAAATGAACATAATTTTTCCATTTAACAGATACCAAACTTAAAGGCAGTGTCAAACAGAATTACAACTTACAATAGAGACACCATCCTACTTACAAACATTTACATTACAAACATTCAGATATAAACAAACAGGGTCACAAATTAAAATTGTGGTCAGAGTGCTCCCCTTCACTACCCGTAAGTTCAAATTTTGTTCTGAGCACCTGTTCTGTACATACAGTACTGTATGTACAGGCAGTCCCTGGTTTACAATGGGTCTGGCTTACGACGTTCTAAGGTTACGACGCTTTTCAAATATATTCATCAGAAATTATTTCCTGGTTTTCGACGCATGTTCAGGGGATACGACGTGACATACGCCAATCCAATGGAAGAAATATGGCTCCAAAACAGCAGAATAATAAAATTTGGAGGTTTTTTGATGAAAAACTCAATAAAAATCTAGTTTACATCTTTTCAATACACCCAAAGCATTAAAAGTAAGGTTTTCTTTGGATTTTTGACGATTTTTGAAGATTTTTCGGTTTACGACGCGGCATAAAAACGGAACCCGTCATAAACCGGGGACTACCTGTACTGTGTATTGTGTTTTAGAATGAATAAACGTACAATACCATTGATTTTATATCATATTATACTTAAATAGGCATGATGAGTACAGTAAACAACTTGCAAACAGCCATCCGGAACGTAACTCATTTGTAAGTGGCGTGGTGTCCGTAACACTTTAATATAATAAGAAAAAACGAACGCAATAGCTCGCATCGTACCTGCTTGAGCAACGTCCACACCAAAGCTATGCACTGAAGCGTTTTGCCAAGACCCATCTCGTCAGCCAGTATAGCCCCAAAACTATTTGAGACCTTGTAACCCATCACACACTCATATAAAAAGATGATACCGTCATTCTGGTGGGGTCTTAAATTCTTGCTGATCTGAGGGTCTACGACGACATCGACGACGGGTACCTTGCCTGCGTTATGTTTCCACTGGAAAATAAGGAAAATAAAATGCATAACTTTTCAGTTCCGGAGGGTCTTTATTCCTCACATCACTGGATTGTGGAACGGTCCCCCTGACAATGTTGGGCAATTGGATGCTCCATAGTAATGCATCACTAACCTGAAGCAATTAACCTTCTATTTTAATAAGTCCTTACAATTTGATCTATTTATTAATTTAATTTATTTTTCCTTCTTAAGACTGATCTCTTCTTTATTTCTTGTTACCTTCTCTGACTTCTTTCAAATGAACACCATAACATTCCTCGGAAGCTTGAATTTCGAGTCACCGGCCCTTGTGGGATTGTTCCATATGAACATAGTTCATCTTCTGAATAATAATAATAACAACATTGTCACTGGTGAAGTTTAACACTTTAAAGAGCTGAAACTGTCATTCAAGGTAAAATGCAGTTAATGAAAAAGCGATAAAGATACATTTCAGTTGAGTGAAATTTTAAGTTGCTAAGGTATTACTGAACTGTTATATGGCTTCAAATGACTGAAATTTTTCTTTACCCTTCTTACTGAAAATAAAATACTAGTAAGCTACCATCTACACATAGCACAAGCAAACTTCACATTATTATTATTAATATTATTATTATTATTATTCTTATTATTATTATTATTATTATTCAGAAGATGAACTCTATTCATATGGAACAAGCCTACAGGGGTCACTGACTTGAAATTCATGCTTCCAAAGTATCTAGTGTTCATTCAAAAGAAATAACACAAGGTACTGGGAAATACAAAAATAGGAGATAAGTTATTAAAAACACAGATAAATTAACAAATAAATAAATAAATAAAAATACCAGTAAAATATTAAAATAAAAGTTAAAACATATTAGGGTAGTAATGCATTGCACATTCCCTTGAACTTCTGAAGTTCCAATTGCCCGACATCCTCGGGAAGGCTTTCCACAGCCCAACAGTGTGAGGAATAAAGGACCTCTGGAACCGCGAAGTTCGACGGTAAGGCACAGTTACTGCACATCGGTGCTGCTGTTCAGCGAATCTCGTTGCCCTTGGCAGATGAAGGGGACCAGGAATCAATTGTTAATGTGAAAGCTCTGTTAAAATACAACTTATGAAAAAGTGATAAACAAGAGACCACCTGCCAATGGTCCAATTCATAGCTGCTAATATTAGGAAACAGAAACCACTCTATCTAAAAGAGATAAATCCTTAGCAGAAACAGACACCCACACTGGAGAACACTATTCTAGTAAAGGAAGCACAAATGACCTAAAACAGGTTGCAGTGATTTTATCAGTTATAAATATACAAACAAAGAGAACTGGGACGCAAACCTGGTGGTGAGAAGGCGGTCTGGGTAAGACGAGGGCATCGGGACTTGATGGATCGTACAAGGGGGTTGCAGGACCTTGAGAAGCCGAGTTACTGTGAGAAAGCTTGTTCAAGGTAGGGAGTCTGAAAGGTTTCGGTTTGGGTAACGCAGACACAGCCGGTTTGGTGTCAGGTGTGTCCACAGTTGAGACAAATCCTTGGAAGCAACGACCGCTTGAGTAATCACTGGCTGAGATAACACCCTGTATCTGAAAGAAGAGATTATTATTATTATTATTATTATTCAGACGAACCTCTAATCATTTGGAACACGCCCATCACGGGGGCCATTAACCTAAATTCAAACTCCCAGAGATTAGGGCGTTAGAGGAAAGAAATTCCTGAAGGTATAAAATGTAAGTAAACTATTAAAATGCAAGGAGAATTGTATTAGGGTAGTAACGTATTCCATCCTCCGCTTGAACTTTTGAAGTTCCAGTTGCACAATATCTTCCGGGAGACTGTTCCACAGTCCAATGGTGTGAGGAATAAAAGACATCTGAAACTGAGAAGTTCGACAGCGAGGCCCACTTACTGCATATTGATGCTGCTGTCCAGTAAATCTGGTTGCTCTCAGCAGGAAAGGAGGATCAGAGCTAAATTTAACAATCATTACTACTGCTCTTTTTAGTACAGTATTTATGTAAGTATAAAAACATCCCGCAGTTTATTTTGTTACTACAGTTAAGATTGTATAACCTTAAAACCATATGTGAAACCAATATTCAATTTCAAACTGAATTCAGATAATATCAATTTCAATGTTTTTTCTTTTCTTAATGCATGACAATTTTCTTCTGATCACTGATTTCCAACAAAACATGGGAGAAGTATAGCAGATACTTCATTGTATATATAATCATTATCAGACAAGTGGTGTCCTCAGAACAAGCAAAGAAAGGTGCTACAGTGCAGCCAGTGACAGCCCAAAGAGCAGATAATATTGAAAAAATTATTGCTTAATTCTTACCAGCCAAGAGTTTGCAGATCAATTTACTGAATTCCCTTCTTAGTAAATTGATCCATGAATCATTCATGTGCATATAAATATAGAACCTGGATTTGCATCTCAAAAACATATTCAAAATAAACAGTGTATTAGAATAGTAATGGAATGAAATATAAAATTTAGAACAAAACCAAGGCCAGGACCTTGTGAGGTCATTCATCGCTGAAAAGGAAATTGAGAGCAGAAAGGTTTGAAAGGTGCAACAAGAGAAAACCTTTTTGCGGTTGCACTATGAAACAATTGATAGGAGATGGTGGAAAGTAAGATGGAAGAAAGAGATTATGAAAAGAAGTACAGCAGAACGAATGAGAGCATTAGAATAAAACTAAAGCTACATGAACCCTTACCTCAATTTCTTTGCCTCCTATTGGGAGTGTGTTGCCTTCTTCAAGCTGAGCTAAATCCGATAATTTATATCCTGAACCTCGTCCAATTTCCTTACCCTCAGTGTCCTGAAATCAGGGAAATTCCAACTGTACAAAAAGGTATTTTTACAATGAAAAAATTTGCTGCAAAGCCATTTATCATAATTAGTCTTATTCAATTTAAAAACAACTCATTCACACAAAGCTGATAAATCCTGAAAGACAAGGACTCTTATGACAATACCACGTGCATGCTTTAAGGACAGCAAAGAGCTTCAGGTTACAATTAAAAGCCAGTCAAGAAGGAGTGCTCAAACCTTGAAGACCTTCATCTTGAGTTGCAAACATTTTGAATACACCTCAGAAATAACATGACTATGAACTATGTCAATAATTAAAACTATATTCTCATTCACTTATGAAATTCTTAATTTATTTTTGCAATGGTAGTACAAACTTCCTCTAATCAAGAAGAAAATGAGCCAAAGTTTCTTCGGAACAATCAAGTTTTCTGTATAGCCGCTACAGCATATAATCAAGGTCACCGATAACAGATCTCTCTTTCGGTGGTCTCTGTATAATGCTGTATGAGCGGCGGCCCATGAACCTTTAACCACGGACCGGTGGTGGCCTATCCTATATCGTTACCAGAAGCACGATTATGGCTAACTTAAACCTTAGATAAAATAAAAACTACTGAGGCTAGAGGGCTGCAATTTGGTATGTTTTCTGATTGGAGGGTGGATGATCAACAAATCAATTTGCATCCCTCTAACTCAGTAGTTTTTAAGATTTGAGGGCGGACAGACAGACAAATAGCCATCTCAATAGTTTTCTTTGACAGAAGACTGAAAAGGGAAATAACATACCTTTAGGATCACACTTCTACCTTTGGCGATTAGAATAGCATCTCCTTCCCATTTCTTGTGCTTTTTATTCGAGCGCTTACACCACACAACTGAATAATACCTGGTGGAAAAGAGAAATCTGATGAATGGGGGAACAAGATGACCTGAAAGCATCAATTTTTATACTTCACAGTCCCTTGTATGTAGCACGGAAGCCATACGAACTTCTAAACTAAACGAGAGTGAGGGCCCCAGCTGAAACTATGTGCTTAGATATTTAATCGAGAAAACTTTTCTTCCCAAAACAGAACTTTGGTCTTTTTAAATTGTAATTGAAATCCTGCTACCTGTACTGTATAATGGGAAACAACTTAACAAACTGCTACTTAATGTACTTCACTGAATGTCTTGTATATCTGTCAAGTCTGGCTTTGTGAAACGAGACTGCAACAATTTGAAGCTGTGTCTGAAAATTGGATTTGTCACATGTTGCTGAAAAATAAATTGATTGTACTTTGTATGTTAAATCGCTATGGATTACCTTAAAAATAAAGCATAAATAAAACAACATTTGTACATGTACCTTACATGAGAACAGAATATAGAATTTATGCCAGAGGCCAATCCTGGGACCTATGAGGTCATCCAGCACTGAAACAGAAACTGACAGCAAAAAGGTTTGAGAGGTGTAACAGGATGAAAACCTCGCAGTTTCACTACGAAAACTGTTGAAAGAAGGTGGAAAGTCAGATGGAGAAAAAGAATTTGAACAGAGATGCAATAAAAATTATGAAAGGGCTTCCATCTAGGGGGTCATAAAGGGACGCTGCAAAAACCTCAAGTACCGGCAGTCCCGGTTTATGATGGGTCCAGCTTACAACGTTCCGAGGCCTCTCAAATGCATTCATCAGAAATTATTTCCTGGTTTACGACGCTTGTTCCGGGGTTACGACGCGTCGTACGCCGATCCAACGGAAGAAATTTGGCTCCAAAACGGCAGAATAATAAAAATTTGGAGGCTTTTTTGACGAAAAACTCAATAAAAATGCAGTTTACATCATTTTCAATACACCCAGAGCAGTAAAAGTAAGGTTTTCTTAGGATTTTTGACGATTTTCAACGATTTTTCGGTTTACGACGGTTTTCAATTTACAACGCGTCGTAAAAACGGAACCCCCGTCGTAAACCGGGGACTGCCTTAATGCCTAAAGTGCACTGCATGAGGTGCACTGATGACACTAACCCCTTATATAATATAAAACTCACTTAGAAGTCTGGGGTTCTTGGTTCTCCGTTCCCCTAGGTGCGGCCATCTGATATGCTGACTTCTCTACCAACGGTGCCGCTCCGCTACCCAAATTCGACCCTGCGGACATTCTTGGATTTTGATCGCTAGGCAACAGGACGTGCTCAGTGCTGGGCTCCTGAGAGCTATTCACGCATCTCGTGGTTGCCTCGTCATTTCGAAAGGACGTTTGTCCAGAGGTCTGGTCTTGTGCAACATCAGACGGCAGAGGTTTTTTCAATAACGACAAAATGTCCGACGGGCTCCGAGAGTGTGGCTTTTGTAACGGGGAGTTGTTTTTCACAAAAGAAGGGGCACTTGTTCCAACACCACCTGAAAATGCTGGAAATGTTAAGCCTATTATGGAGGAAAATTGTTAAAATTTAAATATTCAGGTATAAAGATGCATAAATTTCACATTCAGATAAAATGGCACAGAGAAAAATTGTTAAAATTGAAAAATTCAATATTTAAAGTATAAAGATGCATAAATTTCACAGCCAGATAAAATGGCACAGAGAAAAACTGATAAAATTTAAAAATTCAACATTTAAAGTATAAAGTTACATAAATTTCACATTCGGATAAAATGGCACAGAGAAAAACTGTTAAAATTTAAAAATTCAATATTAAAAGTAAAAAAAAAACTGTGTCAATTTCACATTTGGATAAAATAGCAGAGAAAAACTGATAAAATTTAAAAACTCAATATTTAAATTATAAAATTACATAAATCTCACATTCGGATAAACTGGCACGGTGCACAAATATAGTTTTATAGATTTAATTTTACCTTTTCAGTATTTAGCGCAGAGTATGACCAATAAAAGCTAAAAAGAAACAACAACTTCCACCTACCTTCACTGCCAGACTCTGGATCTTCTTTACACAGTCGCTTGGCTGGAGGGGTGAGGAACGGCGGCTTGAAGTGACCTTCCGTTCGCTTGTGGAGTTGCGAAGGCGCTGCCGAGCGCCTCATTCTGGACGATTTATTTACTTCCGTTGACTGTAAATTAAAATACAAATCGGGTAGTTTTAGATGGGCCTTGTCGAGGATGGTCTAAAATAGTGTAAGATAGTCTAAAATAGTCTAGATAGATAGTCCAGGATAGTCTAAGATAGTCTAGGATAGTCCAGAATAGTCTATGACAGGCCTAGGCCAGGATAGTCTATAATAGTCTAATATAGTCCAGAATAATCTATGACAGGCCTAGTCTAGGACAGTCTATAATAGTCTAATATAGTCCAGAATACTCTTTGACAGGCCTAGTCAGGATAGTCTATAATAGTCTAATATAGTCCAGAATAATCTATGACAGGCCTAGTCTAGGACAGTCTATAATAGTCTAATATAGTCCAGAATACTCTTTGACAGGCCTAGTCTAGGACAGTCTATAATAGTCTAATATAGTCCAGAATAGTCTATGACAGGCATAGGCCAGGATAGTCTATAATAGTCTAATATAGCCCAGAATAGTCTATGACAGGCCTAGGCCAGGATAGTCTATAATAGTCTAATATAGTCCAGAATAGTCTATGACAGGCCTAGGCCAGGGTAGTCTATAATAGTCTAATATAGTCCAGAATACTCTTTGACAGGCCTAGTCTAGGACAGTCTATAATAGTCTAATATAGTCCAGAATAGTCTATGACAGGCCTAGGCCAGGATAGTCTATAATAGTCTAATATAGTCCAGAATAGTCTATGACAGGCCTAGGCCAGGATAGTCTATAATAGTCTAATATAGTCCAGAATAATCTATGACAGGCCTAGTCTAGGATAGTCTATAATAGTCTAATATAGTCCAGAATAGTCTATGACAGGCCTAGGCCAGGATAGTCTATAATAGTCTAATATAGTCCAGAATAGTCTATGACAGGCCTAGGCCAGGGTAGTCTATAATAGTCTGAGATAGTCCAGAATAGTCTATGACAGGCCTAGGCCAGGGTAGTCTATAATAGTCTAATATAGTCCAGAATAGTCTTAAGATAGGCCTAGGCCAGGATAGTCTATAATAGTCTAATATAGTCCAGAATAGTCTAAGATAGGCGTAGGTCTTGCTTGGGATACTCCGGGATAGCCTAGTGCAAGATAGTTTATGATAGGCCTAGTCTATGATAGGATAGTTTAGTATAGTCTGAGAAAAGTAGTCTAAGATAGTGCAGGGTTTAGTATAGTCTGAGATAGTCCAGGATAGTCTAAGTTTAGTTTAGTATAGTCTGAGACAGTCCAGGATAGTCTAAGATCCAGTCCCAGGATAGTTTAGTATAGTCTGAGACAGTCCAGGATAGTCTAAGATAGTCCAGGATAGTTTAGTATAGTCTGAGACAGTCCAGGATAGTCTAAGGATAGTTTAGTATAGTTTAGTATAGTCTGAGACAGTCCAGGATAGTCTAAGATAGTCCAGGATAGTTTAGTATAGTCTGAGATAGTCCAGGATAGTCTAAGATAGTCCAGGATAGTTTAGTATAGTCTGAGACAGTCCAGGATAGTCTAAGATAGTCCAGGATAGTTTAGTATAGTCTGAGATAGTCTAAGATAGTCCAGGATAGTTTAAGATACGCCCAGCCTAGTCTAGGATACTCCAAGATAGTGCAAGATAGTTTAAGATAGTCCTAGTCTAAAAAACTCCATGATTTTTCAGCATAGTCTAAGATACCTAGGATAGTCTAAAATAGTCTAGAGGAGCTGGACAGCCGGAAAGCGACCTCATAAACCTTCGCTCTTTATATACCTTAAAACGAAGATAATCGAGAAATATTTATCAAATCAAAAAAATATTTATCAATTTTCACATAAATTTAAATATTTACCTAAAAATCTTCTTGGTTTTATCAAGAAATTTGATAAATTTCCGAAGGCGAAAATCGCAGAAGGCGCCAAAGTAAGAGTAGTAGTAGTAATAGGCTGGTTAAGTCTTTGGAACGGCTCAGCTTAAACCCCTTTGTATTCCTCCTTTTGCTTTTTTAAGTTTAATTAATGTATCTGTAACATCATATATCTTTTATAAATTCATTCTGTTGGCTCAATAATACCATATATCTTTATGAATAACTTCTATTGGCTCTCTAATACCATATACTTTTCATCGATCCCTTCTATTGCATCTGCAATACCATATATCTATAATAAATTCCTTCTGTTGGCTCTGTAATACCATATATCTTTTATAAATTCCCTCTGTTGGCTCTGTAATACCATATATCTTTTATAAATTCCTTCTGTTGTATCTGTAATACTATGTATCTTTTATAATTTCCTTCTATTGGCTCTGTAATATCATACATTTTCTATATATTCCTTCCTATTTTCAATTTCTTCTCTCGACAGATCTGCAAATAGAAGGGTGTTATAGCTATCAATTCCTCTCTATGTTCTTAGTATGGCTGCTGCACGAGCCTATGTCTATTTCTGATGTCACGATATGCTGTACGAATCTATGTCTATTTCTGATGTCACTATATGCTGTACGAATCTATGTCTATTTCTGATGTCACTATGTGCTGTGCGAATCTATGTCTATCTCTGATGTCACTATATGCTGCAAGAATCTCTATTTCTGATGTCACTATATGCTGTACGAATCTATGTCTATTTCTAATGTCACTATATGCTGCATGAGTCTATGTCTATTTCTGATGTCAATATATATACTGCACGAATCTATGTCTATTTCTAATGTCACTATATGCTGTACGAAACTATGTCTATTTCTAATGTCACTATATGCTGAACGAATCTGTACCTATTTCTAATGTCACACTATATATATATATATATATATATATATATATATATATATATATATATATATATATATATATATATATATATATATATATATATATATATATACATACATGATGCTTGGCAGTAAAGTGAGGAATGTTCTTCTAAGTTATTATATCAACTTTCTTCTCCTATGTCTTCCTCATATTTTCCATAGATTTCAAGGTTGTTTTGTCATTCATTGATAAATGTCCCAGTCATTTATCTTTTTTATTGCTTACTCTTATTTCATTCTATCTTACTAAAGTAACTCTTTCAGACACTTTTTTATTTGCAATAGAAACCGCCATTTCGAATTGTGGTAGTACTGGCATTCTTTGCATTTGAAAAGATTATTATTTTATTATATCATTATTAAAGTATCTAAGATGGGGGCCAACAGTAATAGACGATCTTTCCTTTGCACACTATTGGTATGATGACATATACAGTATCCATAGATATTAGATAATAAACAAGAAAATAAGCGATAATCGATATACACATGTGAGCATCGAAGCTTGACGTACAACAAGGATAGTACTAACACGATTACAATCTGTTGAGTACTTCTTATTAAAGGCTTCAATTCTTTTTTATATTAATTTCCAAATCAATGAATAAACGGAACATCTATTAAGAAGATGAACCGTACCAAACAATATTATCAGTGGTTTGTATGCTATGAAATATGGGTTTAAAATCGACATTTCCCCAAACCGCCCGTTCATTTTCTTCTGCCTAGACGTAACGGGAAAGTCTATGATATATTTTTTGAATTTCATTAATTACAGTTATAAATATCTCTCTCTTTGTCAAATAGTCTTTCTTTTGTTATTCTTTATAAATATTTTATTTTGGATCATCATAATTTTTTTTATAGTTTTCGATTCTGATTAGTGTAAAAAAAATATGGTATGAAGGTATCATTTCATTATAATTTTATTTTATTTTTCACACTTTTACGCGAACATTTAGCGGTTTAAATGATCTAGACGCTTTTCGTGAAACCCAAAAAAGGCCCAGGCAAGAATTAGGCACATTTTCAGACGCGCATGAGCAGGAATAGGCCTACTATACCTTGCTTTGTGGTCAAGTGAATTTTATTACTGCCCTATGATATCTTTGTGGTAAAGTATACAGAATATATTGTTACTTCTTTTTATCTTTGTTGTCATGTATATATAATTACTTTATATCTGTGATCATATATATATATATATATATATATATATATATATATATATATATATCTTTGGTAAAGATTATATATTATTACCTCTCTGTGGTCATTTATACAGTAAATAATATAATTTTTGTGGCCAAAGTATATATAACTACTATTTTGTTTATATCTTTGTATCTTTGTGGTCAAGTGGATATAATTACCTCTTTATAGCTTTGTGGTCAAGTATATATACAATTATCTCTTTATATCTTTGTGGTCAAGTGGATATAATTACCTCTTTCTGATATCTTTCGTCTGTGCAACAGAATTTCTTCATAAGCTTTATTTTTGGGTCTGAGGCATCGTAGTTAACATAAACGAAAATTTGAAGAAACCGAGTGGTGAAGATGGCATTGTGGTTATTAGAATTACAAATGTATTTACTTAAAAATAGAAGTGACTGTAAATATAAGATTCTTTATATACATTTCTGCCTAAAGAGCAATAAGCGATCACACGGCTATGATGGTGAAAATGGGTCTATTTCAGCTCTAGTGAAAGGCCTCTAAAGTTTATATATATATATATATATATATATATATATATATATATATATATATATATATATATATATATATATATATATATATATATATATATATATATATATATATATATTACTGATGTACAGATATCTTTTGCTGAGTCTGGGGTGTAGAAATAGGCTGAGCTAACCAAAGACGGCAGAACGAGAGCGTTCGCTCAGCATTCTCTTATCCACCGCTCTTCAGTATAAAAGTGGCTTTTATACACTACACAAGTTACTTATTTCAGTAATTCCATTCTTTATACCCTATCTTAAGATAAGGCATTCCATAATTTCTAAGTACAAACCATTGTTTTACAAATTACCAATACGTTGAACCAAATAGGACAGGTATAAGTTATTTTCTTGGTGCAAAGGTAATCAGTGGATTATGTGAGTAATGAAAAACTTCAAATGAACTGGAGATTTAATGGTTGAATTTGAATGAATAGTTACTTATAATAATTATATAAATATTAGATGCAATTCGCTGCGGTGGAATTTACAGCCTGGATACCACAGCCACAAGTGCTGGTTGCTGTGGTGTTTGTAACAGGGGCTATAGACTGCAATTTGAGAGCATCGGTTGAAACACCTTTTTAGGCCTACCAGCAACGACCTAGCCAAAGGTGCATCTGAAATGTCTGTTTTTTGACGTCACACTCTGAAATGAGACGCTTTTAACTTTTTAAGAGGGGCTAATAGCATATTTAAAGGGAACCGAATTAACGTAATTAAAAAAAAAAGGAAGGGATAAATGTCTAAAATACACAAAATATAAAAATCTCACATTATGATAATTCCGGTGTTCGCTTGGGCCTATCACAAGTAGACATATCACTTAATCCAGGCCAAAAAAGAAAATCGTAACTAACTTAGTAAATAAAACCAATAGAATTTTAATAATATCTATATCATATAAGTGAACGTTCTATGAAATACTTATGGACGAAATCAACTTATAATATGTCAAAGGTTCAAGAAAATAATGATAATAATTCATACAACGTGCCTAGACACATTCCTTGGTGCATTTCGGGAATAGAATTACAGATATCTTTTTAATTTTCTCTAAGTTTGAGAGCCGTAAACTGATAAAAATTAATTTAATAAATAAGCTTAATTTTGCTGCAACAATGGTTTTAGAAATATATATATTTTTTTGTTTTATTTTTGAATGCAGGCCAATGTGATTCTCTTTACGTAATCTATTCATTCAAGTTTTCGTAGGCCTATTTGATAAAATAATAACATGATTTATTTATTATTATTATTATTATTATTATTATTATTATTATTATTATTATTAAACAAGCACACCACAGGGGCCTCTGACTTGAAATTCAAGCTTCCAAAGAATATTATGGTGCTCAGTCGAAAGAAGTAGCAGAAAGTATTGGGGAATAAAGAAAGAGGAGACTGGCTATTAAATTTATTAAGGTTATCAGTCATTAAGGCGACCAATGCTTGTTTATCTCAGATCAAACACAAAATTGTCAATTGCTATAAAATAATCGACAATTTTATCGTTATTTTATAATCTTGATATCAAGAAATCTGTCAAAACTCCCGTGATTATTGGTGAAACCTAGTGGCTGCTAGTTGTCTAGACTGACATCATTTTAAGCCTGACCTGATTGAAAGAAATTAAAATACTTTCAGATGGTCCAAAATTATTTTTAGCAAACACCAAACACAAGAGGCGTTAACAAGCAGTTCACCCAGAGTTTCAAAGATGTCTGTTTAGATTCTCTGACTTAGGTAAGCACTGAAGACAGTTAGGTATCATATTTACTCCAAAAATCAAATGCCTTTCTGAAGATATGATCAAAGATCACGGCTGTTCAAAGTTTATTTATCACATATCAAAAACGAACGTTCCAATTGTTTTATAAACCTGATTTTTTTGGTACTTTTTTTTTTTTTTTAAATCAGCAAAGTTTCTTTGATTCTAAGTGTCAATCTGTCTGACTTGTATATATACATATTCATATATATACGTATGTATATATTTTCTAGAGCCATGGCATGCACACAATGCATATATATTTTATGAAGGCGACTATTATTATTTTCAGATGAACTGACTTTTATTAGTTTTACCTTAAAAGAAAACTATTGTGCCGACTTTGTCTGTCCGCCCTCAGATCTTAAAAACTACTGAGGCTAGAGGGCTGCAAATTGGTATGTTGATCATCCACCCTCCAATCATCAAACATACCAAATTGCAGCCATCTAGCCTCAGTAATTTTTATTTTCATTTAAGGTTAAAGTCAGCCATAATCGTGCTTCTGGGAACGATATAGGATAGGCCACCACCAGGCCATGGTTAAAGTTTCACGGGTTGTGCCTCATACAGCATTATACCGAGACCACCAAAAGATAGTTCTAGTTTCGGTGGCCTTGATTATACGCTGTAGCGGATGTACAGAAAACTCGATTGCGCCGAAGAAACTTCGGCGCATATTTTACTTGTTTTCTGTGAATTCCACAAAAACAAATTACTTTGCTTACTAATATTGGAACACTTTAGTTCCAAGCTAATAATGAGCATATGCCCGCTAAATTAACCAAGAAATTCAAATACAAATTTGGCGAATATTAGCGAAATATGGTTTATATATATATATATATATATATATATATATATATATATATATATATATATATATATACTTAAATTTGTAGGATTTTGCTCCTAATTATTCACTTTCGTCAAAAATGGCAAGTTAAACCACCAAAAATTAGGCACTTAAACCTTAAGCCAATGGGGCTTCCCTTTCCCGGGCGTTATATACGTTTCTTTTGTTACTATTTACACCTAATATCCCTACTGGAAGTATAATTAACCAGGTTCGAATCCTGCTTGTGGCGTCAGAATTTCTTTATATACTTCTGCTTGGAATTTAAGCTTCGTAGCGACAAGCATCTCCAAAAAGTGTGAACAATTCGAGATGAGATGAGAAGACATTGTGGTTATTATACAATTAGGCCTACGTATGCATTTGGCATATATATATATATATATATATATATATATATATATATATATATATATATATATATATATATATATATATATATATATATATATATATATATATATAATGTTGTTCCATGGTCATAGAATAGTTTTGGATGTATTTATATAGCTTATTTTCTAAGTATTTTTGGTGTAAAAACATAGACTTAAAATATTATCAAAAGCTGCGTATTCTTCCTTGCTAAATTTCAACTATATTCTTTTCCCAATTTCATTACTGACATAGTGAACTACCCTTGGTAAAATAGAGGAACGTTCTTATAATGCTTTGAATTTTTCATTATATTAAAATTAGGCAATGATTTGTATTTGATACAAAACAAATTTTGCAATGCCCTCAAGAGAATGGGCATAAATGGCCATACATGCATCAGTTATATATCCAGAAATATTTCAGTTTTCGTTAAATACCAAACGGGCAGGATTTGGCAAGAGTCGTCCACGACCTGCGGGTGGGCCAGTCGACTACTTATTTTTGTCCTTGAAAGAACAATTGTTCATGAACAATTATATACCACTTCATATCACTTCGCTTGAGAGATAATTATGTTAATTCTTTATAATTCAGTTGGACTGCTCAGATATGTTGGTCATGCTTAAGTAAAACTGAAAAACTAGTACTGCGACCTGGTTTAAAGAAATTCAGATTCTAACTGAAAACAAAACCCAGATTAATTCAAATAAATTCAAAAGAGTATTAAGGCGTTTAAGATATGCAAAAATCTTTGTTTATGTTTAAGGTGGTATTAAAGAAATTCAGATTCTAACTGAAAACTAAACCCAGACTTAATTCAAATAAATTCAAAAGTATGACTTTTTGTTTGATGCAACGCCATTAAATCCAAACAATACCAATTTTTAAAGACGGAAGTATTAAATGAAGGCTACAGGAAAGTTCATAAACATTGAAGTATTAAATGGGGGCTGTATGGAACAGTTTATAAACACTGAAGTATTAAATGGAGGCTATGAGGAACAGTTCATAAACATTGAAGTATTATATGAAAGCTATGACGAACAGAGGGAGTTGCCAGATTCCAATTTGGGTTAACTCGGCCAATCGTAACCTCCAAACGTCTAGAATCTTATCAGCCCTTTCTACCAAGCCTTTTGCCTTAATAAAAGTAAATAAATATAAATAATATAATCTTGTAAATATTATAGTCTTCAGAAATATGATACTCAATTGTACCCTTTCAGTGACAGAACAAGTTACTGTACATCCTTTGGAGATGAGTTATGCCTAAATAAGCTTTAAAGAGGGTTATAATTATGTGTTTATGAAGAAGAGGTGGCCTTTATAACACAAAATGCTACTTACACGTTTCCACTTTCTATTTCTTATGATAATCATAATTGAGAAGATGAACCTAATTCATATAGAACAAGCCCACCACAGGGGCCATTGACTTGAAATTCAAGCTTCCAAAGAATATTGTGGTGGTCATTCGAAAGAAGTAACAGAGGTAATGGGAAATACAGAAAGAATAAATGAACAAATTAATAAATAAACAGAAAGAAAATGTAAGTAAATTATTTAAATGCAAGGAAAATGACATTATGGTAGTTATGCATTGCCTCTTTGCTTAAACCTCTGAGGTTCAAATAGCCTACCTCTTCTCTGTTGTTTAAAATCAATCATACGAATAATAAATAATTTACTTGAAGATAATCGTAGAAAACTGACAGAAACTATTAATACATTAGTAGATTCTTGCACTATATCAATAAGGTTATTTATAAACAAGTTCACCGGCTAGATTTATTTTCTCAAAACTACTTCAATCCAATTTATGCACATTTTCTTTAAATGAAGGTTGATTTATATGTTATCATGTTGTTACTAAATATATGATTATACATATTAATTTATTTATAGATACTTGCAATATATATCAGTAAGAATTGGTTATTGAACAAGCAGTTCACTGGTTAAGTTTATTTTCTTAAGACTACTGTAAGCCGAGTTATGCATAATTTTGTATAATAAATTCGAAGCCGGTCAGGACCTACACCTCGTCTCTTATTTTTCACATGTGGTAATGTGTGATGCAATTTTTTATATATTAGTAATCCACAGTATATGTAGATGCCTGCTCCATATATTAGTTAGAAAGTTATTGAACAATAGCGTCACTGTTTATGATATGTTTTGGCAAAACTACTTTAAGCTATTTCATGCACATTATCGTATAATGGTGGTTAAGTGGATTTAGTTTTCTCAATATATACATATATATTAATTCATATCGTGCCTTTTCATAGAAGGCAGTTCAAAATCATCTATACAATAGACAAACCTCTATTTTACGCCGAACGATCAGGGTCAGAAACCCCCGTTCATCAGAATGTCTCGCATGATAAGAAAAGGCATTTTCTTTGTTAAAATAAGAGGTTTTAATCGATATATTTCATCTGTTCTTGATTTTTGAAACGATCAAAATGTTTGAAATTTACTGTACTTCGTAAAAACAACATTAGAAGCTTTTTAATATTTTTTTACCAGGTTTTACTTCTGATTCTCTGTCCAGCTTCCTAAGTTCCCGTATATATATATATATATATATATATATATATATATATATATATATATATATATATATATATATATATATATATATATATATATATATATAGAAGGAGCGTTATAATGTTCATCAAATACTGATAATAATAAAAATTTATTTCCCTAACATACTCGATAAGGGGCTGGTACTGAACACGGCGCCCACTTTGCGCATGAACTGGTACTAAGTAGCCAACCCCAGGGCCGCGGTAGCAGTCTTTAGTTTCGTGAAATCCCTTTCCCAGGGTATCTTATTGGTACAGGCCCCTCGGTGTAGTCTTCTGGCAAAATTCGAAAGACCTGTAAAAGCTACTCCCTGTAGGAGGGTAGAGCCGTCAGTGCACCTCACGTGGTGCACTGTAGGCATTTCTAAAGGTTCTTTGCAGCGTGCCTTCGGCCGCTAGCTGCAACCCCTTTCATTCCTTTTAATGTACCACCTTTCATATTCTCTTTCTTCCATTCCATTCCATTCCTGAAACAAGCACGACATTTAACTTCATATTCCATTTAATTCCTAAAACAAACACGACATTTAATTTTATATTCCATTCCAATCCTGAAACAAGCACGACATTTAATTCTACATTCAATTCTATTCCCGAAACAAGCACATTTTATTCTACATTCCATTCCATTCCTGAAACAAGCACGACATTTAATTCTACATTCAATTCCATTCCCAGAAACAAGCACATTTTATTCTACATTCCATTCCATTCCTGAAACAAGCACGACATTTAATTCTACATTCAATTCCATTCCAGAAACAAGCACATTTTATTCTACATTCCATTCCATTCCTGAAACAAGCACGACATTTAATTCTACATTCAATTCCATTCCCGAAACAAGCACATTTTATTCTACATTCCATTCCATTCCTGAAACAAGCACGACATTTAATTCTACATTCAATTCCATTCCCGAAACAAGCACATTTTATTCTACATTCCATTCCATTCCTGAAACAAGCACGACATTTAATTCTACATTCAATTCCATTCCCGAAACAAGCACATTTTATTCTACATTCCATTCCATTCCTGAAACAAGCACGACATTTAATTCTACATTCAATTCCATTCCCGAAACAAGCACATTTTATTCTACATTCCATTCCATTCCTGAAACAAGCACGACATTTAATTCTACATTCCATTCCATTCCTGAAACAAGCACGACTTTTTATTCTACATTCCATTCCATTCCTGAAACAAGCACGACATTACCTAATTCTTCATTCAGTTCCATCCCTGAAACAAGCACGACATTACCTAACTCTACGTTCAATTCCATCCCTGAAACAAGCACATTTAATTCTACATTCCATTCCTGAAACAAGCACGGCATTACTTAATTCTACATTCCATTCCATTTCTGAAACAACCAGACATTACCTAATTCTACATTCCTTTCCATTCCTGAAACAAGCACGACATTTTATTCTGCTTTCCATTCCATTCCTGAAACAAGCACGACATTTAATTCTACATTCCATTCCCGAAACAACCACGACCTTACTTAATTCTGCATTCCATTCCATTCCTGAAACAAACACGCCAGAACGAGTGGTGGAGCCGTTCCAGAGGCAGAGCTCTCGTAATACTACTACAACTATTACAACAACAACAACTACGACGCCTAATGACATCTTGCAAATGACATTTGGTGAGTGGATAAAGAGTATTTTATTGAAATTAATGAAATATTAAGATTAAATAATAGATTTTCTGTCTCTCTGTATATATAATACGGATTGCTTCATTTATTTTACTGCAGTATTGTATTACAGACCTTGACTATTGGTGCCGAGCCTTACACGAATTCGTATATAATTTTACTCATTTTACACATTTTTTAAAAAGGGTTTCGTGAAAGGAATTGACACAATGCAAAAATTATTATTGCAGTGCAATTTTTTCTATTTAAAACCTGTAAATGTATAATTTTAAGCCGGTAATACTGAAGACTTAGAGGCCTGCCTGGCCCGGTTCCCGATCGGGATAAGCCTGTTTAAACCGGCCTTTTATTTATGCTTTTGTTTTATGTTTAAGTCTTATTTTATGTTTGTGATGTTTACTTTTTTTTTATAATTTTTACATGTTTACATTCAATACCTTCCCCCCTTTAAGGGGCTGGTACTAGTACTAGCCTAAACACATTTTTTTTAAGGAGTTAACAGAATGTAATTGTTATTTCGATGCATTTTTTTAGCAAAATGGGTAAATTGGGTGGAATGCAGAGTATAGGGGGTCACGAATTAATTTAGGGGTCTCTCCCCCCCCCTCTTCCCTGCTAGGTTAGGACATGTCATTCAAGGTTAGGTTAGGTTGAGAAATCTACCATCTTTTTTTTATGTTTTCACGTCAATCCTCGAGGGGGCTGGTACTAAGCATAGCATCTCACGAAGCCTTTCAGAGTAAAGCGCGTGAACGATTGATGGCAAAGACCCGGGGTGATTTTTTTTATCCATTTTCTTGGGAAAACCTTATATGACATCAAATATGGTAATTTGCTTACTATAAAGCTACATATGATTTCTGAATAAACATTTATTACAGTTTTATTAACTAAATTTCTCCTTTCCCTCGTCTGACCAGACGTAGCGTCCCCGTCACCAGTGAGATGCAAGCAAGCAAGCTATAATTGGACGGACGAGAGAAAGTTCCTGGAACTGTCATTGAGAGGAAAGCAGTTGGATGACCTTGACATATGATTTTATTTCATGTTATCACAAACACTGGATAAAGTCACTAGATTCCTGCTGTGAATATAAGTAAGTTTGGGAAGGTTTTTGTAGTTTGGGAAATTATGTACTTGTTTGCAGAGGTAAAGATGAACTCAGGGTTTTGTAAACTGAAGACATAGGCTGTACAGTACATAGTACATCAAGAAATTGCTGTAATGTACATTCTGATAGCACAGAGTGAATATTGTTTGTTACATTTGCTATTATAGTACATTGGTAAAGCTACAAACCACTTATAATATACTGGGTGTGGTATTCAAATTTATGCATCGAAAGTAAGAAAATATTAGTCTCATAACTTATTCTTATCTTTTAATTGCTGTACAGTAATTGCATTTATATATACTCTGTCAGCTCTTTTGCTGTGTTGATTATTGTTTTTCATAATATTTGAAACGAGACAGTGTCATTAAAAAAGATACTAAGAATGAAGACATACAATTTTTGTAGATACTATATAGGAAAACATTTATGTGCTGTTTCCACACGCAATAAATTTAGAGTTGACGGAAGAGGAATGCTGTTGGTTTGCGTGAAAGATGCATCTCATTCCAGGAAAGTTGTTATTTGAAATGAATGGCTTAATTGACTTCTCTTGGAAGTGTCTTGAGAGTAAGGAGAAATAAAAAAACTCAAGTTGAACTCTGTACGATATCCTGCACATTTGGAAATGGAAGCTGAATACTCATTATTCTCTTTAATCAAAGAAGAAAATTCATTTTTGGAGGATAATTTAGTTTTAGACTCGTCCGTAGAGGTCAAAGTAGAACCGGAATTTGAGTTAGATGAAATTGATGCAAAGTATTCGTGCAAGGCTGAAAAGGACGAGGATCCACTGAGTTGCAGTGGAGAAAAGGGGGAAAAACTCTCCAGGGAAGAAAGCGCGGACAGTTCTCGAGAACTGCTTTCATCTGAAAAGCTTTTGTTTCAGAAATGGGGCCATGGTGGTCAAAAAGATAAAGGTGATCTTTTTGCAAATGACACTTGCACGAGGAGAAAGCCCTTTCCTTGCGCAGAATGTCCGAGCAGTTTTTCTACCTCAGGTCAACTCAAAACCCATGTGAGAACGCACAGGGGTGGGAAGCCGTTCACTTGCCCTGAGTGTCGAAAGCATTTTTCTCTCCTGGGTTACCTCAGAAATCACATGAAGTCCCACACAGGAGTAAAGCCATTCCTGTGTAGTGAATGTCCAGGTAGATTTTCTCAATCAAGTTCTCTTAGAGTGCACATGAGAATACATACAGGAGAGAAGCCATTTATTTGCACAGTGTGTCCGAGGCGTTTCTCTCTCTCGAGTTGTCTCAAAAGTCACATGAGAACTCATACTGGAGAGAAACCTTTCGTTTGCGACGAATGTCAGAAAAGTTTTTCTACGTTAAGTTACCTCAAAAGTCACATGAAATCCCATACGGGAGAAAAGCCTTTCATATGTGCTGTGTGCCCGAGTAGTTTTTCTCACTCTAATAATCTGAAAGTACACATGAGAGTTCATACTGGAGAGAAGCCATTCACCTGTGCCGAATGTCAGAGTAGCTTTTCTCACTCGAGTAGTCTCAAAGTACACATGAGAACTCACACGAGAGAAAAGCCGTTCGCGTGTTCTGTGTGTCAGAGCAGTTTTTCTCACACAGACAGTCTCAAAATACACATGAGAACTCATACCAGAGAGAAACCATTCACATGCAGTGAATGTCAGAGTAGTTTTTCTCAGTCGAGTTCTCTCAAAATACACATGAGAACGCATACCGGAGAGAGACCGTTTGCATGTAGTGAGTGTCAAAACAGTTTCTCTCACTCAGGTCATCTGAAAATTCACATGAGGACTCATACTGGAGAAAAACCATTCACTTGCGCAGAATGTCACAGCAGTTTTTCTCAGTCGTGTCATCTTAAGAGGCACATGAGAAGTCATTCTGGAGAGAGGCCCTTCACTTGTACGGAGTGTGGCAGCAGATTTACGCAGTCAGACCAGCTCAAAAGGCACATGAGAACTCACATAGGTGACAAACCTTTTACTTGTACTGAATGTCAGAGTAGTTTTTCTCAGTCAAGTTCTCTCAAAAGGCACATGAAAACACACGCAAGTTAAGAGGCAAGTCAGTCATTTTCACCAAGTACTACTGTAGCTCGTCAGCTAAGCTGTGGGGTATTGTTTTTTTATGAATTTCCAATTCCATATGTTGTGAGGGTAGCAAATAATGATCTATGTTTGTCACTATTTTTGTGTGATGATTCAGTGAGCTCATAGCTAGTAAGGTATATGCATTATATTTCTTTAATTTTGTGACTTAAAATATGACCTGAATGGTAATAGATAAAACAGTGTGCCAATTCTTTGCACTCATTATGGAAGTCCTGTAATGTCTTTGAAGCTGAATATTTAGCATAAAAACAAACTTGAATCAGAGTGTTTAACGTTAAACGACATGTGAACTTTCAATTTCTCGTGCAGCATGTCTCAAGTTAGTGGGTTTGTTAGACCTCGGGGAATAATACAGGACTTAATTTAAGTATTCTTATTCCTGTTGCTTGTTAAATCTATACAACATACAAACTTTCCAATATTCTTTAGTCTTTTCAGATTCATGTTACACTCTGGGCTTTCAAATGTCCCAAAATAACTGTAGGTCACTTTTTTAACCAGATCTTAGTGATTCCTTTGAAATTAATTTTTTCAGAATTAGTATTTGACATTGGCAGGATTTATTCTGTGCATTTGCGCATTCTGTAGACTGGTTGGACCATAATCTCAGTGATATTTTCTCTTTTATTTTCTTTACCAATATATTCTACACCTCTGATCAACGTGGTAAATAGTGGTGGGGGAATAGAAAAAAAAGAACGGAAAAAGACTTTCACGCAAGTGAATAAATGCTCTGAAAATTAAGCCAACACATGATAAATAGTACCAAATGAGGTGTCGATTTGACCAAAGCTACATTCCTTTGATAGTATTGAAAAATGCATTGTAATGTTTCATAATTAAAAAAGACTATGGGTATAACACTGAACTCATGCATTTTGATAGTCGAGAGCCATGTAATCCACATCAAGTTTCTGGAGGACTCACGAAGTCAGCACCACAATCGCTGCTGATTGTTGATGAGTGGCATCATTTTCCGATTTTTTTGTTTGGGGTAAAGGTTTAGAACTTGTGGTATGGGTGGGTGGCAAGCAAAGCGAGCCCTGTCAGCTGGGGGCAGCTCATGAGAAATTTTTGGAAACGTGTGTGCATTTTGGAGCATTTTGAAGCCATATAAGAGCTGTATTGAGTTAATAAAGCAGCAAACAGGTGTGCTACACCCACCCACATAATATTATTATTATTATTTTAAAGGTTAGGGGGCAAACCAAGTCTTTGGGGGGGCCATCAGTGTCTTGAGGGGGACAAGTGCTTCCCAGCGCCCCCCACAAATAATGCCCGTGTGTTGATGATATAGATTTGAACGTGTACACAGGATTGTTGGTGAGGATATTGAAAATGGAAGTATTTCCATTGATATTGCTTCCAAAAATGAGCAGGTGTAAGGCATAAAGAAAATTCCTCATCAGTACAAGAGAAGGTGGAACTGTTGGAAAAACTAGACGATGGTGTTTCACTGAAGAAATTTGCATTTGTAAGTTGTTGGTGCATTTGCTGTTAGCAGTGTAATTATGAGCAGCTCACTGTGGTACTGTATATTGTAATAAATAATTGTAAGTAACTGTGTTTCACTGATAAAGTACTAGTAAATTTGCTTCAGTACAAATGTATTTTATTTCCCCTGTAAAGACATTCACTCTTAATTTTAGAAAGAGTTCAAAACATCCTTAAAATTTTGAAAATGTCTGTACGGAGTATTGTTACATACAACCGTCATATATAGTGGTTGAAAAAAATGTAATTGTTCCTATGGAGATACAAACCTTTGCTTTTCATATGTGGGGTTACTCTTTACACATGTAGGCAGATGGCCATGTCTGACTGAGAACACAAAAGAATAATGTAGGTATGCCTTGGGCATGATGCCCACTGCTTCTTGGCCTACCTACGCCACTGATTGTGGCCGCAGTTGTGTGGACTCATTGTAATGAGTGCGTGATGCATGTGGTCTGGTGTCCTTCGTTTGAACTTTCTGTGGTGAGTGTTGAGTTTTGTGACTAGATTATCAGCACATATCAGTGATGCTGTACTGATAGACTGTTCCTGTGGGTTTTACAGCTCTGTAGCTGAAAGATTAGAATTCAGTGCAGTGAGTGTGACACGTGTGAGAATTCATTTTGTTCTCCATTTTTAGAATGGAGACAAAACCTGAGCTCCAACATTGTTCATGGAAGGACAGAGTGTGCAGTAAGTATACAGCATATCCTGTGGTTGATCCACATTTGGTGTGTATTACCTGTAGGGGCAATGAGTTTGCTGTGGACTCCACATGCAAGGGGTAGCTATCTCAGTGGGACATGTTTGGGAAGAGGAGAAGGAAGCAGAAGAAGGATATGTTACCCAAGGAACCCATCTTAAGCCCTTCTCCTTGACCCCCTCCCCCTACTCAGTCTCCTGCAGGAGAAATGTCTGCGAAACCTGCATCAGCGAAGAGGGACTTAGTGCTTACACCAATTAAATTCTGGAGTTACTTCTCAAATTATGGAAGGGTAGGGACGTTTCAGCAAACCAACATGGAGGCTCATGTGGCTAGCTACAGCCCATCTCTCGTGTGGTCCCCCCTTCCACCACCGAGAGGGTGAGTAGGATCCCTCCCATCCCCCCTTCCCCACCTCAGTGACAAACAAGGAGTAAGGGGGCAATTGCCCCAAACCTTCTAAGAGGTCGCAGTTGTTAGTTGGCTCCTGCACCTCCCCACCTTCCAAGCATCTAAGGGTGGGAAGTAAGTGGGAAAAGGTCACCCCAATCATTGATCAGTTGAGCTGAGCACTCTCCATCTCAAGGGAGCAGTCCTGCAAGTCATTCATCCTCCTCCTCCTCCTCTGGGTGGAGTGACTATAGGGGAGGACGACGCAGCAGGTCCTCTTCAGCGTCATGGGAAAAGGTTGGACAGGACACCCTCAGCAAGTTAGGCCAGTTATGACGCTAGTAGGGGAAGCAGGAGATCCCTATGGTTACAGGGTTCCTGGGAGAGATGGAGGCCTCCTTTTTCCTGGCTGGAGTTGCGCTGCTCAGAGTGTCGATCATCATCCAGATCCTCATCCGCTACCTCTACATCTCCATCCGGTACACAACTATGGCAGTACCTCCAGATTCAGGGAAGTGAGAGGTAAGACAGAGCTCACTGGGGTGGCACAGTTTGTTTTGATAGTTGGGGGGATGCCAGACCTGGAACTCGCAGATCTGGTCAGCCAGGAAGAAATGGTGCAGGCCAAGACAGTGACCCAGGTGGGCTACAAGAAGTTATTGCCCTGATTCAGCATAATCATGGCTTTACGGACGCAGTAGCCTCTTCTGTGCCACTTGTCCTTCTCATGGCTGGAGCAGGTGGCAGACACTGCTCCGGAGATAAGGCAACCTTTTGCCTCAGTAATAAAGTAAATAAATAAATTATAATCTTGTAAATATTATAGTGTAAAGAAACAGGATATTAAACTGTGCCCTTTCGGTGACAGAACAGGTTACACCCTTTAGGGGTGGGCTATGCCTAACAAGCTTTAAAGAGGGTTATAATTTCATGTTTATAAAGTAGAAGAGGCCATATTGCAACTGAGACAGGCAGACATCGGGGATCTGCTTTAAGTCCACATCTGGCGCATGCTGTTTGCTGATGACATCGTGATAAGCATTGCCAACAGAGGGATAGTGGAGTCAAAACTTTTAAGAAGTGGCTTGGTGGAAGTCAGTGCATTGGTCTCTGGTCTGGGGGGCTTGGCTGACCACAAGCCAATCGGAGAAACTACTTCCCCTTCTGCTGCCTTGACAAAGTAAGTACTACATCCCTGAGGAAGCCCATAGAACCCCTCTTTCTATAAATACAGCCTTCCATAGGTTGTACAATAACATCCCCTTGGAGAGATTCAAGAAGCAAGGCATTTGGTTCAACCACACAGAGGCAAGTCCTGGGACTGATGACCATAAGGGTCATACAGTCAGCTACACGGATGGATATGTGTCAGAGGTCCTCCCTGAGGGAAATCAAGAAAGTTGTCCCTGTGTCAGATGCAAGCTACTACAGATATTTAATGTAAGGAGTGACCTAAAAGGCTGCACTGTAGATACTTAAGGTTCTTTGCAGCGTCCCATCCATGGCCCCTAGCTGCAACCCCTTTTTTTCCTATCACTGTACCTCCGTTGATAATCTCTTTCTTCCATCTTACTTTCCTCAACCCTCTCCTAACAGTTGATTCACAGTGCTTCGACTGCAAAAGGTTTTTCTCCTGTTACATATTTCAATTTCAGTTTCAGTGCTGAATGACCTCATAGGTCCCAGCCTCAAATTCTATAGTCTATTCTATATTCTAAAAGGCTGCACAGCCATCTGCAGGAAAAAAACCTGTGGTTGCTTCAGAACTACAAGTACTACTTTGAAAAGGGAAAATGCTTAATGTGCAGCCATTACTTTTACTTTGCATGGTGACTTTTACATATATATATATATATATATATATATATATATATATATATATATATATATATATATATATATATATATATATATATATATATATATATATATATATATATATATTTTGTGCAAAGGTGTAAGAAGTTCTATGAATACTCGTGAATATATATAGGTGTCTATTTTATGATTGTATATATTATTTCTTTTGTCATTTACAAACAACATTCTTATTTTTTGCAAGCATATTACTAACTTTCAATGTTTTGATTATTTTCTTGTTGACAGTGAGATCTTAAATAAAAATCCTTTTGTTTCATAATTTTTGCTTTAAAATGTATTCCTCTTCATCTTTCAACCATATCAATCCCTCTGTACAGCAGGGTCGGCCGCTCGAGTCGACTTTCTCCATCTGTTCCTATTCCTTGCTTCTTCTTCCCCCAGTCCCACCTCACCCGTATCCCTCCTCGCCACATCCATCCATCCATCTGATCCGCTGACACCCAACCCTCCTCCTCCCCATCACTGGCATGTTCTTAGCTCTCTTGATTGGTTCCACCTCCTCTCCTCTTATCACATGGCCATAGCATCTCAGACGAACTTCCCGAGCCTTCTGCTTTAAAATGTATTGTCAAACTTTGTTTTTTCAATTAGCTTATTCTATGTTGTTTAAGTGATTTTATTTTTTTTATGTACCAAAACTTTCTTACTTTGTTCTGTGTACCTTGAAAATGTGTAACCATTAAGTGAAAGTAATTGGTAGTTAGTATATATTTTTCACCTGTGGTAATATGTATATATATATATATATATATATATATATATATATATATATATATATATATATATATATATATATATATATATAATTAAATCTTAGAATATATAATGAGAAGTGTATCTAAGGCACTTCAAATGGTATTTTGCAATATATATATATATATATATATATATATACACAAAGGAAAAGTACACCTATCTCACGAATATATTTTCCATTTAAACGAATATTGATAGTTATAGAAAACCACTAATTTTAAAATCATGGAAATTTATTCAATAAAACCTTCGGAAATAACTCTCAGATGATGAATTCTCATTAAAAAAAATTCAGATCCTCTTTGAAAACTTACCTAATTCAGATGAATTCAAAAGTATTAAGGCTCTTGAAATGTGCAAAAAGCTAAATGGCAAAACAATCTTGAAAAACAATGGACGAACAACAGTCAGGCCTTGTTCGTGCAACCTTCATCTGGGAAATATTAACCTGTTATTTGATGCAACGACATTCAATCTAAACAATCAAAATTTTTATATAGAGAATATATGTATATTTATTGTGGTTTTCGTAAGACTAATACGAATTATTTCATATTCGAGTTAATCTGCCATATTGATTGTGGAAGTCATTTGGCGTAAACAGAAGCATAGACTGGAAGCCTTAGATGTTATTTTAGCCGATTGATTGATTGATTGACTTTCTGCCAGAGCACATTGATGTAGCTCTTCATAAGTTATAATTAATAAATACCAGTAATCAAAAGATGAACCTTATTCATGTGGGGCAATCCCATCATGGGGCCATTGACTTGAAATTCAGGTTTACAAAGAATATTAAGGTGTTCATTCGAAGGGAGTAACAGTAGGTAAATAGGAAATACAGAAAGATCATCAGAAAAAACATTAATAAATTAATAGAAAAATAAATAAAAATTACATTATTGAAGTACAAGGATTGTATTAGGGTAGTAATGTACTGCATCTTCGCTTGAACTTCTGAAGAGGTTCCAATTTCATGGCCTCAGTAGGGAGGCTGTTCCACAGTCCAATGATGAATAATGGTGTTTATTTCTCTTTTTGGAGAAGTGAACTTCTGCAGTTTTGTGACATTTGGGAGACAGAGTCTTTATATTTCACTTCTGTCCCTTCAGCCCTTAGCTGCAACCCCTTTCATTCCTTTTACTGTACCTCCGTTCATATTCTCTTCCATCTTACTTACTGTGAGGCTTTCCTCCTTCTGTGCCTTAGAACTTTCTACTCTCAGTTTCCCTTTCAACGTGGAATGACCCCATAGGTCCCAGTGCTTGGCATTTGGTCTAAATTCTATATTTTCAGTGTCAGGAAAGTTGAATTTACCCTATAGCAAAACTAACTTGGATTTTATCATTTTCAGGTGGTATACATATAATTGTGGCATGAAGGTGAATATATCATGATGATAGCCTACAATGGAGTAATGTTTGGCGTATGCTTTGCTCTCACATCAAATGGGGAACTTTGGAAAAAGATACTTTCCACAGGGGGAAAAAACTGCTGATCTCCAAATTGACCCGGTAAGTTATTTTTGGGTGGTTTAAAGTACGTAGAATAGTTTTTTTTCTTAAGTTCCCACTGAGACCTGAAGTTATGCAGTTTATAAACATTGAAGTATTAAATGGAGGCTATAAGGAACAGTTCACAAACATTGAAGTATTAAATGGAGGCTATAAGGAACAGTTCACAAACATTGAAGTATTAAATGGAGGCTACAAGGAACAGTTCATAAACAATGAAGTATTAAATGGAGGCTATAAGGAACAGTTTATAAACATTGAAGTATTATAGAGGAACACTTCACAAACATTGAAGTATTAAATGGAAGCTACAAGGAACAGTTTATAAACACTGAGGTATTAAATGGAAGCTATAAGGAACAGCTCACAAACATTTTTGAAGTATTAAATGGAGGCTATAAGGAACGGTTCACAAACATTGAAGTATTAAATGGAGGCTACAAGGAACAGTTCATAAACAATGAAGTATTAAATGGAGGCTATAAGGAACAGTTAATAAATGTTGAAGTATATATGGAGGCTATAAGGAACAGTTCATAAACACTGAAGCACCATATGGAGGCTATAACGAACAGAGGGAGTTGCCAGATTCCAATTTGGGTTAAGTCGGCCAGAATGTAACCTTCAAACGTCTATAATCTTATCAGCCCTTTCTACCAAGCCTTTTGCCTCGACAAAAAAAAAAAAATTATATATATATATATATATATATATATATATATATATATATATATATATATATATATATATATATATATATATATTATATAATAAAATAAGATAAACAATAAAATAAATAAATAAAGTAATCTTTTTGTAAATATTATAATAGACAAAGTAATGTGTTTGAGAGTTCCTTCCCAGTTCCTGGCCCAGTCAAGTAACTTTGCAGGCAAAGTAACAAGTGTTTGAGAGTTCCTTCCCCAGTTCCTGGCCCAGTCAAGTAACTTTGCAGGCAAAGTAACAAGTGTTTGAGAGTTCCTTCCCAGTTCCTGGCCCAGTCAAGTAACTTTGCAGGCAAAGTAACAAGTGTTTGAGAGTTCCTTCCCCAGTTCCTGGCCCAGTCAAGTAACTTTGCAGGCAAAGTAACAAGTGTTTGAGAGTTCCTTCCCCAGTTCCTGGCCCAGTCAAGTAACTTTGCAGGCAAAGTAACAAGTGTTTGAGGGTTCCTTCCCCAGTTCTTGGCCCAGTCAAGTAACTTTGCAGGCAAAGTAACAAGTGTTTGAGGGTTCCTTCCCCAGTTCCTGGCCCAGTCAAGTAACTCTTTGTAGGCAAAGTAACAAGAGTTTGAGACCATTTGTTTTCCAGAAGCATAAGCGAAAGGCAACTAAGCTGTTATGAGAGAGAGAGAGAGAGAGAGAGACTGCAGACTCTGCAACTGAAAGCTGGTCGTTGTAAAATACGAGACCTCTTAAATCGTGAGAAGGATGCTTCTCAACAGTAAGACAAACATTCTCTCTCTCTCTCTCTCTCTCTCTCTCTCTCTCTCTCTCTCTCTCTCTCTCTCTCTCTCTCTCTCTCTCTCTCTCTCTCTCTCTCTCTTTTGCTACAAATGCAATTAACAAAGGATAAAATTGTCACCTTCTCTTCAACTTTTCAAACGGAAATCATAAAAAGGTAGTACTACAATAGAATCTCTCTCTCTCTCTCTCTCTCTCTCTCTCTCTCTCTCTCTCTCTCTCTCTCTCTCTCTCTCTCTCTCATGTATCAATCAAAAGCATCTGAACAGTCAAAAATGGATAAAATGGGAGATCATAATTGCTGAAGTGTACAAACCAAAATCTGGGACAACTTAAATCTTTTGACTCTTTCTCCCTAAGTTTTTTTTTTCCATCGTTTTAGGAGGCTGAAGGTGGTCGTGGAGAATAAAAAAATATTTGTGCTTTAAATTTTGCACTCCATGAATATATTTTTCTGCATCAAAACGGTGAGAGATGCTTTTGAAATATGTACAGTAGAATTTCAAATTCCTGGCACTGATAAAAATTGTGTCGGTTTTGATGATCGTCAAGATTAGGCTGCATTGTCTTCCCCCTTATCCATCATTTTTTATAGACTGAAGTCATTCCGAAAGATGAAATCTTCACCATACGTACATGAAATTGTGCTTTTTCACAAGGAATGAAAACTAAACGACAAAACCCCTTTCATTTTGCACAAAATAAGAAAGTGTGAAAGTATATTCACTGACTGATCGTGTTCTTCTTGTCGAGTTACCACAAGAACCGTTCTTTGTTCCCATTCCCAGAAACAGACAAATTCTCTTATTTTTCTCTCAAATTCCAGAACCAGCGAGAAATCTATGCACCGTTTCTCTTTCCATTTATTCATTTTGCACTTTTCACGTTTCGTTAATTCAGTTTCCTTTAATTATGTTCCTTATTTTTGTCAAGAAGTTGGGAGTGTGTGAAGTTAGAGTGTTACGTCACGAAACAAAGTCGCACTAAGTTAGTGATTCAATTCCTCGTCCTTTCTGAATAATGGCTGTTTATTTATAATGAAAACGGAAGTTAGGCGAATCAGACACGTTTATCAAGAGGCATATGAAATGAAGATTCGCCGAATGCAAGAAAATCGCCCGTTCAGAGCGAATTTTATCGGAAAAATGGCAGAAGACCACAATCCCTGCCACTGGGACCCCGAGAAGAATGGCCTCCAGACGTAAAGGAAACTTTTAAGGTCGGTTGAATTAATTTCTAGACTTCGTTGAGGCATTATAAGCCTTGCTAGACGTCTGTTAGACATTTAGACATTTAATGGTTCTTCCTAGGTTTATTATTTCGTTTTTTCAAGGTACTTGGAGGCCGAAAGTTAGAGGTTTTTAAACGGTCGGGGATCCTAACCTTGCGGAATGCCTTTTATCTTCTTTAGTTTTCCCGTAAAAGAAAACTGTTGTGCCGTTGTCTCTCCGTACGCACGTTTTCTATCCGCCCTCAGATCTTAAAGACATGTCAAATTGCAGCCCTCTGGCCTCAGTAGGTTTTATTTTAGGGTTAAAGTTATCCATGATCGTGCATCTGGCAACAGTACAAGACAGGCCACCACTGGACCGTGGCCAAAGCTTCGTGGGCTGTGGCTCATACAGAAAATCGGTTGCGCCGAAGATATTTCGGCACATTTTTTACTTGTTTTATATAGACTTTTTTAAAGGTTACTTAGGCTATTACTTTTCCCCTTTTTCAGAATGCTTACACCAGTTGAAAGGTTTCGGTAATTCTACATATTAGCTCCGAACCTTTTTTTACCTTTTCAACTGGTTTTTTCTACGCTTTTAGGGGTTCTGATACTGGCGGTGCATCTGTTTGTTGTGGGCCAAATGGAATGTCCCTTCGCCGTGTTTAGTACTGGCCCCGGGGGGGGGTTGGGTACCCATACGTTAACAAGTTATCGCACTTGCCGGACGGGATATGAACCGTTCGAAACAAGGCGTACCCGTGCTCTGTCTTGTGAAGATCGCGTATGGAAACCCCTTGTTGGATGGACTTTAGGGGTTAATTACAGGTTAATTACACTCGAGGGCCAAAAATTAAAGGTAAATTCATAATTAGCAACCAAAAAACTGTAGAAAAAGTTAGAAGGCAGTCACTGCCGCAGAGCTACTATATAGTTCTACCAAGGTTTTTATTCAGCCGCAGAGCAGTCTCAAGGAAGTCCCAGTAGTCTATAGGCATAATTATATACTTTATATATAAATTTTTTACATTTGTCTCATATTACTTTCGAGTAATAGATAATTATATACTTTATACATAGGCTATATTTTTTATATTTATTTCATATTACTTTCGAGTAATAGGCCTATGCTTGTTTCTGTTTTGTTAGAATGAAAATGTCTTTTTTATCAACTGTGTGATTGCGCTGTTTTCCATTTCTAGCCTGAATAGACCATTTCAGATGTGCCCTATGCTAGGTTAGTTACTGTAGTCACACTAGGCTAAGTTCCTGTTCAACTGATGTTGCCAAATTGTGGTGTAGGCCTTAAATTATGTTTACCTAAAGGTCTGATTGTGACTCGTGAAGGTTTCTGCTATTAAATGTAAACCAAGTTGCCCCTTTTTCTTCAAGAGTTAGGTCAAGTTATAGCCTAGGCCATCGCGTACGTGCTCTTCAGTGAAAATTTTTGCTGCGGCAGTTGCTGAATCATTGTTTTCAAAATGTTGAAATTGTGCATTCTTTGTAACAGGGCAATATAAACTGTGTATTTTTTTTACAGAAATTCTGTATATTTTTTTGATAGGCTTATGTATGCCTTCTAAAGTGTAGGCTATATATTTTAAGGCACATGTGTTGATGTCTGCACGAGGTTTTGTGTTTTTCTTAGTAGGAAGCACGGTGTTTTAGCCATATAGGCTAATGCATTTTGAGCATAAGTATTTTGCCATAATGACTGATTTACAGGATCTTTTAACATCCCTCGAAGCGAGCAGGCTAAAAGTAACGTATGGTCTCTTGTATTTCAACAGAGATCTTTCACATTCACGATTGATCCCTGATCCCCTTTATCTGCTGAGAGCAGCACTACACCAAATGAAAGTCCTTCAAATGAAGGCATCGTGCTTACCCCATATGGAAAATGGGAAAGAGCATTTTAAACGAAGAAGAAGAAGAAGATTCCAATGACACACTTGTCATGTTAGTTTGTTTTAGGCTAATAAGAACATTAGTTTTGATATTACCGTATTTAATGGCAGGTCTATCATGAAAGAACAGAATTGCAACAAAAACCAACAAATATGATTGACATCAATAAGACTTTCGTTATAGAACATACAGGTTAAAGCTAAACCTCACTATTAAAACTATATCAACTGAAGACACCATATTTAATGTTTATTTCATGTTTTGAAATGTAAAATACTGTATGATTATAAAGTTTTAAGCCTACCTTGAAAACCTCAAGTTTCAAACCCAGCTTACTCAACAATTTGTTAGCTACCGGGATATGATGAAGTATATTACACCCCCTGCTACTTCTGAAAATACACAAGTACTTATCTTAGTACAAAAATCTAAAAATAATTAATTTTCCTTGAAGTTGTGAAATGTGAAATTTCACACATGGGATCCCTAGAAAAAGGAAAAAGAAGAATCCAATAAAGTGTAAGTCTTGTCAGCCCTTTCATATAGTTTATATAAAATTTATGCAGGAAACTTTGTGAAATTAACTGCTACAAATTCATGTAGTACTGCAGAATCTTTTATTTTAATATAATCCCCAAAATTTGATCATTTTTCTCTGTGTTCTTCAGGCAAAACTGTGAAATGATCCTCGCACGTACTTTTCTTTGAAGGGTGAGAATTTACACACAAAATTGTAAAAAGAAAAAAGAAATAGGTACCAAATACAAAAATATTGCTGGAAAATGGTTATACAAAAATATTTCTGGAAAATGGTTATACAGTGGACCCCCATCTATTCACGGTTCTGGATTCGCGGACTCACTTATTCGCGGATTGTTTCTATGGAATGTATATACACATTTGCAGAAATTCGCCTATTCGCTGTATTTTTCATAGAGAAATATTCACAAATTAATATATTTTCATATTTTCGTGACTAAATGCACTTTTTGTGATAGAACTATTAAAATGTTCAGGTGTAATCGTTTTTAGAGGGTTTCTTCGCTGTTTTGAACTATCACAGTAGGCAGTTACAAGCGTCTTTAGAGTGGTCCTAGTATTCGCGGAATTTAGCTATTCGTGGGGGTAGTGTTACGTATCCCCTGTGAATACCAGCGGTCGACTGTATAAATATAATTTTGGAAAATGGTTATATGTATTTGAAAACTCCAGAACCTCTTCATAATATTTTGAAGACTGTCTCTTTCTAAAGTGTCCTGTAAACTGTAACTGTCTCTTTCTAAAATGTCCTGTAAACTGTACAATATTATCAGAATTGATATAGCATTCAGGTAGAACCTACACAGAATATGGTGGAAAAGATGACATTTTCCCAATTTTGAATAAAAATAGGTAACATAGTGTCTTGTAATAGCAAAAGAGCATTCCAATCATCAGTGACTTAAAAAAAATCTAGCTTCATTCAGTAAATTTTCTTTGTATCCAGTGATGCAAGATAGTTAGTTGTACTTTGTTTAAAATTCAGCTAATTGAATACTTTCAAGATTGAATTTTTGGGCCTCAATTGCTTCTTTACCAACTTTCAGGAGGAATATCACATTCCAAATGTCTTTTTCAGAATTTCTTTCAGAAATTTCGTATTTCTTCTTACAACATTAGCCAGTTCTCATTCTCAGTTTGTGTGCAGCCCAAAAACAGTGTCCCCCATGGATGACTTGCAGCTTCCGTTTATTTTAGTTGTCTTTTATAACAAGACCAGAGTCCAATATAGTCGGCATCTTAAATTTGCGGCGCTTTACTGCTTCTTCAATAATCTGAAGATTTTTGGTTACCACTCCCAGAGTCTCAGATTTGTCTACCAGACGACGTGATCCTGAAGAATAAGGATCCGCACCAGCCCGAGGGAAGGCATAAAGATCCTCTTGAACATTGTCAATTGGCGGAGAAGAATATGGGTCTCTTGAAAACTGACGGAATTTGTTGGGGGAATAAGGGTCCAGCTCATCATCGTAGTGTGGTCTTAAGGAACGCTGGGGAGCCTCGTTTATCGACGACTTGTACCACACAGAGAAACGCAGAGAGTTGCCAGACAGTGAACACGTCACAAGGCCTGGAGTGATGTTCGTTTCCGTCAAAGACGTCCCATTTATGTTTACTCCACGACCGTCGCCTTCCCAGCACAGTCGTCCTCTTCCACGTGGACAGTCTTTTTCCGGTGCTTCTTTCATGTTCGAGCCAAGAAAAGACTTGTCTCCCTCGCCAGTGCAGAGTTGAAAGAACGCTTTCTTTCCTGATGCTTCCCTGGCGGGAGACAGAGCTTCCATCTGGATGTAAGTCGTTTCCTTCTTACCTCCTCCCCAAGACAAGTCCAAAAACACCTGAGGGCACTGCTTCCCTAGAGCCACAATTTCGTCGTACTGAAATCAGGAACATGAATTACATATATTTTTCAAGCAGAAGAGGCATTAAAATAGTCGCCTGTGCATTGAGGTGCTAGGAGCGAAAGGACATAATGTGTACTGTACTTGGCCTCCAAAACTAATAAATGTTTTGTTTTTACATTAACTGAAAGTTATTGTTTAAAATTTGAATCAAACTATACTTCTTTTGCCGAACTTAGTTGCCATTCTTGAGTTTGAACGTCACTGCCAGTAATTTTAGCTTACTCTTACTTAGGTGCACATACTGCATCATTGCGAGTTGCAGATACTCAGATAAACGTATTGAGCAGAAGAGGAAACAATGTTATCTAGCTTTTCATATAAATTGCTAATCACCTTCCTTGTCTTCACCTTTGCCCATTTCTGTGTGAGGACACTATTTCCTGTCAACCTTCTCCACCACCCTCTGTCTAATGCATCTTGACCAGACCACTGTAGTCTTCTTTCCTGGGTGGCCTTCGATACTTCCCGTACCTTAACTGTTCGTCTATTTCTGGCATGTAAATATTAATTGCTAATATACCCCACTAACCCCCTACAAGACCAGAATCACCTTTTCCTTTGATAACTGAACTCCGATATGTATGCTCTCTAACTTTCCCCCTCGTTCAGTGGAACAATTCCCACGCAACCTCTCTCGTGCATCACCTTCACACGCTTTAAATCACAAGACTTTTTAGCTCTAAAGCAAGGTTACTTATTAGCTTGTTTGAAGTCCTCAGAAATGAACCTATCAGAGGATATAAGTACGCACTGTACTATATTTCAGTTCATAAATAAGATTTGCAATGAAAATTGATTATATTTTGAATTTTTGGCATGTTTTGAGATAATAATTAGAAAACATATGGAATCAGTGATAATGTTTTTGGCAATTTTGCAATTAATATCACAAAATTAAAAAAAAATAATAGGCACCATCTGGCAACCCTGCTTGCGCCCCCCTTGGAAGCTTCTGGCACCCCCTTAGGGGGTCGCACCCCCCAGTTTAAGAATCACTGGTTTAGGAGCAGGGAGGTGGAGGGAAGGAGAAGAATAGGAAGGTCAAAGTTCAGGTGGAAGGACAAAATAACAAATGACATGCATGAGAAAGGTTTAGGAATTCAGAATGCACTGGACGGAGGAGGGTGGAGAAGGCTAATTGGAAATGGCGACCTACAAAATTTGAAATGTGTACTCACGGGTAAAATAACGGCGTCCTCCGGCGGTGACTGCAGTTTCAGTGCGTGCAAAAGCAGGCTTTCGCCACTTTGTGTTACGGGGGCAGATTTGGACTTGGACTGAACTGCCCATACTGGGGCAAGGCTAGTCAGGATTTTCAGGTCATTCTTGGTCAGGTGATCTTCAGAATCCTGAAATACAGAGAAAGTCCTGCTTCACCAAGTAAGAAATGCTTATTTTTGGGTGCTCATCTAAATCTAGAGTTAGACATTACTCAAGGTTCTTTGCAGCATCCCTTTGGCCCCTAGCTGCAACCCCATTCGTTCGTTTTACTGTTCCTCCGTTCAGATTCTCTTCCATCCATCTTACTGTCCCCCCTCTCCTAACAATTGATTCATAGTGCGATTGTGAGGTTTGCTTCCTGTTACACCTTTCAAAGCTTTTTAGTATCAGTTTCCGTTTCCGTGCTGAAAAGTTAAGTATACCTTAGTTTTACCAGACCACTGAGCTGATTAACAGCTCTCTTAGGGCTGGCCCGAAGGATTAGACTTATTTTACATGGCTAAGAACCATTTGGTTACTTAGCAACGGGACCTCCAGCTTATTGTGGAATCCGAACCACATTATAGCGAGAAATGAATTTGTATCACCAGAAATAAATTCCTCTAACTCGTCGTCAGCCGGCCGGAGACTCGAACTCGGGCCTAGCGAGTGCTAGTCCACAGCTCTACCGACTCGCCTAACAAAGAGCTGTTTCAGTGCTGAATGACTTCATAGTTCCTGTTGCATGGCCATTGGCCTAAATTCTTCATTCTGTTCTATTCTAAATCTAAGAGTTTTAAAATTCCTTGTTAGGAACCTAACCTAACCTATACACCTACCTGATCAGCTACAATGATGGCCCCAACTCAACTCTGTTGGAGTAAGGATTTCATAGTGACATGATCTTGTATAGTCTCCCAGTTCCTGCTTTTGCTAAGTAAACTGTTGTTAAGAGGGAAGAGCACGTTCCAAAATTTTTATTCAATAATATCAGTGTCAGGTATTTTTTGAGATCCTGAATAACTCCAGGGTTTGTGTGTGTGAATGCTAATATATACATTGAGAAAGTTATGAGCCTCAGTGATATGAAACAGAACTAAGGATTTCACACTTTTCATCGGTTGTTATTTTTTGCAGTGCGGTAGCATCTCGGCTTCGACAGTCGTTTTGGGGGTCTGGCCTCTCCGATAAGTAACAAAGACCAGGGAATTGTAGCTAACAAGTACTAAAATCCACTAAGTTGAGCTAAGAAATTGGTCGTAGGAAGAAGAGGTGTTGGGAAGTACAGAAAGATATCTCACTTATTAAAAAGAAACGAGAGATTAGTAAATAAATAAATAGATAGAATGTGTTAAAATGCTAGAGTGGGCTTCTAGACCAATGTAAAGTATTGTTCTGAATATAGCACCCATAATTCCTTGCAGTGTTTTGGATACTGAAGAAGTGCTTTAGAAGAAATTAGGGTATGAAAATTTTAAACTAGTGCTATAGAACCTTAGTCCCCATTGGGGGCATTGTTAGTGCCATCAGTGCACCTCACGAAGTGTACTGTAGGCATTACTTGAGGTTCTTTGCAACATTGGCCCCTAGCTGCAACCCCTTTCATTGCTTTTACTGCACTTCCATTCATATTCTCTTTCTTCCATCGTACTGTCCACCCTCTCCTAACAATTGTTTCGTCGTGCAACTGCGAGGTTATCCTCCTGTTACACCTTTCAAACCACCTTTATTCTCAATTTACCTTTCAGCGCTGCATGACCTCTTAGGTCCCAGCGCTTGGCCTTTGGCCTAAATCTTATATTCCTATCCTGTAGAACCTTAGTGAACATTTCTCATTACAGAACAGCTCTGCAGGTGATTAATGTTCATCGCTTTATGTACTAACCTTCGATTTCATGCTTTATGTACTAACCTTCGATTTCATATAACTGAGCAGGGCAGACACTGTTGGTGAGAACAACTTATTGTGCCAGTATTTGGTCATCTGCAGAATTTGGCCGTGCCTGCTGTATTGCTGTAAATAAAAGGAGAATCAAACGAACATCACGGTTATCGAAGGTAGTATGACATGATTTAGGTCACTGAAAGTGAGAAATGAAATCTTGTTAAAAACAGCATTACATATTACCATGATTTAGAAGATGAACGCTATTCGTATGGAACAAGTCCATAGGGCCACTGACTTGAAATTCAGGCTTCCAAAGAATATGTTGTACAAGACCATAGGGGCCACTGACTTTGAAATTCAGGCTTCCAAAGAATATGTTGTACAAGACCATAGGGGCCACTGACTTGAAATTCAGGCTTCCAAAGAAGATGTTGTACAAGACCATAGGGGCCACTGACGTGAAATTCAGGCTTCCAAAGAATATGTTGAACAAGACCATAGGGGCCACTGATTTGAAATTCAGGCTTCCAAAGAATATGTTGTACAAGACCATAGGGGCCACTGACGTGAAATTCAGGCTTCCAAAGAATATGTTGTACAAGACCGTAGGGGCCACTGACTTGAAATTCAGGCTTCCAAAGAATGTTGTTCATTAGGAAGAAGTGAGAGGAGGTAGAGGGAACTACAGAAAGAAGAGTTCTCACTTATTAAAAAAATTAATAAATAGATAAAACTGTATTAAAATGCAAGATGAATAGTAGTATATTAGGGTAGTAATGCATTGCACCTTTGCTTAAGCTTTGCCGAGTGTTTGAAGCTCAGTAAAATCCGGGAATACTTAAAACCCCTCTAAAAACACTTAGAACTGCTTATTTTGATAGCCCAAATGCAAAAAATGCTTATACCAGAGTACTTTAATAGTTTTATCACAAAAAGGTCATTTAGTCGTGAAAATTATATGAAAATACAGTAATTAGTGAATATTTCTGTGTATAATACTGCGAATGGGCGAATTTTCTGTGAATAATGTGTATATTCATTCCACAGATAAACCCGCGAATAAGTGAGTCCGCGAATCGTGAGACCGCGAATACGGGGGTTTTACTGTAACTGGTACGGTTCCTTTCAAAAGGGGCTTTAGAAGCGTTCCCCTCATCAAAACTGTCTGAAGCAAGTGTAAAATCTGCAACAGTGCAGCATTTTCAGCTTCTTCTTATCAAGAATCTTACCTCATCACATTGCTGGAGCGCAGTGAAGTCGTTTGTTTTCTCTCTCGTTGACTGGATCCAGTTTTCGATCTCTTTTCGACAGCGCTGACCTGCGTGACAAGCACCTTCCGTGTCCTCGATGGTCTCACTTTTCTTTAGGACTGTGTGAAAGTCTGACATTTTCCTCTCTGATTGACTTCCTTCAGACAAGAAGGATTTAATCACATCTTGTTCCTTTTTAATCATCGTTTTCAAAACGGTTTGACCCTGAAGAATTTCCTGAAAAGCCTCTAATTGCTTGTCCACTTTGGCGTCGTAGGAGCTTAATTTGTCTTGATAATCTTGAAGATGGGTAATGTAATCATTTCTTAATTTTGCAGACACCTTCATTTGTTCCTTTTCTCCCTCTTTCATTCTTTCCAAGGCATCTCTTGCGGACAAAGCAGGACACGAGGGAGGAGGGTGGTCCACAACAGTGCAGTCGCGACATATCCAGACCTCGCATTTGCCACACCAGAAAAGTCGGAACGATCCGTGTTCGCCGCAGATGCCAGCGTGGAGCTTGGGTTCCTGTGACAAGGGCTTAGCCTTGGTCAGAGAAGGCTTCCAGCGAGAAGTTGTTGGCAGCGTTTCTCTGCTTGCTCTGAGCGATCCTGCCACTTTAAGCAGCGTATAATTGACTGAAACCTCACCGGCATTATCGATTGCGTGAGTCTTTCTGCAAGACGGACAGAGAAGTGGCCCTTCCTTCAGGCTCTTAATAATACAAGTGTGGCAGAAGCTGTGTCCACATGGCAAGGTGCGGGGAAGGCGGTCGCTCTCATCAAAGCCTTGGAAGCAGATATCACAGTCCAGACTTTCCATTCTGGGGAGAGAAATTTATACGAACTAACAAATGTTTAGAGCAAGGTACTCTAGGACAGTTAAAGCGAAGTATTTTGACTGAAACGAAACTATTATTCTCTGAAATTTTACAAGCATTAGAAACTGAGGTTCACTTGTACAGTACTTATTTCATTTTTGCATATATGAATTACTTCTTTTCATAATGCATACTCTGAATTGGATATTTGAAATAGGTATGAATTGTCTTTTTTCTTCATAGAAAAAATATAAAAACAAAAAAAGGTGCAGTAAAATATTCATCAAAATATATAATTTTCCAATAATGGGTCCACCACCTCTCTACCCATAGGGGGGTAGTGCCATCAGTGCTCCTCGCGTCTTGCACTGTAGGCATTAGTACTTATAAGGTTCTTTGTGGTGTCCCTTCAGCCCCTAGCTACAACCTCTTTCATTCCTTTTACTGTACCTCCATTATTATTCTTACTTCCATCTGACTTTCCACCCTCTGCTAACAATTGTTTCATAGTGCAACTGTGAGGTTTTCCTCCTGTTACCCCTTCCAAACCTTATTACTATGAACTTCCCTTTCAGCGCTGAATGACCTCATAGGTCCCAGCGCTTGGCCTCTGGCCTAAATTCTGTATTCCAATCCAGTCCATTACCTCTCTATCTCTTTCACAGTAAGAAGAAATGAAACTGCATTCAGTAGTTTTCTTGGCTTTCCTGTCGTTTAACTGGGTGCGAAAGATCTTTGACCACTTACACAAAGATTAGCAATCACATGATCACCAGATGCTTTGATCTGTCGCGCAGGAAAGTCTACAGCACAAATCAAATCACTGAGATGTGGCAAGGCTTGTGCAATTTCCCAGCTGAATTTGTCATTTTCTGATGATATCAAAAGGTTCAAGAGAATCTGAGGTGCAAGAGCTATAAAACATTGCACAATAGGTGGGTTAAATCTGTAGCGTTAACAAGGAACCCAACATGGACAGGCCGGTGAATCAGAGATAGCAGAACTGTGGAGATTACGGTAAAATTTGGTTGAGCTATGGCTGCGTGTTTGGTTCAAAGAGGCTTACTGTAAAACTTACCCACAGTAGATTAGAAATGTGTAAGACAAGTTTCTTCACGACTTATAAAATATTTACCTTAGGCTGCTGGTGCCCTTACCGGCAAAGGTTTCTAACTGACCAGAATCTTACACCTTGTGTCCAAGAAATGTCGATTTATCCAGTACCCAGACAAAAAGGAGGTTGTTGATGCAGTGGTGAAGAAGCCCTTAAAACGAATTTAATCAAATCCGGCTCGGTATCTCCCTCTCACTTGCAACGCTCTCGCTGATAAGGAGGATGATAACAGTATCAGAATGTTAGTCACCAGATAATACATACCCTGCTTTCTTTTCTAATGTTGGGTAAATTTTAAATTTAATGAGGATAAACATTCAAAATTGATTGTGGGGCTATGTTATACACCTTGACAAAATATTAAGGACACATACACTATTTTATTGGTCCTACAAGTTCAAGAGTTTGGCTAGAAGGGTCCTCCCTCTCGAAATATCTTGAGAGACAGGAGTGCTCTCAGGTGACGTGTCCGACGCTGGGACTCCAAAGATAGCCATTACACTTCAAGCTGGAATTCAGATAGGCGTGGTTGACACACACACACACACACAGGAAAATTTGTCATACCGTACAGTTATCTAGCGAGTGGCATAGTTCAAACCACAGCAAGTTACCTTGTTTAGTGCTCATTGTGTTTAAGCCTTTTAGGAATGCAAAACTTTCAATTAGAAATCAAGAACAAAACAGTGTTTTCCATCAGTACAGTATTTATTGTGATACACAAAATATTATATATGTAATTAAGTACATTTTTAAAATAAAATGTATATTGATTACATTCAGAGGTTTAAGCTTTATTACTGTATTTTAATGCTACTCTTATGATAAATGCAGTCTCATCATCGCCAAAATTCTCTTGAGATGTTGTTAGCTTAAATGAGGGGAATTTTAAAGGAATGCCATTAATGGTTACATAGTAAATTTTCTCTGCATGAAAACAATATACCATCAAAATAATCATATGGTCAGGGCTCAGGTCTTTAACTCAGAAACTAAATGGCAATCTAAAAAAATGTTCCCCTACTACCCACTTGGTATCTGACTTGCCACCCACTCTAACAATTGTGAAGTTTTCCTCCTGTTACACCTTTCAGACCTTCTTACTATGAATTTCCCTTTCAGCGCCGAATGACCCCATAGGTCCCAGCGCTTGGCCTTTGGCCTAAATTCTGTATTCCAGTTCCAGCCATCAGGATGTTCTTGTTGCCTTTTGACTCTGTGCTGTAGAAATAGGCCCACAGACACTCACTTGAACATTCTGACGTATGATGGAAGGGTGCGTGGGGCAAAAAAAGTTGAGGACCACTTGGCTAGTGCCAGTTTGTGTTCGGACACTTGGTGCAGCCTTTAACTGCAGCAGGCATTGCGGGAGGAGGACGACTTATCCAAACACAGGATCTTTCTTGGATGGTGACCCTCAAGGGTTTTAACCCGCATGCATCCACCTTTGCGGCGTGTTTAGTACAAGCCCGTTAGGGGTGACCGAAAAAACTTACACAGAAGGCTGTGAATATCATGAAGATAATGACATCCAAAAAGTATTAGCCCTAGATAACGACCCCCGAAAACCCTTGGCCGGTCAATATCTAGGAAAGATATGAAATGAGAAGAATTTTGTTTTTTTGGAAGAAATAATAAAAATTTTGATAAGATTGCATGATGACCTTAAAGTTAAGTCTTCTCGTAAACATGCGTAATTATCATACCGTCAGAATAATCATTTGGACAACGTTTAGGTTTTTATTTGAGAGCTGAAATTCCCAGTTGAATATATTTGGACGAAAATCCTCAGCTGCACGCATGTAGATGTATTAGAGAGAGAGAGAGAGAGAGAGAGAGAGAGAGAGAGAGAGAGAGACCTGCACCTCAGGGTAACACGAAAAGCATGGCCAAAACCGCCTTACAAAAAATTAACAACACTCGTGTTATCTTTTTACAAAATGCTATAAATTCGAAAAATATTTATTGTTTTGATTAAAATAAACAAATTCAACGTTTGAAAACAAAAAAGGATTATTTTACCAAAGAGAATTTATTTTCTTAAGACAGGAGACGTTTTTAAGGCCTGTCGTCTTTGGTCGGGCAATTACCTTCGCTATCATAATAGAGAGGTTAGTCTATTTCATAGACTATTTTGGACTGCCTTAATGAAGGCATAGAATATACTAAATGAAGTAGATGAATTCAATGAAGAAATCTCCCTATGTTATAGAGATGTGCGCATAATAAATTGGAGTAGTCCTTGGAATATAAACAGAACTGTCTTGTATAACTCATATTGATACAGTGCGCAAACATTTCTCTCTCTCTCTCTCTCTCTCTCTCTCTCTCTCTCTCTCTCTCTCTCTCTCTCTCTATATATATATATATATATATATATATATATATATATATATATATATATATATATATATATATATATATATATATATATATATATATATATATATATATATATATATATATATATATATATATATATATATATATATATATATATATATATATATATATATATATATATATATATATTATATATATAGGCCTATATATATATTACAGTTTTCCACAAAGCTCTTTAAAGAAATTATTTATTTGCAAGACTTTTAGGCAACAGGGAAGAGAAACCAAGTAAAGCCTTTTCTATCTATTAATGTTTTCATTCTTTAATTAAATAAAAAAAAAAGACATTTGATAGTTATAAGATGTGCTGATGAAGATTTCCCTTAAAAACATAAAAAGCATCGAATATTGTTCTGTTGCAAAGCCACATTCAAATGAATGACTTTTCCCACATTGCCATTTTGATATATAACGTAGATATCCAGACTTTTTGGCCAATTTAACCGTTCTAAAAATAAGCAATAACGACAGTTTCCAAACGTTTCAGGGCTTGAGGAAATTAGCCTGATGAAACTGACCACAACTGAATGTAGATAAATAAGAGATATGAATCTGCTTATTATCATAATAAAATAACTAAATTATAGGTAAAGATAGTCGGACTTAAGTGACCAACTCATCTTACCATTATGGTTTATTTTTTTTAAATTGACATAACTTAAAAAGCTGTATGTAACCCGGTCTGTAACTGGTAGGTTATAGTTTATCATATTTCTGAAGACTAATATTATTTAGTAACTACAAATTTTTTTTTTTTTTTGTAGTCTACCTTTGAGGCAAAATACCTAGATGTTGGGAGGTTACAGTTGGCCGACTTGACCCAAACTGTAAACTGGCGCTTCCCACAGTTCTTTACTGTGTCTATTGAATAATTAAATGTTTATAAACTATTTCCTGTAGCCTCCATTTAATTACTATTTATAAACTGTTCCACATAGACTACATTTAATACTTCAATGTTTATAAACTGTTCCTTATAGCATCCATTCAGTACTTCAGTGTTTATAAACTGTTCCTTATAGCCTCCATTCAATACTTCAGTGTTTTTAAACTGTTCCTTATTGCCTCCATTTAATACTACTTTGTTTTTAAACTGTTCCCTATAGCATCCATTTAATACGTCTTTGTTTATAAGCAGTTCCTTATAGCCTCCATTTAATACGTCTTTGTTTTTAAACTGTTACCAATAGCCTCCATTTAATATTGTTTATCAACTGTTCCTTATAGCCTCCATTTAATACTTCATTGTTTAGCAACTGTTCCTTGTAGGTTCCAATTAATACTATGTTTTTAAACTGTTCCTTATCGCCTCCGTTTAATACTTCGTTGTTTATAAACTGTTTCTTATAACCTCCATTTAATACTGTGTATAAACTGTTCCTTATAGCCTCCATTTAATACTTGTTTATAAAACTTCCTCACAGCCTCCATTTAATACTTGTTTATAAAACTTCCTCACAGCCTCCATTTAATACTTCATTGTTTATAAACTGTTTCCTATAACCTCCATTTAATACTATTGTTTATAAACTATTTCCTATAACCTCCATTTAATACTATTCATCAACTGTTCCTTATAGCCTCCATTTAATACTGTTTATCAACTGTTCCTTATAGCCTCCATTTAATACTGTTCATCAACTGTTCCTTATAGCCTTCATTTAATACTGTTCATCAACTGTTCCTTATAGCCTCCATTTAATACTGTTCATCAACTGTTCCTTATAGCCTCCATTTAATACTGTTCATCAACTGTTCCTTATAGCCTCCATATAATACTTCAGTGTTTATCAACTGTTCCTTATAGACTCCATTTAATACTTCAGTGTTTTTAAACTGTTCTTTATAGCCTCCATTTAATTTTTTTATTGACCTCAAAGATATAATTTATTTACTCCCAGTGTAAAAATTTGAAAATAAGCTTTCGTATATATATGAGGCCATTCAGCACTGAAAGGGAAATTGAGAGTAGGAAAGATTGTAAAATGTAACAGGAGGACAACCTTTTGCAGTTGCACTATAAAGAATTGTGAGGAGAGGGTTGAGGAAAGTAAGGTGGAAGAAAGAGAATATGAACGAGGGTACAGTCATTAATGGAATGAAAAAGTTAAGTATACCTTAGTTTAACCAGACCACTGAGCTGATTAACAGCTCTCCTAGGGCTGGCCCGAACGATTAGATTTATTTTAAGTGGCTAAGAACCAATTGGTTACCTAGCAGTGGGACCTACAGCTTATTGTGTAATCCGAACCACATTATAGTGAGAAATGAATTTCTATCATCAGAAACAAATTCCCCTTATTCTTCATCGGACGGTCGGAGATTCGAACTCGCGGCCAGCAGAGTGCTAGCTGAGAACAGAAACCACTCGCCCAACGAAGAACTAATGGAATGAAAGGCCTTGCAACTAGGGGCTGAAGGGACACTGCAAAGATCCTTAAGTAATGCCCACAGTGAGGCGCACTGTCGGCACTAGCCCCCTATAGGCTGTTGATGATAAGGTACGGGGAGTAAGAGAAGAGTACGAAGTTGCTGTTCTATATCATTAGTTTCTTTTTTATCATGTCTAAATTTCCATTATCCGGCAGGACCTCGGATGCATTAATCTGGATGGGGAGAGATTACTGCTTTTGACAAATCAACAACTTATCATTAACCTTAAGAAACCTGTTTTGGCGGCCACGATGTCAATTGATTTGGAGAGGAGGAACCAGAAAGCTTGTAGCTAGTGCCACCTTCTACAAGCAGGAATAATGAGTGAGTCATGGAATTCTTGTTACGAATGTCAGCTTGCCACTATTACTGGTATGACATTAGATGACATCCCCTGTGATATTTTTTCTTTCCTAATAACAGATCTCCTCTTCTTGTATTTTACGTTCATTGTCTGAGCCATTTCATTTCTCAAACCATTAATGTAGAGAGACGGGATAGGAATTTCTCTCACATTCACAGTGAGAGCGTTGCAGGATTGACTTGGATGCACAACTGCTGACACCAGACCTCTGAAGGTTGCTGCAGGTTTTGGTGTCTTTTTTTCTGTCAACACACTTTTAAATAAAACATTCAATAAAAAACTTTTTCATTTATTTTTCAAGCTGATACTCAATACAGAAACATCATTGGCTTTATTACAAGCAATTTTATTGTTTTTGTTTTTCATATAAAACTTCAGTAGCTTGGGATCTGAGCTGTCATTTATAATCAAAAGTATGACTTAATAGTATGAAACAACATTTGTGATGGTGCGGAAAAGTGTACATCGCCTCTCCACATCGTTCTCTCACAAATATACATTTATCAATCCAAGAACTCCTTACGAAAAAAAAAAAAAGACAACCAAAGTATCTTTCCTGCAAAACCTATTACAGTACACACTACTCATTAAATAAACAAAAGTTTTAACTTCTTTAGCTATGGAATGAACTATTACATTAAGTACACCAAAGTGCACTCATCTGAGCACAGACCTTTGTAATGCTAGTTAGACTCCCCCCCCCACAAAAAAAAAGATTTTTACTCCACTCCTTCAATTAAGTCATTAAACACACTTATCTGATAATTTAATCAAACAAGCCAAAATTCTCAAATGTTTGCCTGACTAAGAAACTATTTTGAAACAACCGACTCCAAATGTACAAGTTTCTCGGATACTTAAAATAATCTAGCCTTGAAGGAATGCATTTTTTGTCATCTTGGAATTATATTCATAAAATTAGGTACAAAAAATATCTCTTGGGGAAATTCTATGATTGGTGCTTTACAGTTATCACTTAAAGTCTACAAACTTTTGCCAAGACTTTGGTCATTCTAAAGTTAAAGCAAATATTGAACAGAAATTGCAAGTACCATTCCTTAAGTTAAAACGACTTTGGTTCCCACACAAAACAATCAGTGTTCCAACTTAATTGTTTTTATCCGTCCGTCATGCAGTCATTCAGTCTCGTTACTGTTGTCATCACTAGAAGTGTTTTAAAGCTAATAAAATTCTGTCAGTCTTAGAGCAAAAAAAATCATGACAACTTCATCACTGGAAAATGGGAATTTTTTTTTTTATGTATTTTCATTTTCCAATTTCCAAAATAAAGTCTATTTGTGCTCAGGACTACTTGGTAACTATAAAAAAAAAAAAAAAAATGGCATTAATGGTTTTTCAAAAAAGAATTTTTAACCTAAAAAAAATGCTTGTTCCAAGTATATGTCAATTTAGATGTATTCCTAGCTTTTCTTTAATCTATAAAACATGAACAAGAAATTTAGTTCTCTACATTCACTGAATGACGAATGTTAAGACTTGAGTGAGAGAAAGAAGCTTTGTGCTAAGTAATAGTGTTTTAATCCAACTGTAAAGTTAGGCAAAACACATAGTTCCCTATAACAGGTGATTTCTAGTTTCCAGACCTTTTTAAAATTGCAATTTAAAACCGCTACAAGATTAACGACAGTATTTCTCTAAGTGGCTGCCGTACCTGTCTTCTGAATGATCCTATATAGGAATGTTAATTGTCATCAACACAGAAATTAAATAAACTGTCAAACTGGTTTGAAGCACATCAGCTACAGATTGGAAGTCAGGTCTGAACAATGTTGTACATTTTAGTCAAGTAAATAAATGCAAATTTTTACATTCAAACTAATATTCTTTTTCATGCCCTCCTATAACATTTGTACACAAATACTGTAAATGTTCATAATTATCTCTCATCAAAATATACCATTTTTGAGTCAAGACACCTGAAATTTATATCATGCAGACTTCAGCTCTCCGGACCAAACCTTTACTTGCAGTCCAAAGACGATCCGAAAGTCTCCTGTATCAGTCCCAAACCTATAAGCTATTACATATTAGAAGTGAATCGACTACAAAGCTAAAAGGATACAAAACAGGTATAGGGAGGCATTAGCTCTCGTAATGCTAATAAGTAATACTGGATATCCAAACGTTATAAATGCATTCTCATTGTCCTTCCTTTCAAAATTTTACTCGCATAGCATAAAAAATGTATTCCAGACCTTTGCACCATCAAAGCCAATGTATCGCTCTAACTTAATGCAAATTCCTACTAATTTACTGTACTCATATGTCATAGCTGAAGGTTAAACACAAAGTATCTCTAAGCTCGAGATTAGAAAAAGTTCAACCATTACATAGTATGTTCTGTGTCACTTCAACCATTAGTTTGTATTAAGGCTTCTAAAATCACTCTAAAATTAATATTTCATGCTCACAATACTATTTAGTTCATCATCCAGTCAAAATACTAAAGAAGCACCATTAAATTTGTAGTTACTTATACAGGTATAATACAATGTAAACTAAAAGCTAAACTCTTGAATAACAACAAGATACCTCCAAGTTAATGGAACACCTCAAACTCATCTGCTAATAACATTAAAATTTCTCACAAACATGATCTCCCAAATGATGTCTAAAAACCCATACACAATGCTATCTAAAAGTCCTTTGTACCTTCTCCTCATGGACTTCAAAACTTACTTACAGTAAAATTATGTGACATCCCTTCTGACGGAAATTGCATAGCACTACAAACAAAATACTGGCTAGTAAATAAATCATGTTGATTAATGGTTTGTGCTTCTGTAAACAAAAATTAAGTATGTTCCCTGAAGCAAGTTTGATTCTTGTAACATGAATCGTCACCGACAGAACGGAAAGATGAGAAAAAATATATCTTGCCTAAGGTCGACATCCATCACCTGCTATTCAAAAACCATCAGTTGCCTAATTTGTTATGGAATGTATTGTCAGCTGCACCAGAGTTTATATGTAACAAAGATAAAACTAAACAATCATTTATTCTCTTTCGCATTTCAGGACATTGGAAATGTCCTATTTAAATTTTATATTGTGCAGTCGTACTTCAGTGTTTTCAGCAGCACAGAGGATGACTTAAACCTATATTGTCTTCCTTTAAGACTCTTTTAGCTTGTTTTTGTACACTTTTCAATATTACATTCACCTGACTAATACAAAAAATAAAACAAAACATTCAAAGATCAACACAACTAAGGCTAACTACATGCTATTTCCTTTCTTCTTTCGTAAAAGGGTCCACAGCTAATCAAAGCATAACACACACAACTTTTCAAAGCTGCTTCTAGATTAATACCTCTCGAAGTATCCAGAACCCAGCAGTACTTAGCTATTATAAAAGAAATTCTACGTTCCAGCCTCCTCACCAGTCATAGAAAACAGAATGACGAGTTCCCAAGATCCGTTTCTCACTGTTTTGTCTCTCAAAACTCAAAATACTGACCTATATACTGACAGCCCAAGAAATGCTCCCAAAATTGACACAAGATTGAGCAAACTTTGCTATATAAATACGTGCTGCTTAAGGTTTGAACTAGGAATGCCCTTGCCTCCAACAACTCTGGGTCCGTGAAAGCAAAAGTCAGTCACACATCACTGGAGCCAAGACCATTCTAATCTAATACAGTTATGCCCATTCAGCAACTACAGTAAGAATCTTTCTGAAATTTGTGCTTGACTTTCCACGACAGAATAACACAAACTATGGAATACAAAAATATAACCGTTACTTTGACCTTCCGGGACACAAAGAAGTAATCACAAATCATCTTTCATACTACTGAAGCCAATTGAACTTTCTGAGTATTCAGGATATATTTTCTAAAAATACTAGGTAGATTTATTCAATAAATAACACAATAAATAATCAAAAATACAATACTGGATAACTATATAAGTGTCATTACTGTATAACCATCGAGATGCACTATGATAATAGCTGCACAAATAATGATATACAATGTGAAACATGTGCAGTGTGAATTCAAAAATGCATTACAAAAACTAAACTACCGCACTTTCTTAAAAAAAACTGAATACAAAGAAACCTACCAAACACATACAATACCTTTACCCACTCTGAAAACAGGTCAAAGAAAAGTGGGTTAGCAAAAGTGTTCATCAAATCAACCACATTGTTGCTAACGCTATTCTTATCTACATGGCACATTACCACAGTAACCAGCTATTGGCTAATTCTCAGCAAGCATCAACACACAATCCTTGGTCATTATTATAAAGCTGTATAAAGTTTTTTTTTTCACATGGTTTATACATAAAAGTATATGGAGGATATAAAATCTCCTCACAAATTTGTTTCATAATACTCAACAAAGTCAAATATGGAGTAATATAAAGTATACAATATTTGGTAAACTGCATATCTACAGTATGCAAAATCTGACTGCTTCCCTATGAAATTATGAAATATAAAGACGTACATCGTTACTCAATGCCAAATGTTGACGTTTCTTCCACAGCCAAAAGAAGCTTGTCGTAAAGCATTTCTGGAGAAGGGTAAGGCGGCAGATCCAGACGGTTGAAGCACGTGTGAGCCCTGAAAAAAACCAGAGAATATATGTTCACCGCGCAAAGGACAGAACCCATTTCATTAAGGCAAATTACCTTACATATCGACTTAAATTCTTTCGTATGTCATGCGACACCTTGATACCATGCCACCAAGAACTTGTGGGTTAAGTATCATCTGCAATCACAAAATACCAAGACAATATTTCTGTTTGCAAAAATGTAACCAATGTATGTTGCTAATTACTTGAATGACTGAGTAGATCAAGTCAAGACTAATGTAACCTATAAGGCGATAATGCCTTAAGTGCACTGTAGGCATTACTTAGGTTCTTTGCAGCATCCCTTTGACCCCTAGCTGTAACCCCTTCCATTTTTATTACACTATCTCCTTCTTTCATATTCTCTTTCTTCCATCTTACTTTCCACCCTCTCCAAACAACAATTGTTTCATATTGCAACTGCAAGGTTTTCCTCCTGTACACCTTTCACACCCTTCTACTCTCAATTTCCCTTTCAGTGCTGAATGACCTCAAGGTTCCAGTGCTTGGCCTTTGGCCAAACTTCAATATTCTATTTCTACTTCAGACTAATAACGTAAAACAATTTGTTTTTTATGATCATCAGGTTGCATTCACTGTCTCAAGCATGTGGCGTGTGGTGCTACTGACAGAACTCCTTAATATATGAAGATTGTTAATGTTGACTAATCATTACTAACACCACTGCTATGTATTAAAAAAACAGATAATATTATATATAACCAATCACTACTAAAATCACTGCTTTGTATTGAAAAAAAAAATAACAAAACATATTATCGTCCTACATAGCTAATCATTACTAAAACCACTGTTAAAAAAATAACAATATAACACTATATATAACTAATTACTAAAACCACTGCTATTAAAAAAATAAGATAACATAACACTATATATAACTAATCATTACTAAAACAACTGCTATATATTAAAAAAATATCAGATTACGTGACACTGTACCTTGGCAGACTCGATGTTTTGCCCCACTTTTCTATGCAAAACCGACGCGGACCGTTACTACCTCTCAGAGCTGCAAATCCATCGTACGGCACGCTGGACGTTCCAGTGACAAACTGGAGTAGCCGTAACCTGCGCTCATTGTCGAAGCGCTCGATGGCAGCCCAAAACCAGTGGATGACGGTGTGAGAATCGTGATATCCTGGAAAACAAAAATATATCAGTAAGTCAATAGAATAGAATGTTTGACAAGTCAATAGAATATAGAATTTAGGCCAAAGGCTAAGCGCTGGGACCTAGGATGTCATTCAGTGCTGAAATGGATATTGGCTGCAAAAAGGTTTGAAAGAGAATATGAACGGAGGTACAGTAAAAGGACTGAAAGGGGTTGCAGCTAGGGCCATGGAAGGGACGCTACAAAGAACCTCAAATAATGCCTATTGTGTACCACATAAGGTGCATTAACGGCACTACCTCCCTACGGGGAATAAGTCAATAGGTATTGTTTTGTTTACAATTGGAAATTTTAGGTCAATGTCGACTGATCTAAATGACAAATGAAGATTTCAATGGAAGAATGATTTCCAACAGTGAAATTGAGAGCACGCTAAACAAAGCTCACTTTTTTATAATAATGTAAAATTTTTGATAGTGTAGCCGCTGTTCGACAAACAGCCCTGGGGGGGACCATGAGTGTTAATTCCTTTGAGAACTCACAGCAGCTACCAAAAATAGGTTTTTCTTACATCAAAACCTGTTTTTTGATATCACAGCCGCTGTTCATCTTCTTGGCAACCCCCTGGGCTCCATAAACCCTGTTACACAAAACCATTTCAGGAATTTTCAAACTAAAGAAATAAATTAACCTTATTATATATAATAAAGAAAATGTTTGTAATGAAAGACCATTTTAAGAATTTTCAAACTTCAGAGCTAATTCCCAGTACAATTGAAATAGTGTAAAAAAAAAAAGTATATGAAGAAAAATTGAGGGTTTTGTTCCCTTCATTTTTCCTAGTATTTTTTTTTTTTACTACAAAGTAGTACATATTTTCAATGTGCTGAGAATTTAATTCTGATGCCTGAAAATTCTTAAAATGGTTTTCTATTATCATGACATTAAAAAATGCTCTGAACCATACCTGATCTGTACTCGGTGTTTTTCCTCCAGTCGGCTACGTCAATTTCCAGTGTTCCGGCAATAACAAGCTCCAACTCTCTCGCGTCAAATACTCCAACCAGCCTTGGGTCGATCACCTCGTAAAAGCCCCGAACCAGGCTCTCAGTCTGCTCGCTCACTCCCCGCTCCAGCCTCCACTTAATCATTCTTTCTAAATATTCCTAAAGAAAGGTCTTATGATTGTGATACAATGCTTTGGTGCGAAGTGCACTTCATTTTTTTTTTTTCAATTGTACTGAACAGTATGTGGATTTGTGTGCATTATAACAATTTAATAGGTTTCAATAACTCTTGAAGAGAGAGAGAGAGAGAGAGAGAGAGAGAGAGAGAGAGAGAGAGAGAGAGAGAGAGAGAGAGAGAGAGAGAGAGAGAGAGAGAGAGAGAATTCATTATAACAATTTAATAGGTTTCAGTAATTCTCTAAAAGTTATATATCAAAGTTATATATCACAACATCTCTGAACTGGAAGTTTCCTAGATCATACACCATTATATAACAATTTAATAGGTTTCAATAATTCTTTAAAAGTTATTACATCACAACATCTCTGAAGCAACTGGAAGTTTCTTATATCTTAACCACAAACCCACAAACCATTCTTTGTTAACCGGATTTGATCAAATCATGAAGTAAATAAATCTATCAAAATCAAGACATGTTGAAACTAATTCTATCGAGTACTAAAATTCTTCTTTATTAATAATGACCAAATACTGCTTGACAGATATGCCAACGATTGAGGAATTCTTTGTGTAAAATATTATCTTAAAAAAAATTATGATTTATAGTACATAACACATCCTATTTTACTAATCCAGTAACTAAAGTGTTCCTAAAAGTTGTAAGATTTTACCTTCTTGTTCCTTTCAGTCACGGCAATGTTCCGACCACCCTGTTTCAAGTCTTTTTCCACAACACGGCCACCAATCTCTTCCGTGACGCAAAAGTTCAACTCCAGTATGTCGGTGATATCATTATCCTTTACCCACAACAATGACTGATGGAATTCTGAATCCAGAGACTCCACATCGGACAGAGAAACAGGGCTGGAAAAAATCATCAATCATTACTTTGAGGAAGAAGTGTATGGTAGTTTAAGTACATACTATAAACGTGACAAGAAAGAGGTGTATGGTAGTTTAAGTACATACTATAAACGTGACAAGATTAGGTCATTTTTTAATAATGGAAAACCTCCTTTATCTGTATAACAGAAGTTAAGAAACAAAAGTTAACCAACAATCAACTGGTATAAAAACAGCAGGGTAAATAGCATGACATTTTGGGAAGAAGACTAGCTTTCTAATACAGATTTCAAGCCTTCTTGAAACTTATACCTTTTGCTTGGTTTCAAGAGCAAGTCTTGACTGGCAAACCATGTAAGATCTATTTTGAATGTCTAGATCACTTATCTCACTGACGACTCATCCAAAATCTAACCCAGTCACTTTGGGAAGCTCTGACATGTGCAATTTTCAACTTATTATTTTGACTTATGGTTTACAGTACATACTTCTTAATGCATCAGAATGAAGTACAGGCAGTCCCCGGTTTACGACAAGGGTTCTGTTTTTATGCTGCATCGTAAACCAAAAAACTGTTGAAAATCGTCAAAAATCCAAAGAAAACCTTACTTTTAATGCTCTGGGTGTATTGAAAACAATGTAAACTGCATTTTGTATTGAGTTTTTCATCAAAAAAGCCTCCAAATTCTGATTATTCTGCCGTTTTGGAGCCATATTTCCATTGGATCAGTGTACGACGTAAACCGGGAAATAATTTCTGATGAATAAATTTGAAAAGCGTCGTAACCTTGGAATGTCTTAAGCCGGACCCGCCGTAAACTGGGGACTGCCTGTACAAGTATTCTCCTTTACATAGACACCTAAATTATTATTGTATCTAAAACAGTAGCTTCACAGGCAGTTGGTTGCTTTGCTCTGCTTCCTCATATCAACACCATTTTTTCAGTTTTATGTGCCAATAATTCAAAAGTTAATTTATTCTATTTTGCTTTGCGTTATTCTTGAGTAATACAATAAAATTCGTATATTTTTCATATATAATACCGTTGACAATAAAGTTTGAAAAATTGATCACTCTAATTTCAATTACCTTCTGAGAAGTGCCTTATAAAAAGGTCGTGTGAAGAAAGCATCTAGCAGATACTGATGGACTAACGCAAGGCCAAGCACCCGACCACAAAACCGAAACCACTCGTGGTAGTTGTCCACAAACGCCGACATTGGAGAGATCTGCACTGTGTAGGTATCATTGGCGGAGTACTCGAAAAGGCCGTAATAAGGATTGAAAAGTTCTCTGGACAGCAAGAAGAAGAACTCTCGCGAAGGCCCTCCGTAGTCCAGTCCCTCTTCACCATGGAATGTAATGTAAAGCTTGGATTTCTGAAGATCCTTCTTGCTAGTAACCATAATTTTATTAAAGGCGTCTTCTAGGAGGTGGTCACGGCGTATATTCAGCCTGAAAAATAAGCGTACAGTAATCTTCGTCGTTCAACAGAGAAAACCGAAATTTCTTTTCAACCATAAACAGAGATATCGAGAGATCCAAAATGCCACTAAAATGGTCCCTCAGGTGACAAATGTTTTTTTTCTCCACTTAATAATATTACAAATTTGTGCTCGCATGTTTCATAATGTGTTCACCTACACAGTAAAATGTTGTAACTCATGAATGCACAAGCAAATCCTATTATTTTATTAGACAATTATCAATACTTTTAAGCAAAGAAGTGCATTATACATGGGATGATGACACTGAACAATGAAGAAGGGGAAATTCAGTTCACAGTTAAGCAAAAGATTTGGAAGAGGCTGTGCACTCTATGGAACCAAACAAAAATAGTAATGAACCTTCTACCATGAGAGAGAGAAAGAGAAATATGATGAATTAGTACAAGAAGGGACAGCCCCAAAAGAGGGCTGTCGCTTTCGCAACACCTGAAGTAATCTATTATAACTCTCAAAGAAATATAACTCTGGACGTCAATTGTTTTTAATGGAATCTTAGTACAGACTATATGTTACTTTTAAATTACAATCCACACCTTAATGATTATGTTCGTTCAGTGGTGGTGGAGTATCAGAGGGTTTTAGGACAAAATTTCAGGCAATAAATCTCGACCCACATTAAAAAGAAAAACTTGAAAATTAAAGAATAAAATTATATGCTGTACATGTAAATACCCGAGATTCTCCTTATAGTTATTAAAACTTGTTCAAAGTAAAAAATCATAGAAATGAACAAAGAGTATACTGTGATGAGATACAAGCAGCATAAAATCTTATTTTTACTTTGTTTTATCTATCTACTTGCTCCTCTTCTGAAGGGTAATAGCAAAATAAACTCGGGTGAGGAAAAACAAAACCACCACCAGGTTACCAATATGCCCTTTCCGCCCTTTCAATGCTTGGCATGAGGTAATATTTGGAAATTGCATACTTGCTCCAAATGAGAGGTGATCAATTACATGTAAAAACATTTACTAGTCTTACACTGTTAATTTGCTTTAATACAACAAGAAAAAGACACACACTACTGCTAATTCGTTTAAAAATGATAGGAAAAAGAATAAACATTACTTCTGCACGGGGCTACAAACTTGGGAACACTTACTTCAACTTATTAGGGCCTTGTCCGTACGCTTTACTCTCCAGTTTTCTATAGAAATTCCTGAGTTTGGCTTCAAAGTCCCTTCTATAAGGAGCGGGTGCGCGTGCATTTGCCCGTGCTAGTCCGGGGGAGGCTTGTGGTGATGGCTGTGGTGACCCTCTAGGAGACACACCCACCATAGGTGGCACATACGACATAATCTCATGCTCAAACAAGCTGTCGACAAAGAGGATAACGGAAGACTTGAGTGCTGAGTGAGTGGCAACGTCTAGGTACTGCACACAAACACAATTCCACATGAAGTAAAATACCAAATTGAAAAGTAATTTGTATTTTTTCCTAGGATACAAACCTACCCTTTCACAGATGGAGTAATTAGCACATTTTGTGCTGGGTACTACCCTCTGCGAAAGCGTTGGTTCATGTTCCCGTCAGAACACATGAAACTCAACAAACTCTTCATCAAAAAGCAACATGGCTTCACAACATTACAATAATTCAAAATTCTTGATGGCACCAACCTGAGGACAATAGTCAGATCAACGTCATGACTTAATCTGTCTAAGGCTGTGGTACCGTCCATCCGTATGGCCGTAATCTTGTCCCTCAGGGCAGGAGACGTGCGAAGACCACTGTGACGTTCACTCAAGATGTCCATGATGTTTGGCTGCCTAAGCCATGCAACCACCTGGGGGGGGGGATATTAATCATAATCATTAACTGCATATGGAAGATAGAAAAGAATATAGAATTTAGGCCAAAAGCCAAGTACTGGGACCAATGAGGTCATTCAGCGCTGAAACGGAAACTGACAGTAAAAAGGTTCAATAGGTGTAACAGAAGGAAAACTTCGCAGCTGCACTAAGAATCAATTGTTAGGAGAGGGTGGAAAGTGAGTTGGAAGAAAGAGAATATGAACGGAGGTACAGTAAAAAGAATGAAAGGTGTTGCAGCTAGGGACCAATGTCAATTTTCCATTATATCCAACTCTAATATGAAAACAGATTCACCTCGGAATGACTCACTATTTTTTTTAATATCACTTTACTATACTCTCCCGTTTCAAATTTGGATACTTCGTTAATATACAGTATTATGGTTTCTTTGACTTATTCTATCTGAATGTTTTCTTGTGATGAATAAAAATAACGACAACAATTATCCTCTGTACCCAGTGGGACCAACATACTCAAAGGCTTAGGGAAACAGAATGTGACACCCCAACACAACAGCTGAAACAGAGCTTAATCTGCTTGAGAGAAACAAAATCAGATGATACCTTATCATTGTACGCAGTTGGAATGTTGGGAGTTACACGGGACGCTATGCTTCCGCAAGTGCTGCTGATGGTCGTGGGTGGTCGCGGAGGAGGAATGGGAACCTGCGGGGAGACGAACAAAAATTAATAAATCACTCCGAGATGCATCACTCAAGTAGTATTTACTTGACCAAACTTATCTTAGAATTTTCAAAATCCATTTTATATGTTGGCAAATATATGGGAGGTTTTCTACAGAAGTATAAAAAGTAAAAATTTACTAACAGCAGTTTACACTTTTAAAAATTTTTCCACAAAATGAAAATGTGTAACACTGCATTTCAGAATAGAAAAGAAAGCTATCCCAACATCAACTAAGTAAAAGCAGCTAATATACTTTTGAAATACCTTCAATCAAAGGGTACACTAGTGCCGAATGTACACTTGAACAGATATATGCAAAGTGTATGGCATGAGGATTTTAGGAGTACAATATAACAACATTATCATTATTCTACGAGAAAAAAATGTATACTTTATATAATATATACTTTATATACTCTTAAGTACAATTAGAGTGTTTATGTTTTTGTTTGAGTACTAACTGATAGGCGAATATTGTAACCTCAGCATTAACAATGAAAAAAAGTTTTGTACAACATATTTACCCGAGAATTATCTTCATCCCCTGGTGATCGAGACCTTCGATGGTGTGCGCTTGGTACTGCCAACTTACTAGTATTTACAAATGGCACATCTATAGGCAATCTTGGGTCCATGAATGAAGTTGTTTTACTCGAGTGATCAATGAAGAAGAGCTGAAAAATTCAAGCGCACAGTGAAAAAAGCACCACACTCGAAAGACAATTCCTATGCAACAGTAACTAATACAAATTCATCCTGTTATTCGTTCAATGACAAATTTCAAGGTTCTCTGAGTATGACACTGTGTAAGATCAAATTCTTTTAACTTTGTACTGTTGCTTCAGTTACCTAAACTGACATGAATGAGTAAACATTATATCAGAAAACTCCAAAGAAAGGTAAAGTAATTCATATTGCACAACCCACAAATTATCCATTAATTATTAGTTATAATTCAGAAGTAAATGCCCACTGGCTTATGCATGCTTACAAATTCCATCAAGAAGACATTTTCTAGTGAGTCAGTATGTACAAGGAAGGAAGGAATACAGAATTCAGGCCACAGGCCGAGAGCTGGGATCTATGAGGTCATTCAGTGTTGAAAAGAAAATTAAAAGCAATAAGGTTTTCAAGGTGTAAAAGGAGGGAAACCTCGCAGTTGCACTATGAAACAATTATTAGGAGAGGGTGTACAGTAAGATGGAAGAAAGAGTATATGAACAGAGGTACAGTACAGTAACTCCCCTACGGGAAAGTCATTATGTATAACCTGACGAAATGTCACTGTACCTTTCCAGAACGATCATATTTTGCCTCCCATCCTCTGGGTAAATCGCGGTCTTTGTCTGCAAATTGATTAACAAGATTTACTAGGTCCCTGTTATGCTGGTATCTTGTGAAAGCAACAGGATCACGCCGTACTCTCGAGATCATGTGTCGCAGAGATGAACTCCTTTCAAACAAGGCATATGCATCCTGTGAAGATGGGCAAATTATTTACTTTATTGGTTATATATTTAAAAATCTTACTTAGTTATTTGTCTCTCTGCTTTCTGTGAAGCCTCTTAACATACCAGATACCCAAGTCATTTATGATAACTCAAAAACCACGATAATCTGCAATAATGGGGCTATATGTGACCTATGAGCTATTTCATATATATGTTAAAAAATTTCATGTATTTTTATATTTTCCTCAAAACATGAAGCAGCTAAATTTATAAAATGTATTAATTTGGATATTTTGCAACCCCTATTGATTATGATACGGTATTTACATACAGTATATTTACTCTACGTAACAATGACTGCATTTAAAAATTTTACTTGAAACTAAAAAAGCAAACAGGTTTTAAAACTCTGCTTCCTTTCGTTAGAAATTACGTAAAGTTGTCTCAAAAGTGGGCTGACAATCTTTGGACAGTCCTTTTATGTAAACATATAAACAAAGTGAGAGTTTCAATAATGGAGTGTAGTAGGAAAAATATTTTTCATTTGACTGAGAAAATAATGAAGTGCAGGCTATAAAATACAGTCTTTGTTATTTACCTGACTTCATTACCTATCAGAAAGGCCTGACTCCCATAATGTCTCCTAAGTTGAGGGGCTACTGTATTTGAATACGGTAACTATGCAGCCTACAAAATAAACTTTCCATTTATTCTATTTGGTCTCTTTCCCTCCTAGCTGGTCAATTCCTTCAACTTCACTTTGCTCCAGTACTTTTCCTTATAAAAGAACATCAAGAGACACCACCCTACTTGCAAACATTACGAGATACAAATAAATGGGACTGCAAATTAAAATTGTGTTCAGGGCAAGTCCCTTTGCCGCCAGTTAGTTCAAATTTCGTTCTGCGCCCCTATTCTATGCATACATTGCTGTACGAACATTGTACTGTGTTTTACGATGAAAAAATGTACAGTACTGTGTTGATTTTATATCATACTGTACAGTACTTAAACAGGCATGAAGAGTACAGTAACCAACATACCAACAGCCGTCCAGAACGTAACTCGTCTGTAAGTAGGGTGGCGTCTGCAAACATAACAAAATACACATAACGGGAGTATCAATTTAAAGACTATGTGACGCTTACGTCGTTCATGTGCAAGACGCTGAAGAAATCAGATCTGGTGAGGAACATCACAGCTGGCAGTTGAAGAAGCAAGTCTATCCTTTCATTGCTGACCGACGACGAAGACGATGAAGATGACAGTGTGGTTGCTCCCGCTGTTGCTGACGATGCTGACGTTGTGGTTGTAGTGGCCGTAGACGACACTGACACCGCTGACGACGATGCTGATGTTGATGATACCGACGACGACGATACCGATGACGGCACGGGCCCAGGAATAGGTGCAGCGGAAGGCTGAGCTGAAGCGGAATGGGCAGCAGACGACGAGGACGATGACGTAGTGCTCGACGACAAGGCAGTAGACGACGAAGTACACGCGGTAGATGACGAAGTGGACGGAACAGATGAAGACATGTTTGGCAAGGTTGCTGACGATGATGATTCACTGAAGGATGTGGGGCTGGTGGCAGACACTAGGGGGCTCTCTGGAGGATCTACAGGAACAGAAATTAAACAAATATTAAAATGATTTTGTGGTTAACTATTGGTGCAGGGATATAGGCTATCTTTAATAGCAGGTAAGATTCATCCCAATTTATTTGTTTTACATCATGTTTGTGGTCGGTCCTCATTTGCATATGTATACCTCTTGTAATGTAGTATCACATTAAGAGTACTCTCTCTCTCTCTCTCTATACAGTAATGTACTGTACACCAAATAAGAAAGCGCAATGCTTTGCACTTTATTTGGAAAATTAAATTGTATTCATCATATGTGCTGCTGTATGTTTCAGGAATCATTAATGACAGACAATAGTTTGCTTATCAACACAGTTCAAAACTAAAAGCATTCTGTTCTATATAAATTATAACAAGAGCAGTTACTGTTTATAAGTTGTAACAAGAGCAGTTACTGTTTATAAGTTGTAACAAGAGCAGTTACTGTTTATAAGTTGTATGACCCTATGAGTAACTATCTGCATCACAAATTGTCAATATATATACTGTCTTCAAAAGAAATCATCTTACTTAACGACAAGAAAGAAAAATAACCTGACACTGCATTATATTTAATCTATGCTATTTATAAACATATTAGGCTAGTTGGTGATTCTAGCTTCCACAGAAGATGAATCTGTATTATTAATATTACTATTACATGTATTGCTAATATTATTATTATTATTATTATTATTATTATTATTATATTATTATTATTCAGATGAGCCCCTCATCATTGGAGCAAGCCCAACAAGGCATTCTTTAAAGAAGTAACAGAAGGTAAAAGTAAATACAGAAAGATCAGTTATTAGAAAAGAAAAATGAATTAACAAACCACTAAATAGATCAAAATATAAGGAAATTATTGAAATACAAGAAGAATTGTTCTAGGGTAGTAATGCACTGCACTTTTGCTTGAACTTTTGAGGTTCCAGTTGTGCAATATCCTCAGGGAGACTGTTCCGCAGTCCAGTGTTCCACAGTCCAATGGTGTGAAAAGTAAAGGACCTCTGACTTTAGTAAAATACTTTCCACTACTGTACATGCTGAACTTACTAGCAGTGGGGCTTGAAAATGACACCACTGGCATGGTGGCAGTGGCTGCAGGTGTTGATGGAGTAGAGGTAGAAGCTGCCGTCCCAGCCGAGGCAGTTGTTATGTTAAGGTCTTCCGCTTCAACCTTCCTTGACGTAATTGTGCGACGAATGCTTTGGTATCTGTCGTGAGCAAAGGGAAGTATGGCATTATAACTTTTCCATTTTGAAATAGCACGATACAAACACTAGGACCTATGGCGAGGTCATTCGGTGGTGAACGGGGAATTGAGAGTAAGAAGTTTTTGAAGGGTAACAAGAGGAAAATGTCACAGTTGCTCTATGCAACAATTGTTAGGAGTGGGTGGAAAATAAGATGGAAGAAAGAGAGTACGATTAAATATCTAAATAATTAATTTAAGATCTATTGTTTAAATACTTACCTCTCCATTATGTAGCTTTCACTGCCGCTGGTGCGGAAGTAAATGCTATATAATGGAGAGGTCAGGTTCACATAAAAAAATTAGCATTACTTGCCCTGGCCTTCCACAATAACCTTTTCTTTCGCTGCAATTGGTACTTTAGAAGATGACCATACTTGGAACAAGCAAAGTTTGATTAAAGAGATCCTCATTTGTTGGCAAACCTATTTTATCACCACCTAATTCCTTTCTAAGTTACATTATTATAAGGTCAACTTCCTATCTTAAGCCTCTTCACACTAATCACACGGTAGAATGGGATGGCATATAAAATTTATGCCAAAGGCCGAGCGCTGTGACCTATGGGGTCCTTCCACGATGAAAGGAGCAACTGAGAGTAAAAAGTTTGAAAGGTGTAACGGGAGGAAAACCTCGCAGTTGCACTATGAAACAATTGCTAAGAAATTCAAAATCTCATGAAAAACAGTCCACAATTATAGAGTAAATAAACTGTATTACTTAATAGTAAACTGTATTACTATGTGAAAACAAAAGCCAAGAGGAAAGTAAGATGGAAAACGGTAGTAAAAACAACGCTGAACGCAAACTTGCTACACTAACCTTCTGTCCAGTTGCTGCCTCTGCAGTTGGTCAGTTGACTGCGCTCTCTGGGTCTGAGTCGTGTCACTGCTCGAGGGTCTCTGCCATGTTGTTGTCCGATTTACGTGATCAATGTAGAAGATCCTTCCATGACTGTCAATTCTAGCCTCCCAGTCTATTAGAATAATATCCTTTCATCAGTAACAAATACCCAAATGCCACAAGGCTTGATTGCATTTCATAAGGAAGTCATTGGAAATGAAGACTTAATTGCTATCAGAAAACGCCTCTCAACTTTATGGTCAATATAAAATAAAAGTGGATATTTTGCAGTGTTGGATTTCTAACGGAATGAAATTTTACGCTGCAATTAAACGTTTCGAATCTCCGAGTGCTACAACATCGCATTCTACGCTCTAAAGAGTAGCTGGACCACCAGCATCAATCTTCCATTAGGGAAAATATTTTTAAATACCTAAAATAAAACTGATGGTAGTTTATTATACTTACTAATTGGTAGAGGTTCCTCTCCTGGCTGAATCTCAACACGCTGAAACTTTACAGTTCTCTCTGGGATGGAAGGTAACCTCATGGTTCTACTATGACGGTCTAAGTGCTCCTGGCGGACACAAAAGGAAAAAATTCATTAGTAAGTCCATAAACCCATTCACAATCAAACATTTAACTTCAAGATTCCTGGCTCTTGATAATATCAAGAAAACATCACACAGATAGACAGAATATACAATTTAGACCAAAGGCCAAGTGCTTGGACCTACGAGGTCATTCAGCGCTGGCAGGGAAATTGACCGTAGGAAGGTTTGAAAGGTGTAACAGGAGGAAAACATTGCAGTTGCACTAAGAAGCAACTGTCAGAGAGGGTGGAAAGTCAGATGGAAGAAAGAGAATATGAATGGAGGTAAAGTAAAAGGAATGAAAGGGGTTGCAACTAGAGGCCAAAGGGATGCCATGAAGACCCCTAAGTAATGCCTACAGTGCACCACCACCCCTCCACGGGGATTTAAACGTATAAGGACAACAAATACCTGCTCAAGGGAAGAGGCATGCTGAGTACGACGAGCGTGATGTGTGGGAGTGGGGGGGCACTGCTGCGGGAGAGGTGGTGGAAGGGGAGGCGTAAGCCTCTGCAGTCTGTGCTGCGGTCGCGGGGGAGGGGTGGGAGCTTTGTCCATCTCATCTGCATCCCTCCCGTTGTCCTGCCATCTGCGATCGTCGCTCTCCGCTTGCCCCGGGGTAATACTCGAAAATCCTATAGCACCAGATTCAGACAGCTGGCTGGAACTCATGTCGTTATGACCCATTTCGTCCACAAAGGCAGACGCCAAAGGCGGTGGCGACATCGTAGGGAGGGGGGGAGGAGACGGGCCGACTGCTCCTTCTTCGCAAGTGCTCGGACTAGTGCATCCTCCTCCGGGTAACATGTTTGCCACGGATGCTGGCGTTGAGGGATCCGGAGTCCCGACTCGACTGCTGGTTTGGCTCTCACTGCACTCACTCTCAGCACTATCACAGAATGATCGCCTGCAAAAGCGCATGAAAACAAATGAAAATCCTGTTGTATTTTGGAAATGCAGTGTATTGGAAACGTTCCAATTCAATGCGGTTTCAAGACCAACTGGTCTTCTCTTCAGGTGGTCTTGAAACCGTAGTGAATTTGAACGTTTTTGATATACTTCCAAAATACAGTACAGTACATCGATTCTTCAAGCACGACAAGTGAGCATATCATATTCATTCACGATGTGAAATATATATATCTGAAAGATAGTACCATTTAAAAAAAATAGAGACTTTCTTGTTCAAAATACTGCCATTCAAAAGACAGAGATCTTTTTCAAACAATAACACTCCATACGTACCTTTGGTCGCCGTCCACGTGTGGCACGAAAAACAACGGCCGCGTGCAGAAGCACTTTGGTGGGGGCCATTCCCAGGATGTGGTCTTGGCAACATGGTCGATGAAGAATATTCGGCCATGGCTGTCCTTGCGTGCCTCGACATCTTTAAACAAAAACAAAGGATCCATTAGAGAATAGTGATTTGATTATCAACTGCAGACACCACCCTACTTACAAGCATTCAACTTACAAACACTCAGATACAAACAAATGGCATCGCTTCCCTTTGCCATCTATAAGTTCAAATTTTGTTTTGTGAGCCTATTCTGTACATACAGTGTATTGTGGTTTAGGAGGGGAAATGTATAGTACTTACTGTATTGATATCATATCATACTGTACAAAAAATTGAACACACAAACGACTGTCTCTAATCCAATCCCATAACGTCCAAGAGAAAAATGGACCTGTAATATTATAGTACTTAAATATTTATAATAAATTCAAGAAGACTTCAGTTAAGTAGAACAGATCATATTTGTGAAACATAAAAAACCCTAGGTGGTGGCATATCCCTATTTGATCTCTGACCTCTTGAGAATGGCTTCATTCTTTATAATAGTTCACATTCTCTGTCTTCCATCTTGCTAACCACTCTCTCCTGACAATTATTCCATAGTGCAACTGCGAGGTTTTCCTCCTGTTGCACCTTTTCAAACCTTTCTACTCTCAACTTCCCTTTCAGCGCTGAATGACCTCATAGGTCCCAGCAACTGACCTTTGGCCTAAATCCTATATTCCTTCCTTCCTTTACACCAATTCAAAGTTACAGCCAGTTATATTTCTATGTCACCTTTAGCCTCTAAGCATAACCTTGACCTTGGACCTTGGATCTATCACATAAATTGCTGAATCAGCGTCACCCAAACATTGGGATACTTACCTACTGTTAAAGTTGGCTTACCTCTTCGTGCCACTGAGTACGATCGGCATTCAAAATAAGCAAAAAGAATAATGGACTCAATAAAAACCTGTTTCCCACCAGGTGGTGTCAGAATATTTACTTTCACATCAGAATTCTTCCTCAACACCCACTACGATGTGGGGAGGTGGGGTGGGGTGAGTTTCCACTTTAACAGTAGGTATGTATCTAAATAATTAATATTGTCATGGAGACTTTCATTATTTAGGATTAATCTTACCTACAGGTAAAGTTATCCGACTCCCACGCTGAATGAGGATGGTGGGTTAGTGAAGCCAGAGAAACAGTCACTCAGCCAAGCAGACTAAAAGCTTTTTTTAAATGTAAAAAAAAGCTCCTAAACATTCTTACCTACTGCGTAATAATTCCTGATAAGTACTGCCACCAGATGGTGGATCCACAACACAGCGTATGATCTCATAGCAAGACTTGTCGGAGAATCCTTGAAGGGGGAAAAGGAATCTATCTACCTAATTTTCTAGCAAAAGGGTAAAACTTAAGTGTTCCTTGAGCAGCAGTGGGTAAAACTGAAGACTACTACTGCACCCCCTCTGGTTTGGTAATTATCAGTTTACTTGCACAAGGGGCACTGTGTTTAGTACCAGCCCCTTGGGAATGAACGTAGAAACATAAACAAAAGGCTGCATATATCATAAACACAAACATAAGGCATGATAAACCAAAAAAAATGAGCAAAATGCGGTAAATATTATGGTCGCCCACTGGCGGGAACCAGGCTACAGTAGTAGTCTTCAGTTTTACCCATCAGTGTATGCAATTAGTGGGTCTTTACAGTACTAGTGTTGGGGCCTGTGAGGTCATTCAGCGCTGAAACTGACAGTAAAATGGTTTGAAAAGTATAAAAGAGGAGAACCTCACAGTTACACTATGAATCTGGAAGAAGGAATATGAATGGATGTACAGTAATAGGAATAAAAGGGGTTACAGCAAAGAACCTTAATTAATGCCTACAGTGCACTGATGGCACTAACTACCTACGGGGTTGGTCCAATTGTACCCCTTATTCAAGCCCATATGCTTCAAGGCAAACCTACTGGGCTGGAGATATGACTCAGTATCTTCGATGAATCGCTTTATTGCTCCAAAGTGACATGGCTTTTTCCATGTTCTAGTTCCACTACTACTACTATTAATACTGTATTACCCTGAAACCCAAATAAAATGAACAGTTCAACTTACTTGGAGGCAGTGGTTCATCAAAAGCCACCTCAACCTTTGGGTACCTCCTGAGCCAGTCTTGCAGGGACGGCTGCCGTGAGAGCTTCGGGTGTTGGGAAGAGAAGTTCTTCATCTCCTCCCTCTCTGAGGGGTCCTCTTTTGCAAACACGAATTCCTTGTCCCTCTTGTCGCTAGTTGTGCGCTCCGGTGGCTGAGGTTTAGCGTGATGAGTAGGGGTAGGGGGACAGAGGGGTGGATGAACTAACGCCTTCAACATATGCTGCTGAGGCCGGTGTGGAGGCACAGCAGGAGGAATGTCCTCATCTTCGTTCGAACTGCTCGGCTGTAGCAGAGCTTCCCTCCGCGGTCTCACTGCGGGCTCTTGGTGGTCCTGGCTGGCAGATAAGGACTCGATGGATGTGTGAGACGGAATGTTCAAGTCAGCAGAACAGGATGCCGACGAGAACATCTCTAGATTAATATCACTACACTCTGCTGTTGGACTAGTGAAGACTGAATTTGAAGAGGAACTCCCAGTACTCATCACCATACAAGTTGACTCCGAGCCTCTTCTCGCGTCATCCCCTCCCTGGGAAGACACAGAGCAAGTTACCGAGCCGCTCACAGGAGAAATAGATTCGGAGGCCGAGCTGAGCACTTGGAGTGAATCACTTAATCTTGGGGACGGTGAGCGAGCAACTGAGCCTTCCCTGGCAACTCGGAGCGCTGCTGTCCTCTCTGTCACATCATGGCCATCTTCTGGTCTTGTGCGATCGGTCTGGAACTCTTCTCTGTTCTGAATTATTTCACTTGAAGACTCCAAATACTGTGTCTGATTAACAACGTTAGAGGAAAGTCCTTCAGACGCATGTAAATTCTCCTGAGCAATGAAATCAAGGTCATTCTTAACATTAGGACTAGATATAGAATCACTTTGGCTCTTTTCAGTTTCTGAAAGAGAACGCCCATGGGGCTTAAAGCTTGTAACACACAATGCACCATTATCACAGATGCCACTATTACTATCACTATTTACATGAGTGCGCACAGCAGTCACACAGGTTCCTCCTCCTCCTCCTCTATTAGAAGCATGACTTGGATCAGCCTCCACTGCATCCACAAAATGGTCTAAGAGTGTGTCTGTGGACGCAGTCTCCTGCAGAAGACTCGTGTCTTGTTCTGGCGTTGCTAAGGGGGCCACAACGTTGCTACAGCTTGCACCATGATCGCCATCGTCACCGTCGACAATTTCCGCGTCGCTCGAAGGTGCCAGTAACGAAGATGCACCTTCCTCCTCAAAGTTGCTGGGCAGAGAGGCCGGTCTGGCAAGTGCGACTTCTTCTGATGGATCGCTTTCCATGGAAGCACAGGAAGAGGATTGCAAGGATGAGTGATGATGATGAAGTCCCTGAGATGAAGATACTGTTCCTTGGCACTGACTATCTACATCAATTTGATTGAGAGAGATTTCGGAAATTTGCAAAACGTCGTCCAAATCGACGATGTCGTACGAAAAAGATCCTTCAACAGAATACGGCAACTTCTTACTGCCTCCCATACTTGTTGTACTACTTTCACTATCACAACTGGATTGTGAACTAGCACTTAAATGCCCAGATTTTGGTCTCACACTCGGCTCATTGACACCATTCAATGACTTCTTCTCTGGAGAAGCATTCACCCCTTGCATTTTGGTGTGCTCCGAAGCGTTTCCCGACACGCCTGGCAAGGGGTAAGGATGCTTCCTGACGACCGTCGAGAACGGGGGCGGAAGACCAAGCTGGACTGCCATTGATCGCTCGAGAGGCCGGTGCACCGAGTCAAAAAACTTCAAGAGTGACTTAGTTCTTGGGGGTAAAGGTGGTGGAGAGTCATCGTCACTTACTGGCTGACTAGAATCGCAACTGACCCGTCCACTGACACTGTTCGCGGAGTTACAAACCGTCATGGCATCCCCCTCCGTATGGTGGTAATCTTCCGCCGGATACACGGTCTCGTATATCGCTTCCTCGCCACTGTTATCACTGACATGCACTTTACTGGCAAAATTAGGAACTTTACAAGAATACTTCCATATGGGAGAGTAATCACTCTCCCTACTACTGGCAATGGTCCTCTCCTGATTACTGCTTTCCACCATTTCACTTGGAGTCACTTCACCATTCACCACCACCTCCTCCCCCATCGTGCCACTCTTCCCAGCCGTGCTGTTCGAAGAGTGATCGCCTGTTCTTACGTGGTTCTTTTTATGGTCAATGTAGCCATTGGCTAGCAGCTCCTGTTCACCATGAGGACTCATTGGAGTGCTGTACGAACTCTGCGAGACACTTTGCTCTCCCGGGCACTCAAGCCCGCCGTGACTTGTGCAGGGATCTGCGGCGTTAGGCAGCACAGAAAACGACACGCTAAAGTATACGTGGCCAGTCACTGAATCCGCAGCATTTTTATTGTTCAGGGGAAAATCTAAAATACCCGTTGAGCCACTGCAATAAAAGAGAGAAAGAAAGTTTGCATTAGAAACAGTACCTAGATATCCCCGTTTGACTTTCAAAACTTTCTACAGGAGTTATAACACAATACTTCACAAATGTAATGAATTTCCTTTCTATGAAACCACTTCATTGTCCCTCATTTCTCGTAAAATATCTGAAATAGAGTAAATGTATTCAGAAAAGTATCAACACCTTTGTAGGAATATTCTTGACATTTAAGTTTCACATCTCAGTTTCATATTATAGTAAACGTCCCGTATTAGTGGGGGATGCGTACCGCACTCGCCCTGCGAATAGCTTAAATCCGCGAATACTTAAAAACCCCCAAAAACACTTAGAACTGCCTATTTTGATAGTTTAAACACAAAAAAAAAAAACCTCTAAAAATGCTAATACCTGAGTATTTTAATAGTTTTATCACAAAGTGCATTTAGTCATGAAAATGATATGAAAATACAGTAATTAGTAAATATTTCTCAGTGAAAAATACCGCGAATGGGCGAATTTTCCGCGAAAATGTGTATATACGTTCCACAGAGAAATCCATGAATAGGCGAGTCCGCACAGAGAAATCCGCGAATAGGCAAGTCCACAAATAGTGAGACTGCGAATACAGAGGGTTTACTGTACAGTGGACCCCTGCCTATTCGTGGTTCTAGATTTGTGGCTCCACCCATTTGTGGATTTCTCTGTGGAACATACATATACATTACTCGCAGAAAATTCGCCCATTCACCGTATTTTTCACAGAGAAATATTCACAAATTACCGTATTTTCATATAATTTTCATGACTAAATGCACTTTTTGTGAGAAAACTATTGAAATATTCAGGTATAAGCATTTTTAGAGGGTTTTCTGAACTATGAAAATAGGGTTACAAGTGTTTTTAGAGTGGTTTTAACTATTTGCGGATTTACGCTATTCGTGGGGGGTAGTGGTACACATCCCCTACGCATACAAGGGGTCAACTGTAAACATGCAGATTTCTTAGGATTACTTTTCCAAAAAGTCTATCAAGGATATTTCCATTTCAACAACTTCACACCCATATGGCACTAAAATCACAACTAAAAATCTTTTATTTGAATCATTCATTATCAGTTTCAACTCTTCATAAAAGTACATATTTTCTTGTGTCAAAGATGCCGCTTTTGTCCTGAAACGTCTCAGAAACTTACTGTGCGTCCTATGTCCAAAGTTCACCGTTTTCATATGCCTTACCTTAGCCTCAGAGGAAAGTTATCATTGCTAAACAGTACTCACAGCTCTTTTATAAGACCTATGAATGAAGTGTACAAGTTGCCTTGCGATAAAATGTTATTCTGCATTTCTAATATTTCCAATTGTGGTGTTTAGCTTGTCCTTTACAATTAAAAAAACAAAATTGCTGCTTAAGACAACATTCAATACTGCTAGAGTCTTAAAATCATATACCAATTGTACCCCCCCAACCCATCTGCATGCACCGAGACTTTTGCCCAAGAAATTTCTGGAGAAACACAGCTGGACAGTTCATATCATATGCCTTACAAGGTACGCTATTAAATTTTTCAGTTTGGTGTTATGTCAACTTCTGAAAAGCTTATTGGATATTAAAAGCAATAATGAAAGTATTCTTAAAATTACAACTGAAAAAATTACGACACACCATTCAATATGCCGTATTGGCTGCAGCCATGATGCTTCAATGGATAGAGACAGTCAAAAGCTCTAGAAACACCAAAAGCCTTCAACTCATATAAGTGGTGCAACCTTACTTTAATCATTTTTCATTTAAAAATTCTGCATCTTCAAGGTTGGAGCATCTTTGACACCAGGAAATAGACAGAATATAGAATTTAGGGAAAAGGCCAAGCGTTGGGACCTATGAGGTCATTCAGAGCGGAAACGGAAATTGACAATAAAAAGGTTTGAAAGATGCAACAGGAGGAAAACCTCGCAGTTGCACTATGAATCAATTGTTAGGGAGAGGGACGAGGAAAGTAAGACAGAAGAAAGAGCATGAACGGAGGTACAGTAAAAGGAATGAAAGGAGTTGCAACTAGGGGCCAAGGAAGGGACGCTGCAAAGAATCTTAAGCAATGCCTACAGTGCACTGCACGAGGTGCACTGACGGCACTACTCCCGTAATGAGACACCAGGAAGTATGGTAAACTAGCGCTCAGATCACCAGTGAAACAATTACCTGCTAACTCGATCCTTCAGGGTAGCCACTTGAATAGTAAGGCGGCCAAGAAACCGACTTATGATGGGGCGACTCTTGGCGAACTTATCCTTCAATTCAATCTCTAGGATATCATGCATGTAGGCTACAAAGGAGAACTCCTGCAAGGAAAACAAAAGGACCGTGAAAATCACAGAGCCGGAAGTCGATCAAATATTTATAAACACCATTAAAAATCACATGAGCCTAGTTTAGCTACACGCAGTTCCCGGTTAACGGCGATCCGGTTTTACAGCACTTGTCTAGCAACGAAAATCGGCAAATTTTCGGCGCCAAAAATCGCCCAACTCCACTTATCGGCGCCGATAATTGGGTATTGGCACCGATACATGCCTAACAGAGGCGCTGACAACCGAAAATCGGCACTTTTTGGCGCCGAAAATCGCCGCAGAAGCCCCAAAAATTGCCGATTTCCGATTATCATCACACCCTCAGAACGGAACCCCCGCCAATAACCGGGGACTGCCTGTACTTGCTTGTTAGTAAAGTACGGGAAGTTTCCGGATATCGGCGGGGGTTCCGTTGCGACAGCGTGATGAGCAGCGAAAACCGGCGATTTTCAGCGCTTATTGGCCCCCTCTGTTAGGTATGTATTGGTGCCAATACCCGATATCAGCGCCAATAAGTGGAAATCAGTGCATATCGGCACTGAAAATTGCCAATTTTCGTCGCTAGACAAGCCCCATAAAACTGGATCACCAAGAACCGAGCCTGCTGATAACGGAGGACTGCCTGTACAGGGTGTCCTTAAAGTCATGGTGCAATTCAAAATACTTGTAGCTTTGTATCTATACATGATAGAATTAATCTGTAAAAGGGATAAGACAGCTTGATGTGTCTTGTTTTTCTGTTCTTCTGAAGTTTTGTCTGTCATTTCTTTTATCCACAAATTCTATCATGTATAGTTACAAAGCTATAAGTATTTTAAACTGCACCATGACCTTAGGGGCACCCTGTGTAATTACAAAACTATGTCGTCACAAACTAAATGCACGAAAGATTCTGGGCAATATTTCCAAATATTTCCATTTTCTTGATTTATTTTTGTTTTATACTTTTGACCATTTTTACAGCTTTTACTTTTGATTAACAAAAAGTAGAAAATGAAAGCAACAGCTACATGTTATTAGAGCTGGCATGAAAGTTGCTCAAGCTGTCTACCCTAAGGATGAAGACACCGAAGTCCAAGTAATTTTATGTTATCTACAAGTGACTTTAGTAATTCTATACAACACTGCCACACGAAGACCTACGGACCTTATCTGCTGTGTTTGCGCTACTGAAAAATGAACTTTAAGTCTAATGTGGTATAAAGGGTCTAGTCATTTGCAAAAGCATATATTAAAAGAAATATTAAAGGTATCAAAGAAGTAACATCAGGGAGTACAATAAAGTCAGAAGGAAACAAAAAAAATTTACATACAGGAGAACATCTCAGAAAAAAAGTGGCTCTCAAAATACTGGAATTGGAATCTAGAATTTAGGCCAAAGGCCAAGCGCTGGGACCTATGAGGTCATTCAGTACTGAAAGGGAAACTGAGAGTAAAGAGGTTTTAAAGGTGTAACAAGAGAAAAACATCACAGTTGCACTACAAAACAATTGTTAGGAGAAGGTGGATAGCAAGATGGAAGAAAGAATACGAACGGAGGTACAGCAAAAGGAACGAAAGGGGTTGCAGCTAGGAGCCGAAGGGACGCAGCAAAGAACCACAGGTAATACCTACAGCACACTGTGTGAGGTGCACTGGTGGCACTGACCCCGTACGAGAGGGAAAAAGAAGTGGCGAACTTCCTACCTGTCTCTTCCAAGTGGGATTGACAGTGTTCTCTGCCACACAAGAGCGTGACTCTTGTCCATGGTGCGGCAGGAGTGTTTGTGATTCACCAGGTAATATACGGAGTTTAACGTATGGATCGGGCTGGAAAAACATTCCACGTCGCAATCCATGAGCTGACAAATCTAGAAAAGAAAGTGTATCTTAGAAACGGCCCCTACGAATAAACAGAATGTAGTAGAACACAATACTTTGATTGACAAATCTAGAAAACAAAAATATACCTTAGAAACAGCCCCTACCAATAAACAAAGGGTGGCATAAAACATTCCCCTGATTACAGAAAATTGCAATTAGATAATTTTTAAAATCCCACAACAAATCTAGTAGAGAAAATATATATATCTTAGAAACAGCACCTATGAATAAATAAAAGGTAGTATAAAACAATCCTTTGATTGAGGAAAATTGCAATGAAATAATTTTAAAAATCCCAAAATTCTAATAGTACTGCTTATTATGGTTCAACTACAGTACTCACAAGCAATATTCTTTTTAAATAAAAACTACATTTTAATATAAAAAAAAGTAACTGCATAATACTCAAGCAACATAAATATCAAAAAGATGCTTAGAAAATTGTTTCAAAGAAGCGAACGATCGTTACTCAAAAGTCTACGAATAATAAAAGTAATATAATGAAATTGCATACATAAATTGTATTTTAGTGACTGATGCTATCATGAGATTTTTACATATACTGTAATAATAATAATAATTACAGTGTTCTAAAGAGTCCACAATAATATAATTATCAAAGGCTAGTGTAAAATTTACAAAAGTTTTCAAACCCTACTCTGGGTTCAAAAGCTTATATAAATTTTACATGTGCCTTTAACAATTATGTTATTGTGGACCCTTTAGACCATTTATGAACTCTCGTGATACAGAAATTTTCTTCCATAATTACAGTAACAAATTTCAGTGTCCTTACAATAGTGTACAAGGTTGCAAACGACACCACTGACTCACTGGCAAGCGTAAAGTGAAGGAGTTTGGTGCAAGTAAGACAACGTTGAGTAGCCAAGGCTGGATGAATGGTCTCATCCTCAGAGGAATCAGAAGTAGATCCATCACTCAGCCTCACTACGCGCAAGACCATTGACGATCCGAGACACAGACTCCCGTTCTCTTTGCTGCGGTGATAACGAACGATGATGCCCCCAACATCTGAAAGGGAAACGCTGAAATGATCTCTCTGTTTTTGAACGCCAAAAAGATCTTCCTTTGAAAAATGTACAAGAGCTAATGACTCTGACAATGAATGTACGTACTCTTCTTTCCCACCGTTGTCCCTACGTTATGGGGTCGGCTACCTGATGCGCCTTCTCCACTGCCTTCTGTCAAAGGCATCATCCACCCCCAAACCTCTTCTCTCTCTCCATATCTTCCTTCACTTTATCTCGCCATCTGATTCGCTGTCTCCCTCTCGATCTTCTTCCTCTAACAGGTTCTTCCCAAGCCCTCTTCGCTCCCTCCTCAACATCCATCCTTAACATATGCCCATACCATCTCAATCTTGACTCTCTTATCACCTCTGTTGTCTTTACTAAACCTGCTCTTCTTATTTCATCATTTTCCAATCTCTCAAGCAGCGATATTCCCATAATGAATATACGTACTGTATTGAGTTATTCAACCCTGTACAATCAATCTATGAAGGTTTCATAAATACTGATAGCAACATTACAAATAGCAGTGTTTGTTACAAAAGCATTATAATTTGTTTTACTGTTCCACTAAACTGGTGTGACAATGATTACAAAAACATTCATTTCTTTTACTGTTCCATTAAGTTCCTGTGAGATGATTGAGTCATGAAGGAAACAACTTTCTGGAAGCTGAAATGAATTCCGTATTCCGGTAACCTCTCTCCTCACAGGTCCTTATCCTATCATCCATACCCCGTTCAACATCCATCCAAAAGAAAATCAAGTAAAATAAAAAAAAACAAACCAATTTCATCAACAGAAAAAAAAGCAAAAAGCAATGTGACAACCTCCTATCAAAAATAGACTGAATGGCTATGAGTGTTTGTACCTGTTGGTCCCCTGGTGGGGGATGGAGGAAATAGACTGAAAGAAAATATATGAAATATATAGTCATACAAAACCAAGTGTTGAGCCCTATGAGGTCATTCCGTGCTGGAAGGGAAATTGAGAGTAGAAAGGGTTGGAAGGGGTGACGGGAGGAAAACCTCGCACTTGCGCAAAGAAACAACTGTTAAGAGAGGGTGGATAGAAAGATGGGAAAGATAATATGAATGGAGGTACAGTAAAAGGAATGAAAGGGGTTGCAGCTAGGGGCTTAAGGGATGCCACTAAGAACTCCAAGTGTGAGGTCCTGTTGACACAAAAGAAAGTGCTATATAATGGAGAGATAAGTTTCATGTGAGAGTGTCTGAGCTACCCCTGTGGGCACCAGAATATTTCAGACCTGAACATGAGCAAGAGCCCGTGCCATCAAGTTGCTGGCTAAATCTAGACTCACCTAAACTTATTTGGTTGACAACTAAGTGAAACGAAACCCCAGGGAGAATACGGGTGGTGACATTTCTCATCACAAAGGAAAATATGGAAACTGGCAACACACTTACTTTTTGGTAGCAACGCAGGAACGTTGATGCAACAGCTAATCTCTCCTTCACTTTCTCCATTAACTTGATGTTGTTCCAAGCACTTATCGGGGTCAGCTTCATCTGGAGTGGAAAGAGAAACTCTTTCAATGTAACTCTGTCACCATCCACTATAACCTAAGCTAAACACGTGCACGATCAGTATCAAACTACATTAAACAATGTGGTTTGGCACCAACAATGGTGTAACGTTAACTATTTAATGTATTCAAAACATCAAAAAATATTTGTTACACAAGAACTTTTTATATTTCTGGAATAAAAGCCAAGTACAGTCACTACCCGACTTAAGAATGAGTTACGTTCCGGACGGCTGTTTGTATCCTGAATTGTTCTTAAGTTGGTTTTTAATATGTGGTTAATAATTTTTGCTGGTGTTTACATTCCCGAGTTGACTTGGGAGTCACAGATTACACTATTTTCATTGTATTTTTAAATCAAGCAGTATTATACAGAATTAATTTGGATGTTAGAAAGGTAACGAGAAGAGAATAAAATTCCGATTCATGCAACATTCTACATTTAGTATTTTTTCCATGCTTTGAAAGCTATGAACTTGAGAGAATTTTTCAGGAAGTGTCTAACATTATAAGTTCACGAAGTAAACAATGCACACTGCCATCTATTGTCACAAATACATACTAAACATTTTCTATGAGGAGAGGAAGTATAGAAAATGGCAATTCATCAAAGAACGAGTTATATTTGGAAGAAAGAAATAGGTAGGAATATAAGAATTTTCATGATAAAATTAATTATCTGCATACTTACTACAGTTAAAATTAGCTTATATCTTTGCCATTCCAAATAATATATATCTATCTACAGTAAACCCCTGTATTCACGGGGATGCTTACCACACCTCCCCGCGAATGCCTAAAATCCGCGTATACTTAAAACCCATCTAAAAACACTTAGAACTGCCTATCTTCATAGTTCAAGCACCAAAAAAAATCTAAAAATGCTTATACCTGAGTATTATAATAGCTTTATCACAAAAAGTGCATTTAGTCATGAAAATTATATGAAAAAATACAGTAATTAGTGAATATTTCTCAGTGAAAAATACCGCGAACGGACGAATTTTCCACAAACAATGCTGATATATGTTCCATAGAGAAATCCATGAGTGGGTGTGTCGGAACGCGAATACGGGGGGTTTACCATATAGGAAAATAAGAAGTCAAACCAGAGGTAGGGACCACAAAACATACAGGCCTAACACTTACCGGCAACGTACAGCCCTAACCAATCGGTGGCAGACGCAGCGGCATCTGACAGCTTCCACCTGATGACGACGCTTTCGCTTGGCCCTGCCCCAATGTAGTTACGGCTGAGAGAGATGGAGCATGTCTGGGACTGTGAGGTGGCCCTATTAGAGGGGGGGCCACTGGCAGCAGGATTAGCACTAACTGGGGGAACCTCTGGGCAGCCAGACATTGTAGCCATACCCCTAATTCTGCTGCCAGCATTGCCCCCTACATGTCTTTCTAAACCATCTGGAAAGGAGAATTCAAGTTAAGACGTCAATAAACGATTCAGGCTCGAATCAAAGCACAGGACAGACACCACGCTACTTATGAACGTTCCAGTTACGAACATTCAGAGATACGAACAAACACGATTGTAAATTGAAATTGGGTTTGACAAGAGACAACTGTATTATCATTGCAATTTATCTAGGTTTTATGTATTATTCATATTAATAATAAAGTACTGTACTCTATAAAGTACAGTATGTATGTACAGTGTACAATACTGTATTGCGTTTTGGGATGAAAAAACGTACAGTGCTATATTTGAACTCACATCATACTGCACTTAAATAAGCGTGAAGACCAACTTACGACAATTCCATATACAAATGTCCGTTCGGAACGTAACTCGTTCATGTGTAGGGAAGTGTCTGTACATGTTCTTTTCCAAAATAGGTTCTTTCTTAGACAACAGTAGCTATCAGCAACAACTTGCTTCAACTAGGACTGGTGTTAATGATATTCAGCATGATCCTAAAAATATGACCATCGACAACTTACTATGCCAGGTGTTGGAGTTGTGAGAGTTGTCATGTTCTGAATCTTGGGAAGCATCAGCAAGCATGGTCCAAATATTGATAAGCCTGCATCTTTAGTTTCACACACATTATTACCAATACCCTGGAACAAGGAAATGGCACATTATTCAGAGAATTCAGCAAGTTTCAGCTATCATCTAAAATGCATGCTTCCTTACTGTGTTCTGAGCCAGTATATGAATTTTGTATACAGGCAGTCCCCGGTTTATGACGGGTCCGGCTTACGACGTTCCGAGGTTACGACGCTTTTCAAATATATTCATCAGAAATTATTTCCCGGTTTACGACGCATGTTCCGGGGTTACGACGCGTCGTACGCCGATCCGACGGAAGAAATATGGCTCCAAAACGGCAGAATAATCAAAATTTTGATTTTTTTTTTATGAAAAACTCAATAAAAATGTAGTTTACATCATTTTCAATACAACCAAAGCATTAAAAGTAAGGTTTTCTTAGGATTTTTGACGATTTTTCGGTTTAAGACGCGGCATAAAAACGGAACCCCCGTCGTAAACCGGGGACTGCCTGTATTGGTATATTGTTACACAACATACACTGTAACCGAATAGGACCTCGCTGTCAAACTTCCCAGTTCCAGAGGTCCTTTATTCCTCACACTGCTGGACGGTGGAACTGTTTCCTTGACGATGTTGTGCAACAGGAACTTCCATAGTTCAAGCGATGGTGCAACGCATTACTACCCTAAAACAACTGCCCTTATATTTTTAGAATTCGCTTACATTTTTAGCCATTTACTTATTTCGTTAATTTATTTTTTCTTTTCTAAAGATCTCTTCATCTGTATTTCTCATTGACTTCTGTTCATTCTTTCAAATGAACACCATATTCCTTGGAAGCTTGAATTTCAAGTCAATGGCCCCTGTGGTGCGCTTGTTCCATATGAAAAAGGTTCATCTTCTGAATGATAAAAATAATAATAATCCACAACCTGTCTTAATAAACTCAATCTCACCCATACGGTAATTTTTCACCTATAAACATCAACAGCTAGCTCAAGAATATATATCATCTGATGAAACTAACAGCATCCTTGAGAAGATGGAGATTGGAAAAGCCCCGTGGCTATCAGAAATAACAAACTATTTGCTAAAAAAAAGGCTAGAGCCAGTCAAGGAAAAGGTGACTTGAATTTATGATGGCATGAGAAAAAGAGATAAGAACGGAAGTGGAAAAGGGACGTAATAATATACAAAGGAAAAGGGGATGCACTAAAATCTATAAATTATGGCGCTCAAGGAAAGGCTGAGAAAAATCATTAAAATAAGTAACAGAAACAAATCCAGTTATGTTTGGGAAAATGTATTTAAAAATAAATCTGTACGGAGAGCTTTCGGGAATCTGTTCGATTTCCCTTAAAAATAAATCTCTACTGAGAGCTTCCGGGAATCTTCGATTCCCCTTTTCAATCTGAAATGTAAGTACCCATATATAACTGTGGATTTGTTTCTCCATTTCAAGACTCATGCTACTCTGAGTATTTTTATAAAACAGGCAACGTCACTTCGGCTGCATGCCTGAGGGGTCAACAACATAAACTGTTTTTGTAATGAAGCAACTACATGAAAGGTTCCAAGATTATGCCTCATCATCAAAAGATCAGAAAGAAGAGAGGCAGGATTAACATGACAATCTGAGATAAATACGGGTGTCCAACAAGGATCTGTCATAGTCCTTTTGCTCGTTTCTGTAGAGTTATTATTATTCAGAAGATGAACCCTATTCATAAGGAACAAGCCCACAAGGACCCACTGACTTGAATTTAACAAACTAACAAATAAATAAATAAAATTGTAAGTAAATTATTACAATACAGTAGAACTGTTAAAGGGCAGTACTATAATGCACTGAATCTTCGCTTGAACTCATGAAGTTCCAATTGCACGACATCCTCAGGGAGGCTGTTCTACAATCCAATGGTGCGAGGAATAACAGAGCTATGGAGATGAGTAGTTCGACAGCGAGGGACATTCACTGCATATTGGTGCTGCTGTTCAGCAAATTTGTTGCTCTCGGCATAAAAAGGGAATCAGGGATCAATCGTGAACGTGAAAGATCCGTTAAAATACAACTTATGAAAAACTGACAAACAAGAGACCATCCGTCGATGATCTAGGCCATAACAGCTAATATGACAGAAACCTACCACCACAATCCACTCTATCTAAGAGATAAATCTTTGGCAGAAGCTGACATCCACACTGGAGAACAGTATTCCAGTAAGCAGATACAACAAGACACAGTCAAACACAAAGGAAGTCATTCAGTGCTAAAGAGCAACCGAGCAAAAAGGGTTTAAATGGATAACTTTGTAATAGAAACATGGGCACCAGGAAAATGGAAGAGATTATGAAAATGTGTCAACCACATAATATTAGAGTCAAGGCCCCAGCACAGTGAGAAATTTACCATCCTTTCTTTGTGTTTTTATGCAGAAAACTCCACAGGATGCCATGTTTAGTACTGTACTAGGATGCTGGGGATCAATGTAAAAACATACACAAAAGACTAAATTTCTCAAGCTATCCAATCTGTACTGCATTATATATATCCTTTTCTGTACTATTTGTTCAAAAGATTTTAATAATAAAAAAGGAAGACCATGGAAATTGATGGTACAGTAGTTGAAAAGCAAGGTTTTCCATCTGCCCTTTAAGAGAAAAGCCATTGTAAAAGATGATGATGTTAACTGGGCAAGAAATCAAAGTATCAGAGGCCTAGTGGCATACTAACACTTTTACTGGGGGATACAGGCTGGCCTAAGGGTTGAGTTAGGTATGGCATAGCAAAGAGACCTGGTTTGATATTCGTGATATAACAATCTAAACATTAGAAAACAATTAATAAAATAACACAAAATCTTAAAGAGTTTTTATGCTATGCATTCCAACCAATATGTATCACGCTGCCTAAATAATCCACTCTTGCTCACGATCTAGCTACTGAACTAGGCACAGTAAAAATGAGGACGACTACCGAGGCGTTATTCCCGCCAGCTGCTGACTGGAATAATTACGTCTTTTAATTACGTTACTGCTGTGTCTTATGCTTGTGCATTCATCCCCAAGGGGCTGGTACTGAACATGGCGCCCATTTTGGCCATAATCTGTTAGTCAATGAACCTGAGGGGCAAGGTAGTAAGTCTTCAGTTTTACCCTCAAATAGGATAATCTATGCCACTATAGATCTACAGAGTTATAGCTTTTAGGGGGCCGAGTGTAGTACGATGGGAACAGGTTACACTGACGTAAAAGAACCTAACCTATCCTAGAATGCCATATCCTGATCAAACCAGACTGTACCTTCTTAACCTAACTTAGGGCGCCTTGCCCTGACCTGACTGTGGGGGCTTCATGCCCCCTAAACTCCCGCCCCCAAGTAACACTAAACATCGTTGACAATAGACTAAGCATCCGCTTGGAGGTAGTCCCGTCGTTCTGCAAACTAGGGTTATAACCTAGGCCGTGATGGACGGAGGCACTGGACGTCCTGCGGCAGAGCTAAGCCATAGCCTTCAGGACAGACTGGAGCCCAGACTGACACAGGCTAGTCTACTAGCCTGTAGAGTAGGGTACGGTCAAGAACAAGGTACTTGAGGGCAATTGAGGCCCATAATCTCTAAGGAAGCATCAATAGGTTATCACCCTGAGGGACTCCACGATGTGAAATTCCTTCCCCTTCGGATATGCTGCAGGGACAACACCAAAAGTCATCTGGTCCACGCACTCCCCAAGGGGCAAGCCCGGACCCGAAAAGGGAGCATCATCCCGTGGGGGAAAGAATTAAATAAAGGAGCCGTTGCCTGGACACATCACCATCAAGGGCCAACAGTGACAAAAGGGCTTACCTAATGGGAGAATAGAGACCCACTAAATAATCCTTCGGGGGGGAACTACCGGACCCCAAAAGGTGCATCATCCCGCGGCCGAAAAATTATTAAAAAAAAGGAGCCGCTCCTCGACCCATCAACAAGGGTTAACAGTGACAAAAGGGCTTACCTAACCGGAGGTTAAAAGGACCCACTGAATAACCCCTCGGAGGGGAACAACGAACCCGAAAAAGGAGCATCATCCTGCTGGGGAGGGGGGAGGAGGAAGAGTTAAAAAAAAAAAAAAAAAGGAGCGGTTCCCCCGACACATCATCACTAAGGGCTTACCTAATGGGAGGAGATATGAGAAGACCCACTGAACAATCCTTCGGGGGGGAACAACAACGGAGGACATGCAACAAAACATCTCCTCTCCCTCAGACGACGGCACCTTCTTCTTCTTTTTGTTGTTGTTGTTTCAAAGTCCGCCAGATACGCAACTGCTCAGTGGTGTCACAGGGGAACGTTCGACGGATTTCCGGCCGCTGCCGCCCTTCGTCGCGACGGAGGATACCATACCTATGAGAGGGGTGTCAGTGTGCCGATTGACTCTCGGGAAATGTGGTGATCATCATCATTCGCCTCCAGCGTGAAACAAATCAATAGCAAACTAATGATAGGATGGATGTCAACAATGTCCAAAGTCTTCTGAAGGGATCCTTGTTTTTAATATTACCCCCATAAAAGCCTCACTCTTGCAGTCAGTTAAATCAACAGCGAGTAATATTTATATAATTTACTGCTTTATGCCATTGCGCGTCTAAATATGTCGCGTTTTATGTCGATACTCCGACAGCAAATGTTGGAACTGTGATGAGTTCAAGCCTGTTCTTAGGGAGCAATTAGATAATGATTAAGTCCAATGTTGACTTCGTTTCTTGGGGAAAAATACATTATTTAACGAGTATAAATGTGAATTTTCGTTATAAAAATTAATTTCGACTAAATTATTGTTATTTTATATACTTTTAGACACTTTTCGTATTGTATGTAAATATGATTTTCCATGATTGCTCCCTCCCACCAAGTTTATTTTGATAAATATGAGTCTAGTAGTAAACCTGATGTATATATATTTTCAATGCATTTAGTTTCCTTTATGGTATATAGTACTTTATAGTGTATTTTATAGTGTAAAGCTCTCAACGGTAATCTCCGGTGATGAATTTTGAATATAAATAATATTATTTTATATTCTTTTATATATTTTTGTATTGTATGTAAATATGATTTTCCATCACTGCTCTCTACCCACAAAGTGTCCCTATTTTGATCAATATAAATCTTAATAAAATGGTAGTAACTCTGAAGTATATGTATAAAATAATATTAAATCTCAATTATGTATATTTTCAGTGCATTTAGCGTATACCTTTATAGTGTATAGTACTTTATAGTGTACTTTATAGTGTAAAGCTCTCAACAGGAGTCTCTGGTGATAAATCTCTCAGGCGAAAAATGACAAACTCGAAATTGTGAAAAAGTTGGTATAGTTTTGTGCATGGATAAGTTTTCAGTGAGACCGTGAATGTAAATTAAAATAGAAAGTTATGATATCAATAAAAAAAAAATTGAGTAGAGTAAATGCGTTTCCCAGATAAAAGAAATAAGTTAATATAATATCTATGAAGACGTTTGGTGAAGGTGGGTTAGGAATTTGAACAATTTAAAAATAAGGCTTTTAGCATTTTTTTAGAACCTGTAATAAAAATTATTAAGCATTTTGGAAAGAAAAGGCTAACAGCTAATGAAATATTCGGGTTAGATTCAACTGAACTGAATAGAGGAATTTAGGCCAAAGGCCAAGCACTGGGACCTATGAGGTCATTCAGCGCTGACACAGATATTGACAGTAAAAGGTTTGAAAGGTGTAACAGGAGGAAAACCTCGCAGTTGCACTATGGATCAGTTGTTAGGAAATTGTGGAAAGTAAGATGGAAGAAAGACAATATGAAAGGAGGTACAGTAAAAGGAATGAAAGGGGTTGCAGCTAGGGGCCGAAGGCACGCTGCAAAGATCCTTAGGTAACGCCTACAGTGCACTGTATGAGGTGCACAGACAACAATAGCCCCCAACGGGGACAGGCCTATTTCGAATTTATCTTTCATGTCCAAATTGTTAGAATATGTCGTTCTTGAGCAACTAATTAGAGCTTCCTAGAGAGGGTGAATAAACAATTAAATTCTACAGAAACTGCTGTATGCTCTAATGTCAATGATCTATAGGAATCATCTATTAGAAATAATTGATTAAGGCAAACGTGGTATTCTGGTGTTGCTCGATCTCAGCTCTTTTGATAAAAGTTGTTCATGAACTTCTAAATGATTTACAGTCAATCTGTATTACTGGAGAAGCTTTTGAGAGTTTGAAAGACTATACCTGTGTGACAGAAAGCATTGTGTACAGTATGGGAACTCATACTCATCTTATGAAATAATAAGAGAACCACAAGGAAATGTATTAGGTCTAATTTTCTTTTGAATTGACACGACTGGAGTGTCAAACCTAGTACTAGATCACAGGGTAAAGTTCAGGTTATTTGCAAATGTCAAGGAATGGAAGACATTTAAGCAGTTGAAATCAAATTAAAATAAAACTGAATGTATGTTGGTGGGAGAGAAAACCGAATTATGTAACCCTGGTGATATCCGGCTAAACATGAATAGTGGTGTAGTTCTTATTACTGACAAAGGAAGTAGCTTAGACGTACTCCTAGACTGTAATTTGTATCTTAGTGTTCAACTCAAAAAACGTCCCGAGGGTTACTGACTTTGTTAAACAATATCTCGACGGGTATTCTTTATAAAAACTTGTGACTATGTCATAAAGAGAGTAGACTATTGCAACTTTTATCATAATCGGCCTAAATGCAACTTAGGAAGCTGCAAAATGTACTAAATTGAGCAGCAAGATTGATGATAAAGTGTTGCATCAACAAGAGGATTACGCCTGTAGCCTACTGAGTTGCATTGTCTCCCTATTAAAACGTGTATTGAATAATGTCTAAATTATGTGCAATGATTCACTAAGCTATCAAGACTTGGTGTCCAAAATATTTGAATGACTTGCTGTGTATGGTACAGCCAAACGGTGGAGTCAACACAATAATGGCTACAGATAGACTCGAGTTATTTGGGCCAAGATGCAATTCGAATGAAGGATTTAGAGTTAAGAAAAAATATTAATTTTTCCTACTGCTTCTGATCATTTATATGGAGCACACATTTTAAAAGGGAAAAATCTCAAAAGTGTCGGTATTATTACGTATACGATTGGTTGATTTTGTGGGTTTTGCAGTGCTCCCTGATCTTTGAAATTAATTTAAAAATCTACTCTGGATATATGACTTATGTTGCGCATAGCTTTCATTTCTTAATGTGTGGCATGCTTATAGAAATTAGTGCATAGTACCACCACCTAAGCTAACGACTTGAATTTCTGGTCCTCGCACATCTGTTGAGGGAACTCATTCCACTTTAGCTGATAAAGTACACCTTCATGACATCTGCATAAACTGGACAGGCTATAAATGAAGATCCTGACAACATTTTAAGTTTGCTTCTAATATTACTAGCATATAAGCTGCATTGCATTGTCTCCAGAGGAACTTGGCCTAGGCAGTATCCTTTGAGTAACCGAAGATTTGCGTGCCCAGTTCCGAGATATTATCACCACCTATATACTTTTTTTTTTTTTAATTTGTACAGACTGCCGATCTTCACCTTTATGGGTTTATCTTCGTTTTTACATAATTTAACCAATCCTGTCATTTATATTTGATAAAGTCTTGGCCACTTTATAAAGTCTATTTCTGTAATGGCTACACAAGCAAATATCGTAATCTGTTGGCCAGGGTTATTTGTTAGTGCCACTACATTCTTTTTTTAGAATCTCAGTAATTATGACACTTGTATACAGTATGTATATCAACAACTGCAAATACTGTGGGTATTTCACCACTCAAGTTGCTAAATTACTTTGTGAAAATAGTTTGACACTCTTGCAAATCCCATATCAAATGAATTTGAAGGGCCTTGCCCACATCTGTGATAAATTTTGAACTGTGGGGGTACTGGGTCTATGCGGGTAGGACTGATGGACGCATAAAATTAATGGACAACCCCAGCACTAGTCTATGACAATTAGGCTTTTTGCTCAATCTTCCTATGTACATAGACTTAGATGTTCTGGCATTTTTCTTTCTATATTGGCAAAACCATGAGAGGTGATCCAGCCTCCTATAAGGCATGGTTAACAAAGTTGGATAACTTTTACTCAAGAGTATGGTTCAACTCCCTCTTCCATATTGTACGCCTAACCTCCTGCGGACTGGTCTATTGAAAATATCCATCAATCTCTTATAAGATTTCTCCCGCACAACTCAAAAGTTGAATCGCATAGCAATTTGTACATTCTGATTAAATATATAGCGTAAATCATACCAAAGGCTATGTCACACTTTGTACTTGAAGGAATGCTACAGTTAATATAAAACTCCATTAAAATTCTGCTTGGGGCTTCAGAGAAAAAGTTAAAGCCTCACTAAATTATAATTACTGCAATCCTCAGAGAACATCACTGAATTTAAGTTAAAACCAGTTTCACCAAGTGACAAAAATATTTAAAGAGGTATTTCTGGCAATCACTTCTTGGAAACTCAAGATGTTATTTCCAAGAACATCTTGCAATGGTTCAAAAAGCCAAAAAGGAAATGCTAAAGATTAAAGCAATCAGCCCATATTCAAGAAGTTTTTCAGTATAATATTTTTCAGGCTAAACTGCAAATGGAGAAGTCATGGCAAAGTTATGGCGTACACGATTTGTGTTGGAGCCGAGTACCAAACATATTTGCAAAACAGAAAATCTTGGTATTTTTCAATGACGTAACCTCCTTTTAAACAAATACAATTTATTTCTCTTTCTTCATGCTAAACTTAATGGGAAACCATAATTCATTTGACAAAATACGGGACTAACAACTTGCTACAAATGGTTCGCCGTTCTATGATAAAAGAAAAGCCATGTCAACATATCCTTTATTGATGATTCCCTTGTAAAATATCTCCTGGTATTGCTGCTGGAAAAGAAAAGAACATGTTATAGACACTTCTTATATATGGTCAAATCGAATCACAAACTACTGCAATCGAGTCTCTCGCTTTCGTTACCTCTTTTTAGATTTTCTTTCCCCCTTACGTATGTAAATACGCGTACTGTACTCTCTAGATCTGAACCCCATCAGGCCTTTCCCTGATATAAACTCTCAAAGCTGGCATTTGAAATTAAGAGATGCACCCTCATGTTGAAAATGTTTGAACTATGGTATAGCTTTCACTTGGATGAAATGATCTAAAATTTTGAAAATCAGGACTAAATGGGACTGTTCTCTCTCTCTCATTCTTTTTTTATTTTTTTCTAAATATTCAAGCTTGGGCAATTGAGGGGAGGGAAGCTAAATCCTTAACTCACAAATCCCAAATCCTTATCCTTAAGTGATCCATGATCCTCGAGTGATTCCTCAGCAAGCGCATCTTTATCCTGTCTCCATGGAAAGTGAGTGATCCTTAAGAGAGCAATTCATCCATTTTGTGATTCTAGTGTGAGAGATCCTTCCCCTTGCCAGCTGGCTGCAGCATTGTATCCTCCTGATCCTTTTTCTCAAGAGATCCTGTGGGGGTCCACCAGGCTTTTTGTGAAACATCCTCTCTCCTCCTCCACTTCTTAAATCCTATAGCTTTCCAAAATCTACGAAATTTGGCAGGGAGGATGCTCATATTGCAGCAGCCTACTAGCTACGGGACTGTGTAGAAAGAAAAACAAGCCATTAGTTTTTGTTACTAACATTTCTTTGTATACAGGTAAAACATCTTTTCTTTTTTTTTTTTTTAATACAAAATAATTTCAAGAAACTCTCATTTGAACAATATATGGTTCACATGTGTTTCCACAATGAATAAGAAAAATATCAGTTAACAAAAAAGTTCTCAGACTCAGAAGACAGAATGGAATGTGAGAACGAAAGGTAGGAAGCTAAAACTAAAAGTACTGTCCATGGCACACTTGCCACAATATAATGTATACTTTGTATATACTTTTCTAACGTACTACACTTACATAATGTAAAATCTAACTTGCCCTTTGTATGACGGTATAAACATCAAAGAATTGTTTAATACTGAAAAAATTTACCTCAAACATCGTACACCTGCAATCAGGCCTTGATAAGTTCCTCAATAAAAAAGCTAAAAAAGTACAAAATAACTTTCCCAAAAATGACACTTCCACAAAAACAAATTCAATGAGCTACCGTGAGCAACACCAACTATGCATTTGAATTTCCTGACTGTCCAGACAAGTATATGAACTTGTGGCACGAAACATCACAAAAAGAGGGATGATGTATATATATATATATATATACATACATACATATATCTTATGTATATAAGGTATGTAAATATATAAATTGAAGTATAACATCCAATAAAAAAAAAAGTCTGTTAACACACAATATTGATGACCTTACGAAAGAAAGGGATTAATCTTTTTTTTTTTTTTTGTTTTAACTGTGAGGACAGCCAGTGGACCAAAGGGCAAGTAGGACATGCGTGACTGGTAACGGTGCAGACCTGACGCCATCCAGTCCAGTGCCCAGGGCTGAAAAGGTCCAGGGATATCGTCAGGTCAGCTTGAAGGGCACCATAGGTCAGTGGAGCACACTGCTCCTTACATGGATGTGCTCTAACTTGACAAACCAACTTAGCACGGGTGCTGCTTTCGCATCACCGTGTTAGCATTATTGGGAGCAGAGTTTTCTGAGGCCAAGTCGGGCAATGGCGAACGGCTTCGGATCTAGTAGCGATTTCTTGATCTTGACCGGGAGCGCGAAGGCGACCCAGAGTAGGAGCGGCGAACGGGCGAGTACGTTGGCGACCCGCGGTAGCCTCTGGGCGAGCGGGAGCGCGATCTTGACCGTCCCCGGCCGCCACCGCCCCCGCCAGATGCTGGGCTTGAGCCACCATAGTCTTCTTTCACTCTGATGTAAGAATTCTCACCCTGAAACATTCACAGTGATTCTTCTAAAATGGGAAGCTCCAGAGACCATGCACTATACTTTAACTTAATTTCTAATTAAATATAAGAACAAAATCTTCGTTCTGCTTAACATCTGGCCTATGTTTCATCATTTTCTCAAAATAATTTGATTCCATCCTGATACCGTTTGCTGACTGAGGGCCGTGAAGGAAAACATACATCAATACCTATTAAAATGACTGAAAATGCACCAAAAAGCCTACTAAATTAAGCAAAATACGCTCAAATAAAGACCCTATGAATGTAATTAGTCCAGTTCAAACCTCTGCTGAACCAATTAGCTCCAGTGAAGCAATGAATTATGCCTTAAAACAGCTATACTTTCTTTAAGAAATGTTCCCACTGTCACGCTTCAATTCATGATACCTGTATTCCTATGTGACGAACACCATGTGCTTGGAAGTTTATCAACATTAATTAAACTAAGAGCAATTCTGCACCCACCAAATTCAATTACAGTACATTCTTCACACATCGGGAAAGTTAAAACAAATTTCACCCTGGTATGTACCTCCCTATTCGGTTGTGGTATGACACAGCATGAATATTACGACTGAAATTTTCACTTTTGTCGCAGACATTAATAAGCAAACCTACAAGTATACCTGGGATTTGGCTGGAAATGATTACATCTTTGATCATCAAGATATAAAAGGCAATACCAAACTTTTAAGAATGGAAGAGGACGTAAAATTTCATGTCATTTACAACAGCACTCTCAAAAAAATTTAAAAACCATACCTCGTGCGAGCGAAACTTTGAATCGTCCAACTTTTTCACAGCATACTTCATGTCTTCGTAGCGGAGGAACTCTACAACTCCTGTACCGTCTTTATAGACGTCAGCATAACATACATCACCTGCCTCACGCATGTGATCCTTCAAATCTTGCCAGCTACCAGTTGGAGGCAAACCTAAAATATATCGGCAAGTAAGAAGATGCACAACATGCTAACATTTCAAAGGATCACCAAAGTTAGGATTCAATAAAATTAATAGTTCACCAATGAAAAAACCACAACTTACCTATTTGGCCATGTTCATAACCTCTGTAAATTTCACTTGCGTAGTTGCCTGGGGTGCTAGCATACTAGTATAAATTTTACAAAAACTGCATATACCATTACATCTAACCAAAATCTCAATATGCATAAAAAATGTGTTGAGAAATAGGTATTTCCTTAACAATCCACCATACACTCCAGTTCATTCTGATGTGCCCATTATCTTCAATTTCTGCACATGGTAAGTCGACCGTCTATTCTCGGAAAACTTCAAGACTGCGTAAATAAAACCAGCAGTCTATCAACCACGCATCCAACCAACGACAGGTACTAGAAAAGGTTAGCAAATATGACCCACAAACGGGGAGGAATGCAACTTGCGCAGCAAGCTGTAGGCCAAAAGATAAGACCTTTAGTAGTTAATGTCCTTTCACCACTCAGCTACATGACTTTCCTTTCATTTTCCATCTGTTCCATGTGCAGTCTTCAAGAGACGCTGTTCAACTTCTTAAAGCTTTTGTTTGTCAATGATTATTCTCATTTACAAGCACTGTTGTGTTAGAATGGGATATTGTCTGTAAATCGTTATCAGAAAGTGGGGTCAATACAAATATCTACATGAAGGTAAACCCCGTAATTTCAGGATCAGAAAATGTTGACAAGAGACATTCATGGGACAGTATTCTGAACAACAGAAATAAAAATTGGTGAGATATCAAGGGATGGAGACTAAGAGATCAAATAGGTTACAGATGGATGTACATAATGTATTGATATGACGAAAACAACAGTGCATCTGTAACGCTGAATGCAGGCCAAAGGAGTAAATGTGGTCGACAAGTTTTTGAAGAAAATAGTACAGAGGCCATCCAACGCAATTCGAAATACGTCCAATGGTGGGAAAAAGTGTCGAGTCTAGCTAGTTAACTCCTGCCAAGTAATGGCAGACATTTGTGTTCAAGTTTCTCCGCATTAAGTTCCTTTAATACCCTTTATTGCTACGATGCCATAGAAACTTAAATATTCTAAATTAATAATTCAAGAAGTGATCAACGTGAAGGATGATTACATTCAGCATCATCCAAGAGTGTAGGATTATACTGAAGTGAGAAGAATAAGCTAAACTTCTGCATACATGTGTTTAGGCACTGAATATGACAGGTAATAAAAAGGAACAGACACCTGCCTGCACTGAGAAGTTACAAATGGAACCTGAAAGCCTTCATAATAGAACAGACCTTATACAGACTAATGTAATTTATGAACTAAAAGAGGAAAAATCCTCAAGAATCCCGAGGTAACGGTTTACCAAAACTTCAGCTCCCAATCCATGCCTTAGCTATGTAGACATGCAGTAATTAACTAAACCTACAAAATTACAATGAAGCTATTAAAGAAAGGGGGGATAAATCAGCTTGCGCTTACCAGTTACTAATACTCTATACTGTGATCTTCTGGCTGGGGGCCCACGTCCCCTTCCTCGGCCAGAGCTGCCCCTTGACGCCCCAGGTAAGCTGTTACGAGGGAACTCCACTCGTAGTCTGTAACCATCATAGTCATATCCGTCTCTTGAGTGAACGGCGTCTTCCGCATCTCTGCAAATGGATAAAACCTTAAATTAACATTTACTGGAAATAGTCACTACTAATATACAGTTCTACTTGCATGAAAATTTGCCTTATTCTGTGCAAATTTGTCTGGGCCAGACCTAAGTAAAGACATGAAAATTAGCCTTATTCTGTGCAAGTTTGTCCTAGCCACACTTAACTAAAAGCCCAGAAAGGAGGGGAATAGGATAGAATATCGAATTTAGGCCAAAGGCCAGCTGTTGGGACCTATGAGGTCATTCAGTGCTGAAAAGGAAACTGACAGTAAGAAATTTTGAAAGGTGTAACAGGAGGAAAACCTCACAGCTGCACCATGAACCAACTGTTAAGAGACGGTGGAAGTCAGACGGAAGAAAGAGAAAATGAACGGAGGCACAGTAAAAGGAATGAAAGAGGTTGCAGCTGTGGGCCGAAAATACTTGGCAAAGACCCTTAAGTAATGACTACAGTGTACTGCATGAGGTACATTGACGGCACTACCTAATAAGTGGGAAAAAAAAAAAAAAAACTTATAGCAAGATATGAAACTTATGTCTGTGTCCCTTATACTTATTGGCTAAGAGATTTCTCATCCAAAACTACAATTTCTTCAACATTACAATGTAAAGAGGCCATCAGAGGTGCTGATGCTGTCAAGGAAGTGAAATCTCTTACGAAAGATACAAAAGAAAGTCTTCGACAATTGAAGAGGTTGAGAAATTACTGCCAATTAAGACGTCTCAGTTCCAGAGGTGGTTTTTCCTCACGCTGCTAGACTGGAACAGTCTCCCTGAGGATGTCGTGCAACTGGAACTTCAAAAAGGTTCAAGCAAAGATGCAACGAATTACTACCCTAATACTGTTCTCATTCCATTTTAAACATTTTTATCTAATCGGTAATTCATTTTTTTCTTTTACTTCTTCCTAATGAACACCATATTCTTTGGAAGCTTGAATTTTAAGCCAATGGCCCATGTGGATTTATTCCATGTGAATGGGGTTCATCTTCTGAATAATACGAAATGCAGTTAGCCAGTGACACTGTTTCTGAGGCCATCATATGTGAAAAGGCAAAACAACAGTAAGCTCATCTCTTGAAAACTATCCCTGACAAAGAGTGCTGATACAATTTGAGAAATTTAGGAGAAGTAGCATACACAAAGTGATCAAGCAGTGAGGAGGTTGCCAGTTCTGACAAAGAAGCTGCCAATGATTATGTTGAAAGTTTACGGACTTCGTAGAATACCACAGAAAATAGAATTTTAGGCAAAAGGCCAACCGCTGGGACCTATGCCATCATTCAGCGCTGAAATGGATATTGACAAAGGTACAGTAAAAGGAATGAAAATAGTTGCAACTATAGGCCCAAGGGATGCTGATAAGAACCTCAAGTAATGCCTACAGCACACCACATGAGGTGCGCCGACGGTACTAGGCCCCTATGGGGGAAGGACTTCGTAGTGGCTGAAAGTTTTGTTCCCGAAAGGTGTTCATTAGTGATGAGACTAGTATGTTCAGGAAAAAGATACCACACAGGACCTAGAACACTTGAGGTAAGTTGTAATTGCCATGATACAAACCATTGAAGGGCAGGGGGTGGATTTTCTCTGCAACAGTAGGTATATAGTTAAAAAAAAACTTTTTTTTTTTGTTGAGATAATGGCATTTCATCATCATGATGACGATTCATTTTCATCCAAGAGCAATTTTGAAATACAGGTAGTTCCCGGGGTTATGACAGGATCGGCTTATGACAATCTTCAAATTTACTCATCAAAAATTATTTCTGGATTACGACGCCAACAACACTGATCCAACAGAAGAAATATAGCTTCAAAACAGTAGCATGATCAAAATTTGAATTTTTACTTATGAAAAACTCAATAAAAATGCAGGTTATGTCATTTGGAGACACCCAAAGGATTAAAAGTAAGGTTTTCTTACAATTTTCGACAATATTTCACGTTACAACGATTTCCCGCTTACAACATGGCGTCAGAACGGAACCCCTGTCTAAACCAGAGATTGCCTGTACAGTTAAGTATACCTTAGTTTTACCAGACCACTGAGCTGATTAACAGCTCTCCTAGGGCTGGCCCGAAGGATTAGACTTATTTTACGTGGCTAAGAACCAATTGGTTACTTAGCAACGGGACCTACAGCTTATTGTGGAATCCGAACCACATTATAGCGAGAAATGAATTTCTATCACCAGAAATAAATTCCTCTAACTCTTCATCAGCCGGCCGCGGGAATTGAACTCCGGCCCATCGAATGACAGTCTGAAGCTCAACCGGTTCGGCCAACAAAGGGCTTGCCTGTACGGTAAACCCCACGTATTTGCAGATTTCAATGTGGAGCGCATTTACCCATTATTTGCGGAAAATCCGGCCATTTGTGGTATTTTTCGCTGAGAAATATTCACTAATTACTGTATTTTCATGGCTAAATGCACTTTTGTGATAAAACTATTAAAATACTCAGGTACAAGCATTTTTAGAGGGGTTTTCTTGTGTTTAAATATCAAAATAGGCAGTTCTCAGAGTTTTTAGAGGGTTTTTAAGTATTCGCGGATTTTGGCTATTCGTGCGGGGGGGTGTTGCGGTATGCATCCCCCGCGAATACAGGGGGTTTACTGTAATGGCATTTCATAATGATGATGCCAATTCATTTTCATCCAATAGCAATTTTGAAATACTGTAGATAGTGACAATGACAACGCAGATGACAGCGTTGAAAGTGCAAGTGACAGTCATGATGAGGTATAGCTCGATGCAGGGAATTTATGGGGTTGTGCGTATTGCCAAAGTAATGTTTTAAATATCTATTCAATAATAAGGAAGCTGCTGTCAGCTTGCGTATAATGGTTAAAATACACATACTGTCGACCCCCACCTATATGCAGTTCCAGATTTGTGGACTCACAGATTTGTGGATTTTTTTATGGAGCATATACACAGTATACATTATTCGTGGAAATCCACCTACTCGCCGTATTTTTCAGAGAAATGTTCACTAATTACTGTATTTTCACACCATTTTTGTGACTAAATGCTTTTCTTGTGATAAAACTAATAAAATACTCAGGTATAAGGGTTTTTTAGGCATTTGAACTATCAACATTGGCAGTTATAAACATATTTAGAGGGGTGTCAAGTATTCCCAGGGGGTTGTGGGGCACATCCCCGGCAAATACCGGGGGTCAACTATACATACACACCCATTCAACCACTGAATAATTATTTGTATCATTTTTTTTTCATTTGTATCATTTTTTTTAATAGATAAGGTATCAATTTGGCATGAAATAATTTTGAACTACTGAGAAATATTGTGCCAAGCAGCCCAAAAATAAAGTTATTTTATTACCAACTTGTTAAATTAGACCTCGGCTTTTTCACATTTAATTATATTACAATAATCTGCAACAAAAGATGATCCCAATTATATATAAAATTAGGTGATAACTTAAAAGATGTACAAGAAAATAATGGTTCCCTGCTAAAAGTTGAAAAAGCATATTACCATCGTCCTTATGCAACACAGACCTACCCTTAGCACCTCGTGGGTCAAGCTAAACTACGCCAGGCTGATCTAAGCAAAGGCCTAGGCTCCAAGAAACAAAGGCGAATAGCACGAGCTTATAATTAGCAACACTGGCAGTCCCCTGGTTGCGATGGGCTCGGCTTATGACGATCTTCAAATATATTCATCAAAAATTATTTCCTGGGTTAGAACGCAAGTTCTGGGTTTACAACGCCGACGACAGTGATCCGATGGACGATATAGGACTCCAAAATGGCAGAATGGTAAAAATTTGGAGGTTTTTTATGAAAAACTCGCTAAAAATGCAGTTTATGTCAAATATATTTATCAAAAATTATTTCCCGGGTTACAACGCAAGTTCTGGGTTTACAACGCTCATCCGATGGAAGAAATTGGGCTCCAAAAAGGACAAGAATGGTCAAAATTTGGAGGTTTTTTGAGGAAAACTCAATAAAAATGCAGAAAAATGGAGTTCACGTCCTTTACAAGCTACCCAAATGATTGAAAGTAAGGTTTCCTTAAGATTTTTTACGATATTTTGGGTTACGACGCGGCATCGGAACGGAACCCCCGTATGCCTGTATGCCTAAAACCAGCAAAGACGTTTCACCTAAAGGAAAACTTAAGCATACCGCAGCTTAGTACACCAGGAGTGAAAACTCAGCATCGACCAGCCCAGGCATAACGTACAGGCCTGGCTTATGCAAAAACTAAACCAACATAAGTCTCACAAACGAAAATATAACTATTACTAAGAGATCGTAACAATGTGTTTTGGGCCTTTGAAATCACCATAGCTTACAGCGGCAATAGACCAGGTGTGAAAATAAAAGAGCCAGCCTCAGCCTGTCACATGGCACCAGGCCTAATCATATACACAAACCAACAAACTCAATGGAATAATTCAAGTGTCACAAACAGTACAATGATATTGGATGTAAATAACGACTAATAATATATATACATATATATATATATATGTATATATATATATATATATATATATATATATATATATATATATAAAGTGGGGAATTTGAGCACTCTCTCTCTCTCTCTCTCCCTCTCGGTTTTCGAACTCAACAAAGGGGAATACAATGATAAAATATGAGGTCAGGGTGTTTTCAAATATATATAGGAGGGATATGAGCACTCACTCTCACCTGTTCTCTCTCTCTCTCTCTCACCTATAAACAATAACAAAACCAGAGGTCAGGGCTTTAATTTAGGCTAGTTGATATTTGTGCTATCTCTCTCTCTCTCTCGCCTCGTTTCCAAAGTCGACGAGGGGCGGATACCATAGCAACCCATGAGGTAATTTTTTTTTTTTAAATATTTATACGTGTATGAAATATAAGCACTCTCTCTTTCCCTCCCTTGATCGCACACACACACACACTCTCCCTCTCTCACTTTCTCTCTCTCGGGACGAGGGCGGATACAATAACAAAACATGAGGTCAGGGTCTTTGAAAATATGCATTTGAAATCTTTGAGCGCGTTCACTCTCTTTCCCTCACTCTCTCTCTCTCACTCTCTCTCTCTCACTCTCACCCTTACTCACTCTCTCTTTCGACGAAGGCCAATACAATAACAAAACATGAGGTCAGAGTCTATTAAAATATATATGTGAAATCTTTGAGCGCGTTCTCTTTTCCTCTCTCTCTCTCACTCTCACTCTTTCCCTCCCTCCCCCTCTCACCCTCACTCACTCTCTCTTTCGACGAAGGCAAATACAGTAACAAAACACGAGGTCAGTCTTTTAAAATATATGTGAGATCTTTGAGCGCGTTCTCTTTTCCTCTCTCTCTCTCTCACTCTTTCCCTCCCTCTCCCTCTCCCTCTCACTCTCTCTCTCTCGGGACGAGAGAGAGAGCGGATACAATAACAAAACATGAGGTCAGGGTCTGCTCAAACATATAGAGTTGGTATTTGAGCGCTCTCTCTCTCTCTCCCTCCATCTCTCTTTCACACTCTCACAGACACATACACACACTCTCTCTCTCTCTCTCTCCCTCCCACCTGGGGTCCTCAAACTCGACGAAGGCGAAGGGCGGCCCCCGCCGATTCTTGAGATCGATGAAGACGATCTTGCCGAACTTGTAGAAGAGGTCCTCTATGTCCTTCGTCCTGATGTCCGGCGGGAGGTTGCCCACGTATATCCGGCACTCGTTGTTGCCGCGTCCGTAGGACATCGCCGTCGTCGAGGTAATAATTAAAAAGGGGGGGAAAAAAAGAGCGCGGAGGGGTCCGGTGTCGACGGAATGGCGTCTGTACAACCTACTGATGGCGGTGGCACGACGACGACGATGTTTGGGTTAGGACGGCGGCGTTGTTGTCCTCCTCCTCCTCCTCCTCCTCCGCCGTGCGAAGTAGTTCCGAGATCGCGTCGCTTTTCTTCGCTTTTCGGGCCGTTTTCGGCGCTTTAGCACGTCATGAAAAGTTTCTTTGACACGGGAACATATACGTAAGTTTATAAAATGCATTGACTATCGCTTAAATTTAGGTTTCGTCTACATGAGGCTGTCAAATTCTCGCTATCACAAGTCCCGGCTCTTGTGATGTCGTTCCGCGATCGCATCGCTTTTCTCCGCATTTACTGCTGTTTTCAGCGCTTTAACGTGTCGTAAAAACTTTCCCTAAAACATCCACATATACATAAACTCATCAAATACATTAAATGTCTCTTCTATTTAGGTTTCGTCTGCATAAGGTCGTCGAATTCACAATCACAAGTCCGGCTCATGTGATGTGATGGCTTACAGTTCGCCTTCAAAGTTTATTTAGTTAAAAACTTCTAATTCCAGAATCCGGGCTGGCGCTCCCATATTACAGAGCACAAAGTTTACTTCTCAAATGATTTCTAAATCGATTTTGACATAGATGAACGTACAGTACAGTCATGGCTATTCTTTTTTATATATATTTCATTTAATTCAACTTAACCGGCCAGGTGTTTTTTTTTTTCTTAACTTCCTGTGTTCGTATTACCGTTACGCATTCTGTGAAAACATTAACCAGTCGCTGCATGAGTACCTTTATGAAAATATATTTTGAATTAATAATTTGAAATGAAAAAATTATCCTTTATTTGATTATTCACAAGATTTTGGAATAATATGAGTCCGCCATAGGACATTTTACGTAGGCCCGTCGCGTTTTGATCCCCAAATCCTTGTTGAAGTTATAATAACTCGATCTAATGTTAATGGCGTCACAAATTCGAATTGTTTTCTCTTGTCGATATACTTTAAGCGTGTCCCCTATGCCGAACGAGATAAGGAAAATGGTGATCATCCACTTGGAGATAATGAATCAACTGACATTTGTCACAGTTGAAAGCTATTGCTTGACGGGTTTTTTTTATATACCTTCTGCGTTGCAATGTTCTTATTATACCAAGATGATACTTTGTTAAGTCTGCAATTTTGGAAGATTCTATTTAGCTTCGTTCGTGATAGAACAAAAATGACTACTGTGTAACTAATGTCATCAAAATATGCCTGTTATCAAAATGTAAGGAATGTTATCAAAATATGCCTAATGTTATCGAAACAATAGGCTTATGCATGATTTTTAGAGAGCGAGCGTTCAGTCAACAGCTTTAATAGGTCTCAGTAAATGTATAATGAGTCAAACGAACTTGTAAATCAATTTAGCTTCAGAAAGCATTTTCTGACACTTTCAGTGCAAGGAAGATGGTTATCCAGGTAGCCATATGAAAATCATCATTGAATGAAAATATTCACGAAGAGAATAGCAGATTGCGTATGGACACACCTACAATGACAGAGCTTCTTTGGTTGCTTATTTGAAGCAAGAAAAAAGTGTAAAATTGCAATATGGAAACAAAATAGCTGAGATCTCCTTTCAGTATCTTTCAACATGAAGCCCAAGTAGGCCTATACACGCTACGTGTGTATAAATACAGACCAATGGGGTCTTAAATTAATGGACCTTGATGGAGTCAAAACGCAACAAAAATACTGTCCCACGATTCGTTTCGGAATTTGAAAAGCTGCAAAAACATGGAGACAGTCAAGGGAAAAAATAAAATTATTTTTAATAAAGAGAAAACTACGGTCTGCTACAGTCTACTAGAGGGCCGCCCAAGTGGTTTAGTCTGAGGGCCACTCTTGAAAAAACAAAAAGTCATGCGGGCCACCTGTGTGTACGTATGTATGTGCGCGTGTGTGTTATTGAAACTTTTCTTTGTAGTTACTGATTTTTCAAGGAAAATTTCTTTTATTCAGGATAAAAAGTAAATCTAATTTCTTTGATATAAAGGAGAGAAATATACTTTTACTTATTTTTCCTCTAGCGGGCCACTTTCAAAATCAAACGGGCCACTTTTGGCCCAGGGTCGTGGGGTTGGACGGCCCCGCTTTCCTATAACACAGAAAACGATGATATTCGAGAAAGCTACGAGTTTTGAAAAAATTACCACCCAGATGAGGATGGAGGATGGCCTCCCAAAATAAACATCTACTTAGAAAGAAGAAGATGACCAGAGAATGAGATTGTCTCATTACTACAAGCTGTACAATCCATCTCATTACTACAAGCTGTACAATCCATTGTTGTAGTTTGGGCGACTGATGGATTATCTGTGCGTTCAAGGTCAAATTTGAGATACACAAAAATCATTCTCCGACGTCATGGCTGACACAAGAGTGATAATATTATATATATATATATATATATATATATATATATATATATATATATATGTATATATATATATATATATATATATATATATATATATATATATATATATATATATATTGACGTATGATAATGCTGGGTTCTGTCCTTACTCCTTTGCATTCCCTACTTTCCTCTGTGCTCCCTACTTTGTGTTTGCAAAGGGATTTACGAGTATTATCTAATCTCTTTGTCATCTGCCCATTCAAACGGTTCCATTAGGCTATAATACCTACAACAAGGTTCTGTTAAGCTATATATATATACCTATATATTCATGGTTCTATAAAACAGGGTTCTATCAGGATATATGTCTAAATGGGGTTCTGTTAGGCTGTATGCTCAAAGACAGGGTTCTATAAGGCTATATGCCTAGAACAGGGTTCTATTAAGCTATATACCTATATCATGGTTCTATAAAACAGGGTTCTATCAGAATATGTCTAAATGGGGTTCTATAAGGCTCTATGCTTAAATCAGGCTTCTATAAAACAGGGTTCTATTAGGCTATATACCTAAAACAAGGTTCTATTAAGCTATATACCTATATCATGGTCCTATGAAACACGGTTCTATTAGGCTATATGCCTAAAACAAGGTTTTATTAAGCTATATACCTATATCATGGTTCTATAAAACAGGGTTCTATCAGGATATATGTCTAAATGGGGTTCTATAAGGCTCTATGCTTAAATCAGGGTTCTACAAAACTGGGTTCTATTAGGCTATATGCCTAAAACAAGGTTCTGTTAAGCTATATGCCTAAATCAGGGTTCTATAAAATAAGGTTCTATTAGGCTATATGCCTAAAACAAGGTTCTATTAAGCTATATATACCTATAGCATGGTTCTATAAAACAGGGTTCCACCAGGCTATCTCGTCAGGGGAATGTTCCTATTGGAAGCTTGCTTTGGGTTTGAACCCTGAACCTCAGGTTCACATTCATGCACTTTATACATTATTCACTGTTTCCAAGATATCTGTTTTTTCTTTCTGCCCTCAGATCTTAAAAACTACCGAGGCTAGAGGGCTGCAAATTGGTATGTCGATCATCCACCCTCCAATCCTCAAACCTACCAAATTGCAGCCCTCTAGCCTCCTCAGTAGTTTTGATTTTATTTAAGATTAAAGTTAGCCATGACCGTGCTTCTGGCAACGATATAGGACATGCCACCACCGGGTCGTGGCTAAAGTTTCATGGGCTGCTATTTTGTTAGAAGCAGAGTTTTCCAAAAAGAAAAGAAAGAGGAAGAAGATAAAAATGGGTCAATAACAGAAAGACGAAACTTTTTACTTTAAAAGAAGTTTTGGCCTTGAATTCCTACGTTCTTCTTCTTCTCCTATTTCTTCTGCTTCTTCTCCTTCTTCTTCTTCTTCTTCTTCTTCTCCTTCTCCTCCTCCTTCTTCTTCTTCTTCTTCTTCTTCTTCTTCTTCTTCATCCAGATTAAGCTGGCGTTATGCCCGCGCATGCGTTTTGTCTTCCTTAGCAGCTCGATGTGGTTTTAAATGGCAGTTTTATATACATACATATATATATATATATATATATATATATATATATATATATATATGCTTGTGTGTCCATTCATTTTTTCGGTTGCCTCCCCATGGAGACCTTCACGCTCTGCTTGCACTTGTGTTCGTCAGTTCTGGCAGAAGAAGAACTCAAGCAAAGAATATGTAAGCAACTTGAGTTTCAGCCTTCGATTTTTCACACGTAAAACTTTGCGCTATTTGATTGAGAAAATTATATACAGGTGTTCTGGCATGTGTTTGTGCTTTTGTGTGTGTGTGTGTGTGAGAGAGAGAGAGAGAGAGAGAGAGAGAGAGAGAGAGAGAGAGAGAGAGAGAGAGAGAGATTCAAAGACGCTTTTAGATCTATACGTGAGAATGAATACCGTTTTTCAAAACACTTTTAGACCTATGGGACAATGCGTAAGTGTTTTGAAAACACTGCTAGACCAACCTGGCAATGCGTATCTTTTTTGAAAACGTTGTTAGATCTATAAGACAATGCATATGTTTTTTGAAAGCACTGTTAGACTTCTATGACATGCATACGTTTTCAAAAGACTGTTAGACTTATATGACAATGCATACGTGTTTTGAAAACGCAGTTAGGCCTACACGACGATGCACAATGCTCTTAAAAACAATTTTAGACCTACGGGACGATATTTACGTGTTTTCAAAAGACTGTTAGACTTATATGACAATGCATACGTGTTTTGAAAACGCTGTTCGATTTCTGTGACATTGCATACATATTTTCAAGACACTGTTAGGCTTATCTGCCAATGCATGGCGATAAATAAGAATCATTCGGTTCTTAGCGTGTCAAAACGGTTATAATAATAATAATAATAATAATAATAATAATAATAATAATAATAATAATAATAATAATAATAATAATAATAATAATAATAATAAGTCCCAGAAAAAAGTCACAATTTTGGCTAGGAAAAAAGCCGCAGGAAAAAAAGTCCCAGAAAAAGTTACAATTTTTGCTAGGAAAAAAGTCACGGGAAAAAAGTGACTTTTTTTTCTGTGACTCTTTCTTCCTGGACTCTATTCAACAGGTGAAGCATTTACAAGGTCAAATGAGCTTTTAACCAAGAAGAAGAAGTCGCTGCTTTTCTGTATGCCCTGGAGAATCAATGGCGGTGGCGTCATGACAGGTATGCCCCCCCCAACGGCCATTGCATATGTGCTGTAATTACGGCAAACATGTGCGGCGCACTGTTGTCGAAACAAGTGTGCAAAGGGTTCAAGCTAAAAATCTGATGACTTCCAGTGGGAAATATTTAAAAACTATTTTTTTTTATGTAGTACCATAGTCACTCGGTGGTAATGGTAGGGCCATAGTACCATAGTATCACAGTTACTCGGTGGTACTGCTAGAGCAAGGGTACCATAGTACCATAGTCACTTGATGGTACTGGTAGAGCAAGTGTACCATAGTACCACAGTCACTCGGTGGTACTGGTAGAGCAAATGTACCATGGTACCACAGTCACTTAGTGGTACTGGTAGAGCAAATGTACCATAGTACCACAGTCACTCGGTGGTACTGGTAGGGCCATAGTACCATAGTACCACAATCAGTCGGTGGTACTGGTAGGGCCATAGTACCATAGTACCACAGTCACTTGGTGGTACTGGGAGCAATAGTCCCATACTACCACAATCAGTCCGTGGTACTGGTAGAACAACAGTACCACAGTACCCCAATCACTCGGGGGTACGGTAATGGATTTCGAGACTTCTAGTAAAACAGAATGAATTGATAAACAAAAGTCTCCCTTGAGCATCCTAGGCCATTAATGGTTTCCAGAACCGCTGTCTTGGCCAGCTCTTTCCTGAGAGAGAGAGAGAGAGAGAGAGAGAGAGAGAGAGAGAGAGAGAGAGAGAGAGAGAGCCAGTAACAAACAAGTTAAAAACGCGCTGGAGTATCTTCGGCGCAATCGAGTTTTCTGTCCAGCGCACAATCAAGGCCACCGAAAACAGATCTATCTTTCGGTGGTCTCGGTATAATGATGTATGGGCCGCGGCCCGTGAAACTTCAACACGGCGCGGTGGTGGCGATGGCCTATCCTATATCGTTGCCAGAAGCACGATTACGGCTAAATTTAACCTTAAATCACATAAAAACTACTGAGGGGGCTAGAGGGCTGCAATCTTAAGAATTTCGAATCAATGGCCAATGTGGTGGGCTTGTTCCATAATAATAATAATAATAATAATAATAATAATAATAATAATAATAACAATTTCATCATTCTTCTACGTTTTGCTTGCAAGGAGGGACCCAAACGCCACTTCACGCACGGCTGCTTGACCGGCGCTTTCATTTCCTGTAGAAGAAGAAGTTCGGCTGCGGGAATTTCAGCTTCCTGGATGCTTGCCGGTTCCAGAAGGAAGGAAACGCAAGCACACACACACACACATATGTGACAGTCAAAGTGTGCTTGAAGATTGTCACGAACTACCCTTACATATATATATATACATGTGGGCGGTTATAAATACACATGCAAGCAAATTTCCTTCGACTGATAGATGCAAAAACTGTGCACAGACGAATTCAAGCACGCGCAAACACACGTGAAAGTCAAAATAAACAAACAAAAGCGAAACGATACAAAAGCCAATATATATATATATATATATATATATATATATATATATATATATATATATATATATATATTTGCATATATATAGATGTATATTTATTTATTTATTTATTTTTGCACATTTTCGTACCAAAACTATTGTGACTTCAAAAAAGACACGTGTCAATTTAGATGATCGTAATCTACTCTCTCTCTCTCTCTCTCTCTCTCTCTCTCTCTCTCTCTCTCTCTCTCTCTCTCTCTCTCTCTTTTGAACTGCGAATTCACAGGAGCATTATTGATACTCACTGCACATAAATTTCGGTTATTCTAAGTCTTGACGATCCCACGCTTTTGAATAGCAATGAGGACCAGTCATTCACTTGCTTGTCTGGTGTCGATGTTACTATATATATATATGTATACATATATATATATATATATATATATATATATATATATATATATATATATATATATATATATAGTGTATTGAGGCTAGAAGGCTGCAATTTGGTATGTTTGATGATTGGAGGGTGGATGATCAACATACCAATTTCCAGCCCTCTAGCCTCAGTAGTTTTTAAGATCTGACGGCGGACAGAAAAAGTGCGGACAGAAAAAGTGCGGACATAAAAAAGTGTGGCCACGAAAAGTGCGGACAGAAAAAGTGCAGACAGAAAAAAGTGTGGACAGAAAAAGTGCTGACAGAAAAACGTGCAGACAAAAAAGTGCGGACAGAAAAAAGTGCGAACAGAAAAAGTGCGGACAGAAAAAGTGCAGATAGAAAAAAGTGTGGACAGAAAAAAGTGCAGATAGGAAAAAGTGTGGACAGAAAAAAGTGCAGATAGAAAAAAGTGTGGACAGAAAAAAGTGCAGATAGGAAAAAGTGTGGACAGAAAAAGTGCGTTCAGAATAGAATGAGGACGGACAGACAAAGCCGGCACAACAGTTGTCTCTCACAGAAAACTAAAAAGAGACTGATTATGACTCTGTTCAGGAACAAAGGACGAAAGCTAATTCATTTTTTCAGAATATCTTCTACAGTGAATCAGCAATAATCATATTTCTCCTCGGCTACTCAGTCTACAGTCAGTCTGCTATAATAGACTGATGTCATGTGATAACTTATTTATATCTTTATCTATTTATTTACTAATTTCTTCATTTACTTTTTTTTTTTCGTTTCTAATAACTGATATCTTTTCTTTCTTATTTTCTGTCAACTTCTGCTACTTTTAGTTTTCTGTAAAAGAAAACTATTGTGCCGGCTTTGTCTGTCCGTCCGCACTTTTTCTGTCCGCACTTTTTTTCTGTCCGCACTTTTTCTGTCCGCACATTTTCCCGTCCGCCCTCAGGTCTTAAAACCTACCGAGGCTAAAAGGCTACAAATTGGTATGTTGATCATCCACCCTCCAACCATCAAACATACCAAATTGCAGCCCCCTAGCCTCAGTAGTTTTGATTTTATTTAAGGTTAAAGATAGCCATAATCGTGCGTCTGGCAACGACATAGGTCAGGCCACCACCTGGCCGTGATTAAAGTTTCATGGGCAGCGGCTCATACAGCACTAAACCAAGACCACCGAAAGATAGATCTATTTTCGGTGGCCTTGATTATACGATGCACAGAAAACTCGATTTTTTACTTGTTTTTCAAATGAACACAATAATATTCTTTGGAAGCTTGAATTTCAAGTCATTGGCCCCTGTACACATACACAGATAAATGTGTATGCGAATTGAATGCTCTTGTGTACGTACACAAGAGAATGCTTGTTTCGCAAAAATAGAAATATACTCTTAAACTGCGCACTTGCGCCTAAGAGTGTGTACTCTGAGTGTATGAGTGGCCTGTGAGTGCATGATAAAACAAGGGAACTCTGTACTCGACTTCTATCTGCTCTCTCTCTCTCTCTCTCTCTCTCTCTCTCTCTCTCTCTCTCTCTCATATATATATATATATATATATATATATATATATATATATATATATATATATATATATATATATATATATATATATATATATGTATATATATATATATATATATATATATATATATATATATATATATATATATATATATATATATATATATATATATATATATATATATATATATATATATATATATATATACACACACACACAACTCATTATCATAGCTGCGTCATTTGAATATTAAAACAACACTTAAGACTTCTAAAAAAAAAAAAAAGAAGAAAACTTCGCTATCTATAAATCTACAGTTCTACATATTCCTCAGACCATTCCATTTACCTCCCACGAACAGGATAAGACAGAATAAAATCAACGCGATATTATGTTACCTTTACCTCACCTGAATGCAGACGGTAATTAATTGAAAAAGAGCCCTTTGTAATCTCGTGGACGGAGGCGCAGACCGGTTCCAATAATGACGCCGTTCAGGCTGCTCCTGTCGTTAAATGGGAAAGGGAGGGGGGAATGGTTCCTCGAGACGTTTTCCCCAATAAGTGACATCGTGCATCATTTATCTGATCTCTCTCTCTTTCTCTCTCTCTCTCTCTCTCTCTCTCTCTCTCTCTCTCTCTCTCTCTCAAACCAAGTGGTTTAATGAATCTGTAATAGATTTATGTAGTTGTAAATTCAGTTTTCATCTAATATACTCTCTCTCTCTCTCTCTTTCTTTCTCCAACTGGTGTAGTTAAACCCTAATAGATTTATGTAATTGTAACTTCAGTTTTCATCTAATATACTCTCTCTCTCTCTCTCTCTCTCTCTCTCTCTCTCTCTCTCTCTCTCTCTCTCACTGGTTTATTTAAACTGTAATAGACTTATGTAGTTGTTACTTCAGTTTTCATCTAATATACTCTCTCTCTCCCCACCTCTCTCTCTCTCTCTCTCTCTCTCTCTCTCCCCTAATTAACCCCAAGGAAACATTCCTGAAAAGAATCCTTCGGTCTACTGAATCCTAGGCCAATAATAATCTGACTGAAGGATTTGAAACCCAAGATGGCGACGTAATTTGTCATCAGCTTTTTACAGACTCACTTAGCTTTCCTTCGCCCCCCCACCCCAAGCATATTCCTTATTCCTAGAGGAGCTAAATGTAACATCCTGCTGCGATAATCCTGAATGAAGGATCCTTAGACTCTCAAATCTCCGGTTCCACCAACGTATTTCCAAGATGGAGTGATAGCACTGCAATCCTTGGCTGCTGTTTGTTGGAAAAGCAACACTCTTATCTGAGATAAGCACTCACAATTATCGTACGGTTTCGCCATCAGTCCTGTTGGAGATTGGGGGAGAAGGGGGGGGGGGTGTTGGTGTGGGCTAGAGTGAGAAGGAGCCGCCAACAGTATGCTTTATGCGGGATTCGTACGCTTTGACAGCAATGGCTGCTGTTTGCTGCAAAAGCAACGCTCTAATTTGAGATAAGCACTCACAACTATCATAAAACGCTTTCGCCATCAATCCTGTTGGAGATTAGGGGAGAGGGGGAGAGTGTTGGTGAGGGTGATGGTGAGAGGGTACCGCCAACAGCATGCCTTGTGCAGGGTTCAAGTCTGAACAGAATAGACCCTAGACCTATTATAATGCCTTGCGCAAGGTTAAGGTCTACTAAGCACAGACCCTAGGCCTAGACCTATAGACGCTGGGCAGTTTTGGCGTCACAGCTTTTATGGTCATATATATGTATATGTATAGATACATTGTCTATATTCACCATTATTTACCGTAAGAATTGTGACGCCAGGTTTAGTAGCCATAAATCAATCAATCAGTCCCTTATGAGACATTCTCACATACAGCGCTCATTCGTTAAAGCGTATAAATCTACGCGCACATGCGGGCGCGCAATCGTATCCGTACGCCTCAATAAGCAAATGCGCTCTATCAAAGTCATGTGATGATGTACTGGAGGTCGAGCACTGCTAGCGAAGAGAGAGAGAGAGAGAGAGAGAGAGAGAGAGAGAGAGAGAGAGAGAGAGAGAGAGAGAGAGGAGTACTTGCGGCGTGTATGCAAATGTGAAGAGTTTATTTATCATTAAAAGGGCAAGAGGCGTCGGCAGGGGCTCTCTCCTCTCTGTCTCTCACTCTCACTCTCTCTCTCTCTCTCTCTCTCTCTCTCTCTCTCTCTCTCTCTCTCTCTCTCTCTCTCCTTGCTGACTGAACTTGAGGTAATCTTAGTACCAGTAATCGTTTTCAATGTCGTTTCTTCACTAATGTCTTTAGTTTTATATATATTATACATACAATGCATAAACACTTACAAAACAGGCAGAGAGAGAGAGAGAGAGAGAGAGAGAGAGAGAGAGAGAGAGAGAGAGAGAGAGAAGATGAATGCTAAGTAGTGTCAAGAATACACCCACACGCAGGCGCGCAGAGTTTTATTTTTTGAGACAGTGATTCATTATTATTAAATACGTTTCCACACTGATATCTTGGTGGGATAAGAGGCTCTGGCGGTCCTCTGGTTATTATAATGATCATCGTAAAAATCAATAATGCAATGAAAAGGGTGGTTTCATCATGGTATGATGAAATATTCTAGAAAATAAGAATCTAGACATAGGTCTAAAAAAAATATGGCAACCTGTCCACAACTTAAAAAAATGTATATATATATATATATATATATATATATATATATATATATATATATATATATATATATATATGAATATTAGTGACAACTGCTTTAGCACTTACAAAGGGTAAAAATTATATATATAAATGACAGCCGCTTTTTAGCACTTACAAAAAAGTAAATTGTTACCCAGCTTTATAAAGCTAACGACGTGAACAAGTAGGAAAAGTTGACAGAAAATAATTATAAAGCGACCAAACTTCCGCGTTGAATCTAGCAAGAAGGGGAGGGACCATCCAAGTGTTTGTTTGAGAGAGAGAGAGAGAGAGAGAGAGAGAGAGAGAGAGAGAGAGAGAGAGTGTGTGTGTGTGTGTATCTTGGAGTTTTAAATGTTATATAACAGCGTCTGTATTGATCCGAACGCAGGATTTAATGGTCTGTCCGCTCTCTCTACTATTAACATATAAATATTATTATTATTATTATTATTATTATTATTATTATTATTATTATAAAATCACATTCTCACTTACCCCAAGTCACTGACTTGCTGCCTAGGCCTACCCAGGTTTGAATACCTCACGCGAAAAGAAGAATAGACCACAACGAAGAGGGGAGAATGACGTGCAAATGTGAGACAAATAAAGATAAATAATAAAAAAAAAAGGACAGTGAAGGATTATTATCAGAACAATAAAATTATTCTTGACTCTACAAGAGTGACCTTTAGTACGAACTTAGAGCATGAGACTAGTGTTGGCAGAGCGTCTGCGAACTATAATCGATTTCATTTCGTTTTGTTTTCCTTCTGTTTCTTATTATCGACGTTTCTTCATTCCCTGTACCCATCGAACTTCAGCTTCACGACAGAGAGAGAGAGAGAGAGAGAGAGAGAGAGAGAGAGAGAGAGAGAGAGAGAGAGAGAGAGAGAGAGATACTAATGTCGAAAGGGTTACTCATCTCATGTCTCTTAACTATAATCGATTGTATTTCGTTTTGTTTTCCATCTGTCTCTTACCATCATCATCTGTACCCATCGAACTTCAGCCTCACAAGAGAGAGAGAGAGAGAGAGAGAGAGAGAGAGAGAGAGAGAGAGAGAGAGAGAGAGAGAGCGAGCTCCAAGCACCATTTCCTTTTCCTCATATCAAACAGGAGTGACGGCGGCTTAGTTAACACAGAAGCCGGCACCACGATCCTTGAATCTTTATTTATTACTTCGTTATATTATTACTCTCATCATTATTACTATTCGTCAGTTAAATATATCAATTCTGAACAGGTTTATCAATTTGCTAAGCGAACTTCCTTATAGGACACGCAGTACAAGGGAAAATATCAGGAATGAAAGTATGCCTGGACTTAGGCCTAGGTAAGATGCAGTGACTGTAAATGGTAGAATATACCTATATAAATCGACATAGCCAAAAGAAATGTATTAAATTCAACTTAAAGAAGACTCAGAAATAAAGAAATAGTTAAAGAGAATGGATTAATAAGTCAAAAAAACCTACGCATCCCGGGGTACTAAGGTTATGATAGGTCCAGTACGCCTGAATCGTTCGCGTTCAATTGAGAATCCAACCCAGGCAATAACATGACCTTTCGAATAAAAGTATGTGTTGTGAGAGAGAGAGAGAGAGAGAGAGAGAGAGAGAGAGAGAGAGAGAGAGAGAGAGAGAGAGAGACAAGCGTCTCTCACAACAGATCCTTAGTCCCATCTCAAACTTCGGTAAACAAAGCTTATGCGTAGTCATATATCGCTAGCGGTCGGCTCGTGTTCAGAAATAATAATAATATATCATCTCCAGGGTCATTTGTAGGAGAATAATAATTATTATAACATGAAAAACAAATAAACAACTTCTTTCCTTACCATACATACATATATGAATACATGCAGACATACTGTACATACATACATACATACATAAATGAATACTACGAACTTTTAGAGAAACAAGTAAAATGTGCGCCGAAGATTCTTCGGCGCAATCGAGTTTTCTGCGCAGCGTATAATCAAGGCCACCGAAAATAGATCTCTATCTTTCGGTGGTCTCGGTATAATGCTGTAGGAGCCGCGGCCCATATAACTTTAACCACGGCCCGGTGGTGGCCTATATATATATATATATATATATATATATATATATATATATATCCAAATATTTATAATAAAAGGAAAGTGGAATCTACCTAGAAAGCACCGGAAGTTCCTGGTTCCTGATTCCTGGTTCCTGTTAGGCGCAGAGCTTTTTTGAACTTTAAACGGTTTTACTTTATAGCTTTCTAGCTTCATACTAATCGTCTTTAGCTTCACTCTCATATACGCCGTATAATCTCATATACGCCACATAATCTCATCAGTCACATATGCCACGTAATCCCAGATATGCCACATAACCTCACATAGGCCACATAACCTCATATATGCCACATAGTCTCATATACCACGTAATCTCATATATGCCACATAATCTCATATATGCCAGATAGTCTCATGTGCTACATAATCTCATATATGCCACATAATCTCATGAATGCCACATAATCTCATACACGCCGCATAATCTCATATATATCACATAATCTAATATATGCCACATAGCCTCATATACACTAATATAATCTCATATATGCCACATAATTTCATATATGCCAGTCTCATATGTCACATAATCTCATATACGCCACGCAGTCTCATATATACCACAGTCTCATGTACGCCACGTAATCTTATATATCTTTTCTATTCGATTCAAATCGAAATCTATAATGTATTTTTGTACTTTTTATGTATAGGAATCTTCGTTCTTAGTAAACGCTTCTTAGCAAGCACAACTGAATTTCAAATATATAAATATAATTTCATGATGATAAAAGTTATCGAATCATTATGCCAAGGAAAAAATGGCCTAAAGAAAAAAAATGTCTTCTAAAGATTGGTAACAAGGAAACGAATCTTTGGTAGGAAACGCTAGGCCTATACCTTTTGCCTACTGAGAAATGAGGGGAAATATATGCATATACGTTATATGAATACTTAATTAAGTGCAAAAATCATTAATAAACTAGTTGTGACGTTTTCTAAAGCGATGGTGGTGAGGATAAAATAATATATCACTATTTCCCGCCATTTTTCATCCATGCTTTACTATTGTAGCAATGACTGTGCAGTAGAGATAAACATGTTTATACCAACACCGTCTCGAGGTCACAAGGTTATCGGACCCACTAATGACTCTTGACCTCCTGTTCAGCTCATTTTAGCCTGTGAGAAAGTTGCCAGGGGGCGTGATGTCCTATCTAGCCTGGTCTGACCTTCCCCCACCCCCCTTAGAGTTCTGTTGTAAAAAAATAGGTGGCATCACCAATTTGATATGGCGTGCCTGTTCACACGAGCAAGTTCAGTTTTGACTCAAATATCGGCCGTTTAATTACAGATTCTATTTGCATTTTTTGTTTGTTTGTTATAGAAAGATTAATAGAAAAGTATTTGCTGAGAGAGAGAGAGAGAGAGAGAGAGAGAGAGAGAGAGAGAGAGAGAGAGAGAGAGAGAGAATTTGAAAATCCATACGAGCTACCGTTACTTATTATAGGTGCAGCTACTATCGACTTCAGCTGAATTCACCAGGAATAACACGTTCTATTACGGAAGCCCGCCCCCCCCTTCCGTAATGGGGGTCGTACCATCGATGCACCTCACGAGGTGCACTGTAGGCACTGCTTTTAAGGTTCTTTGCAGCGTCCCTGCCATGGCCCCTAGCTGCAATCCCTTTAATTTCCATTTAGTGTACCGCCTCTGTTCATATTCTCTTTCTTCCATCTTACTTTCCTCAACCTTCTGCTACCATTTGTTAGGAAGGTTTTCCTCCTTTTACACATTTAAATAATCCTTTTTATTCCTCTCAATTTCCTTTTCAGCACCGAATGACATCAATAGGTCCCAGCGCTTGCTTGACCCTAGGCCTATATTAAATATCAAACCCAGCGCTTGCTTGACCCTAGGCCTATATCATATATTAATTAGGAAGTTCTCCTCCTTTTACACCTTTAAATAAACCTTTTCATTCCTCCCAATTTCCCTTTCAGCAATGAATAGCCTCATCATAGGCCTATGCCATATACTACCAATGTGATCTATCAAGACGCCCACTTAGCAACGGACGCCAGAAATTACCAGTTACCAGTTCGGCAATCAAGACCACCACAAGTGTTAACGAAGCTATAAATATCTATCTATCTTATTACGGCCGATCGCAGCTGAAGATGTTTACTGAACAAGTCATGTGTTCCCCGTCAGCCAACTTGATGATGATAGCTAGCTCCTATATGTGAGGGTAACTCGTACGGATTTTTAAAAAATGTTGCTGTCTCTCTGTCTCTCTCTCTCTCTCTCTCTGTCTCTCTCATTATCACAACAAATAATTTTAATTTTCTACTGTTCCTTTCTATAACAAAAAAAAAAAACGGCAATAAAATCAGTCAAACGGATTTGCAAAATGTTGCGCAGACTTTCTCTCTGACTGTCACAAAAAATGCTTTTTTACCGTTCCATCTATACTCTCTCTCTCTCTCTCTCTCTCTCTCTCTCTCTCTCAAGTTAAGTATACCTTAGTTTTCAAGTTAAGTATATACTCTCTCTCTCTCTCTCTCTCTCTCTCTCTCTCTCTCTCTCAAGTTAAGTATACCTTAGTTTTCAAGTTAAGTACAGACCACTGAGCTTATTAACAGCTCTCCTAGGGCTGGGCCGAAGGATTAGACTTATTTTACGTGGCTAAGAACCAATTGGCTACCTAGCAACGGGACCTACAGCTTATTGTAGAATCCGAACCACATTATAACGAGAAATGAATTTCTATCACCAGAAATAAATTTCTCCAATTCTTCATTTGCCGGTCGGAGGATCGAACTCGGGCCCAGCAGAGTGCTAGCCGAGAACGATACCAACCCGTCCAGCGAGGAACCGTCTCTCTCTCTCTCTCTCTCTCTCTCTCTCTCTCATAACAAATATTTTTCTACTGTTCCATCTATAACAAAAAATGAAAATAAAACCAATACTAAAAAATACTACGGAAGCTGGATAAAATTCTGTGACTATTATCCGTGTTAGTACTATTGAAGTACTATTGAGCAACGATATTGACGGGCTCAGGTATTAGATTGCTGAGATCAATGATAAGTCATATTATTATTATTATTATTATTATTATTATTATTATTATTATTATTATTAGTCTAGAGGATGGTAAAATGAACTGGACCAACTTCTGGACAAAAGTGTTTGTCAAAATCGATAGACACACAAATAAATGTGTCGTGAAAAAGATATATGAATGGGGAAAAAGCACAGTATGGATAAAGGTCGAGAAAGAATTATTCAAAAGGAAAAATGAATGATAAATGTAGGAAAAATGAGATTAGACATTGCAACAGTAGTACTGTACTGGTGGCCAGCAGTACTGTAACAGTAAAAGCAGTTGGTTTGGCCTGTTCATGGATATTTCTCGCTGAATTAAAGCTTATAAATATTAATATTATTGAATGTTAGAGCCTTTTTTTTTTGCTTTCAGTTGCTTGGTAACATCTTTATAGAGATTGATTTTTGATAAATGCTTGTATCTTTATACGCTGTTAGGGACTCACGAGAAAACTCGGTCTAGGGTCGAAGAGTTAGACCACGGTCTAGAACTTCCTTCTAGACCGTGAGTTAGACAGGCCATGTTTTCCTGGTTAAATAAGAAATCTATAATTATTCTTGGTTATTAAACTAAGCAGACCTTATACCAGAACTGGATATTTGTTTTGAATTAAATTCGTCCTTTCTCTTTAGCGTTTCCGCACCGTATTTCTGCTAGGTGGCCTTCGGTCTAACGATTAGTTACGTAACGTAGGTCGTTTTTTTTATTAGGTCATTCGATAAAAACTGCCGGCACAAGTGTAGAGAGAACCTCGTTAAGCTCCAGCTTCGTTATTACACTTAATAGAAACGATGGCTATAAAAGAAAAATCGTAACGATTGCAATTATTTGTAACGTTTGGTACCTGAGAAACTCCCTGCCCTGATTACTTGAGATATGGTTCTATTTCGGGGTTGTTTTTCGTAGCCTCTCTCTCTCTCTCTCTCTCTCTCTCTCTCTCTCTCCAAAGGAACATTCCTCATTTTCTGCGATAAACAAAAGCAAATTTGAGTGGATGGAGAACCTTGGTTTCCTGTTAAGAAAGTAGATAAGAGGAACACCGACTCTATAGACCTATCTCTCTCTCTCTCTCTCTCTCTCTCTCTCTCAAAAGAACATTCCTCATTTTCTGGAATAAATAAGAGCAAATTTGAGTGGATGGAGATTAACGCTTTCCTGTTAAGAGAGCAGATAAGAGGAACGCCAATTCTATCAATAGACCTCTCTCTCTCTCTCTCTCTCTCTCTCTCTCTCTCTCTCTCTGGAATCTAAAATATCCAAAATAAATATGATAGCAAGTTGACCCAAAGGAACATTCCTGTTTTTCTGGAATAAAAAGAGCAAAATTGACTGGATGGAGAAAAACGGTTTCCTGTTAAAAGACCAGAGAAGACGAATATCGGCTCTCTCTCTCTCTCTCTCTCTCTCTCTCTCTCTCTCTCTCTCTCTCTCTCTCTCTTCTGGAATCCAGAATATCCTAAAACGTAATAGCAAGTTGCTCACGGGAAAATTGACTGGATGGAATGATCGGTTTCTAGTACGGAGCAGATAAGACAAAACATCGGTCTAGAACGATGAAATGTGTAATGTAAGTGTGTTTTAAGTGTTGTAAATGTCTTGCAAGTGTTGTAAATGTGTTGTAAATGTTGTAAAAGTATTTCTTCCTCATCGTAGGGTTATAAATTAGACGGTGCTATCATTATGCCTTAGATATATGCGGTACGGACCGAAATTCTTAACATTTGTAATGTACCTCACAGGTGAATTCAATAGACTTACGTTGGGTTTGAATTATTTTATAATAATGTGAGTTCTCTATTTCTGTCTGTCTGTCTATCTGTCTCTCTCTAAAGAGAACTTGTGCTTTTCCACGCTCCAGCGACAGAGAGAGAGAGAGAGAGAGAGAGAGAGAGAGAGAGAGAGAGAGAGAGAGAGGCCTCGAAGCGTCTAACGTCTAATTACATCTCCTTTAAGACAGCAGCATCGGCTCAGGTGACGTCCTTTTGCACAGGTAAGCCCTCTCGGTGTCTGTGTGCGTGTCTGTGCGTCTGTCTGTGTGTGTGTGGGACCGGAAGTGAGGTTCGTTCCCCACTGCTTTGGGAAAATGTTCAGTCTGTTCTTTAAACCGTTTAATTACGGTTCGTGTGGAATTCTCTGTCTTCCTACGTGTTTCTTGCGGGACACGCCCCTTTTTTAGTCTAACGATATTGTATGCGTATGTATATTATACATATATATGTATATACATAGATATATATGTATGCTTATACGACTTGTGTATGTATTTACAAGTAGCTTTCTCACTGCTCGTAAAAAAAGTCTTATTTCCTGAGTAATAAAATCCTTTACAGACACTTTCCACTCGCCCCCCACCCCCCCCGCTCCTCTAACCCCCAAAATTTCCCACGGGGTCGGTTTTGAAAAGTAAAAGTAGTGGTAGAAGTGGGGAAAAAGTAGTGGTAGAAAAAGGCAGTGGTAGAAAAAAGTAATAGTAGAAAAAAGTATTAGTAGGAAAAAGTAGTTGTAGAAAAAAGTAGTGGTAGAAAAAGTAGTGGTAGAAAAAATTAGAAAAAGTAGTGGTAAAAAAGCAGTGGTAGAAAAAAGTAGTGGTAGAAGTGGAGAAAATTAGTAGTAGAAGTGGAAAAAAGTAGTGGTAGAAGTGGAAAAAAGTAGTGGTAGAAGTGGAAAAAAGAAGTGGCAGAAAAAAGCAGTGGTAAAAAAAAAGTAGTGGTAGAAGTGCACAAAGAACAAAAGAACGCCGGGGTTAATATTTTAAAAGGAGAATGAATGCCGACCACTCTGTCCCTTTACACTAAGAGAGCTCTCATTTCCTGTTAGTCTAATGACACTTTGTTCTGAGAGAGAGAGAGAGAGAGAGAGAGAGAGAGAGAGAGAGAGAGAGAGAGAGAGAGAGATCTTTTACCAGACCAGCATTTTGCCACACCATAATGAAACAAATAGGAGAAATATAAGCTAGATTAGATGAGAGAGAGAGAGAGAGAGAGAGAGAGAGAGAGAGAGAGAGAGAGAGAGAGAGTACATAAATCAACTACAGTTTAAACCAGTTGGAGAGAGAGAGAGAGAGAGAGAGAGAGAGAGAGAGAGAGAGAGAGCATTGCCGGGCCCCAGGCGTGTGAGCGTATGGATACACACCAACGCGCATGCGTACGTATTACTGGCTTCCCTTGTCATAATATTTATTATTTTTTCCTATGTCCTTAAGTCAATTGGAAATATGGCCTGTTCATTGTGAACGTGAAATCATTTTTAATAATAATAATAATAATAATAATAATAATAATAATAATAATAATAAAATAATAATAATAATACTGCATATTGGCGGTTCTGTTGTTCAGCGAATCAGGGATCAATTGTGACCGTGAAAAATTATTTAATGTAATAACAATGGCTACAAAAAACAACAGTTATTATAACATCACGAGACCTTCCACAGGGTTGATCAAGATTTCCCGTCGGTCTCTCTCTCTCTCTCTCTCTCTCTCTCTCTCTCTCTCTCTCTCTCTCTCTCTCTCTCTTTTTCTTCTTCTCCCTTTCCCTCGTGAGTCCCAGAATGGGTCCCATGATTTATTGACACCCAGGTGTGTCTGTGTACTGGGGAGTTTTTCATTTTTTTTTTTACATTTTGAGGACAATTCTATAATTAGCACAGTTATATAATGAATTATATACCTGCAACTCACAAGAGTCAGCCTATAGGCCTAAGGTGTCAGCAACTGAATTATAGGAATAAAATGAGACAACCTATAGGCTTAAGGTGTCAGCAACTGAATTCTAGGAATAAAATGAGACAGCCTATAGGCTTAAGGTGTCAGCAACTGAATTCTAGAAATAAAATGAGACAGCCTATAGGCCTAAGGTGTCTGCAACTGAATTCTAGAAATAAAATGAGACAGCCTATAGGCCTAAGGTGTCTGCAACTGAATTCTAGGAATAAAATGAGACAGCCTATAGGCTTAAGGTGTCAGCAACTGAATTCTAGAAATAAAATGAGACAGCCTATAGGCCTAAGGTGTCTGCAACTGAATTCTAGAAATAAAATGAGACAGCCTATAGGCCTAAGGTGTCAGCAACTGGATTCTAGGAATAAAATGAGACGACCTATAGACCTAAGGTGTCAGCAACTGAATTCTAGGAATAAAACGAGACGACCTATAGACCTAAGGTGTCTAGGAAAGAAATAAAAAGCTTCATTTCACCTGACTATGGATTGAAATGGCTCAGAGAAGAGAGAGAGAGAGAGAGAGAGAGAGAGAGAGAGAGAGAGAGAGAGAGAGAGAGAGAGAGAGAGAGAATTGAAGGTTGCTTTTGTATTTTAATTCGACTTTTACAATTTACAGACACGAAAAAACTGCTGGCGGTGTTGACACATAATAAACAAGTGTTTCAACGCCCACGACCCATAAACAACTTCGCTTCCGACTTTTTCTATATTAAACCTTTTCCTGATTTGTAAAAAAAATTACTTTACAAATACAAATAAGAATAAAGAATGATCCTAATCACTTTTCGAATATATTTACTTATTTATTAAAGTATTTTGTAAGTACTTACTATCAGGGCAAACGTTTTATTACTGGTGCAAATCAGGTCAGTGAAAATTATCCTAAAAATAACAATAATAATGTTGGCAGTGAGGATTTTCAGCTAACTTTATTCGATGGATTGTGAACTGAACTGATGTCTCTCTCTCTCTCTCTCTCTCTCTCTCTCTCTCTCTCTCTCTCTCTCTCTCTCTAGAATTTCAAGTCAGCGGCCCCTGTGGTGGGCGTGTTCCATATGAATAAGGTTCATCCGAATTAATAATAATAATAATAATAATAATAATAATAATAATAATAATAATAATAATAACATCACGCCCTTCCGGGAATTAGGGAATTTGGAGATTTCAACGCTTCGGGATCGTGTTACTATTTCAAAATTTCCAAATCTTTTCCAGTTCCTTTTCCATAGAGTCCAAGATGGACGCCAAAACA
>NC_089782.1:32422879-32465379 GCF_040412425.1 Macrobrachium rosenbergii
TTTTGTTGTTGTTGTTCAATTGCTTGGCAAGGATTTTGTTGTTGTTCAGTTGTTTGGCAAGTTATTGTTTGCTGTTGTTGTTCAGTTGTTTAGCAAGGATTTCTTTTGTTGTTGTTGAATTGTTTGGCAAGTATTGTTTGCTGTTGTTGTTCAGTTGTTTGGCAAGTATTTTTAACTGTTGTTGTTCAGTTGTTTGGCAAGTATTGTTTGCTGTTGTTGTTCAGTTGTTTGGCAAGTATTTCTTGCTGTTGTTGAATTGTTTGGCAAGTATTGTTTGCTGTTGTTGTTCAGTTGTTTGTGTAGTATTTCTTGCTGTTGTTGAATTGTTTGTGTAGCATTTCTCGCTGTTGTTGAACTGTTTGTCTAGTATTTCTTGCTGTTGTTGAATTGTTTGGCAAGTATTGTTTGCTGTTGTTCAGTTGTTTGGAAAAGTAGTTTACCATGAATCTGCGCATGTGCGTGTTGGATGTTCAGGTATCCGTGGACAAGCGCTGTTATGCATTATGCGTATGTATAATGCATTATAATATATATATATATATATATATATATATATATATATATATATATATATATATATATATTATCATATCATATGTGAAGAACGAAGGATGATACATTTGTCGAAAGAGTATGCAAATTAAGTGTTAGGAGGAAGTAGGATAGAAAATCCTACGAATAGAAGGATTGGGGGTGGAGGGGGGCCGTCAGTGAATGGTGCAATGAGTGTAATGGGATCTTACACACTGCTGGTGAGCCTCCCCCTGTAGGTGTATGGGATGGTTGATGCTGTAGGCAGTGATAATATCCTCTCTTTTTCTTGGAAGCCACCCGTCGCTTAAGTCTTAGAGAGAGAGAGAGAGAGAGAGAGAGAGAGAGAGAGAGAGAGAGAGAGAGAGAGAGAGAGATTTGTATTATATAACGTATTTATTCCATTTTTAGGTAGTTTCGAGAGAGAGAGAGAGAGAGAGAGAGAGAGAGAGAGAGAGAGAGAGAGAGAGAGAGAGAGAGAGAAAATTGTACTAACATTTATTCCATTTTATAGGCAGTTTCGGAGAGAGAGAGAGAGAGACCGTACTAACGTAACTGCATGAGAGAGAGAGAGAGAGAGAGAGAGAGAGAGAGAGAGAGAGAGAGAGAGAGAGAGAGAGAGAGCAGTTTCAACCGTATGAGATTTCAGCATTTATCGTTAGTTTTCAGATATTGTCTATTATTCATATTATATATCTTTCTTCCAACTTGCTGTCCACCCTCTCCTAACAATTATTTCATAGTGCTTCCACTGCCAGGTTTACATCCTGGTACACCTCTCAAACCTCCTGACCTCATAGGTCCCAGTGCTTGGCCTTTGGCCTAAACTCTATATTCCAGTTCCTATAAACTCTTCAACCATTGCTTTTTCTGTACAGCAAAGCACTACAGCTGCCTGTGCATTCCCGCATTATCAGTTTATTAATCAGGTGAATTCTGCAGTGAGCTTAGCAATTGTTTATCTTTGCCGGATAATTCACTGCACTCATTGTCCTGCCTTTAATTAGAAAGTGGTATCCATATGACCATATGAAGGTCAAGAGAGAAAGGATCTACCCAGTAGGGTGGAGTCGCCTCCCACCTGGGGTAACTACGCAGGCGATGACGTACCTTGGAGGTACCTGCTCATTACCGCAGTTCAACTGCTGACGCAATAAGGAGGTAGACAAGCTCCGCCTAAATGGGGGATTTTGGGGGAAGTGAGCGGACCACTTCTTTCTCTTGGACTTGATCCATATCATGTCGTCCCTGTTTTGACGAAGTGTTGTATCCCATTTTTGTCTAGTTTTTGAGTTTTCCAGGTAAAGTGTCTAAGGTTGTGTCTCTCTATAACATATAAAAACTAAAGCTTTCTGTGTTGTTGTCACATATTCAATCTGAATTGCCCCCCAAAAGATGGGCTAATTAGAAGCTCTGTATAATATCAAAATCTTTGAAGCAAATTGTCTCGGGGGGGGGGGAATGTCTTGATCCTCTTCGTCAAACTAGGGGAGATATATTTATGCCGTATTTTCGTACTACCTGGTGCCACATATGTGTTATTCATGTTTACTACACTTGTGTTTAGTGTACTGTATAAGTATTTGGTGATTTCATTCATATTAGCACCTACAAGTGGACTGTGGTTTTCATGGTTTATTAATTATTGATATTTTCTTGATGACTAAGTGCATTTAGTACAGAAATATGGTATTTTTTCCTCTTCGTTATTGTGAGGACCAACCGTTCATAATTTTTCGTAATTGTGCACTGAGTTTATCATTTGGGTGAATGATATTGCTTAATATATGTTAATTATTAGTTTGAACTTAGGGACATGCTGGGGTTTTCATAGATTCTCTGGAAACAAACTTAAACAGTCTAGGAATGGAATGGAATATGGAATTTAGGCCAAAGACCAAGCACTGGGACCTGTGAGGTCTGAAAGGTGTAACGGGGAAAACCTCGCAGTTGTACCATGAAACAAATGTTAGGAGCGGGTGGACAACAAGATGGAAGAACGAGAATATGAATGGAGGTGCAGTAAAAGGAACGAAAGGGTTTGCAGGTAGGGACCGAAGAGATGCTGCAGTGAACCTCAATTAATGCCTACAGTGCACCCCGTGAGGTGCACTGACGGCACTACCCGGAAAGCTTGAAACGAAAAAGGCTAGCAGGAACCCCAAGCACTAAGATTTTAAGGATGAAGGTCCCCCCAAAGAACTCTCGTCTTGAGTTGATAATACTAGATTTGCAAAGAATGCATAATCATGCTTGTTCAAGCATCTTGTCAGAGCTTTGGAAAATGTTTTGGATCTCAGTGTTTTCCTGTGGTCAGACGAATACTCAAAAAATGTTCTAGATGTGAACGTTTTAATGGAGAAGCTATGCAGTGTAATTAAGATGCTTATTGCGATTTGAGGACAGATCCTTCCTCAGTTCCATAGAACTTGAAGTGAGAGTGAGAGTAAGTTATTTCAAGCAGAAGATTTGGATTGTATTTGTAGCCTGAAGGTAAAGAAACCTATAATATTAGCTGGTAAGACTATTCTTTCTTTACATGATTTTGATTTTTCAATTTATGAGGTAGTTCATGTGACCTACAAAATGCCTGTAGCCTCTAAGGAGACTTGTTGAGAATTATGTTTCATTTAGTTATCTGTACATTTAGTTATTTGTTTTGCTTATATATCACATTATTCCTTTCTTTCTTTTGCACGAATCTGTTTGTTACCTGGTGGTAAATTATGTATTGCACATTTTATAATGGGTCGTTTGCTCTTGAAATGAAAGCCGACATATTGTTTATACTTTCAACCAACTACCGGATGACTCTTTCAGAACTAATTCCTGTTGTCTCTTTCTCTCTCGCAGAAACTCAAAGTCTTGAAGGACAAAGTGCCTGCAGAAGTGTGCATTTCAAGGATGACATGTGTACCTGGCAAATGGGGGAGGTGTATTTCAACTCATATTTTTCCTCCTCTTGTCATCCTGCACGAGGTGAGGAAGGAAGGAATATAGAATTTAGGCCTGAGGCCAAGCACTGGGACCTACTGAAGTCATTCGGCGCCGAAAGGAAAAATGACAGTAGGGTTTGAAAGGTGTAACAGGAAGAAAACCTCTCAGTTGCACTATGAATCAATTGTTAGGAGAGGGTGGCAAGGAAGATGGGAAAAAGGATAATATGGACGGAGGTACAGTAAACAGGAATGAAAGGGATTGCAGCTAGGGAAAAGTACAGAACCTCAAGTAATGCCTACAGTACGCCCTGTGAAGTGCACTGATGAGATGAGACCAGCCGCAAGTGTTTAAGCGTGGATGACACGATCTTCACTAGATTTCCGAGGAGTACGTAATCATGAAAAATATGTTTTTAAGGTAACTCCTTATCAAATAGGATAATTTATTATAGATAAATATTCCTTTGCTCTATCCCAAACAAATAAGGTTAACGTGGAGATGGATCAGATTGTTCTTGATGCTGACCTTTCAAGAAACATACTTGAAATCCCAGGCCAATTGGATTGGAATTGGAATGTTAAGAGCGGGTGGGAAGTAAGGTGGAAAAGGAGAATATGAATGGAGGTACAGTAAACAGGAATGAAAGGGGTTGCAGTTAGGGGTCGAAGGGACGCTGCAAAGAACCTTAAGCAATGCCTTCAGTGCACTTCAGGCCAATTGGAGAGTGGTATTCACCACAATCTTAGTGAGCTTAGGTGGAACGATATTATTAGAAGTCTGAATATTACTGTTTAAATTATCACACTGAGACTATTAAGCTTGCCTTCCATGAAAAACAAAAAGCAGCTCATCATTTATGGAGGCACAATCGATCAGGCTTTTTTGTGATTTCATTGAGCTTAGCAGCCAAGGTCAGGTGAACTGTGAGAGAGGTGCGAGTGCTTACGATGAGGGCGTGAAGGAGATCTTTTTCTCCTGTGGTGATGACCTTAAACAGTGGTCTGCCCTCAGGTCATCATTCTTTGCAGTTGATTCAAGCGTGCCGGCCCTGTCGATAAGACTTATTTATTCATAATTTATCACTTTGTATAACTTTTAAAATATTGTCCCATAAAAATTATCAGCATTGCTGGGCATTTTAATGTTAGCTGTGAGTTAAGTGCACTTTCCTAAATATGCAGTTCATTATCCCATGTCGATATTTCAATTGTTAGGCCTGTGATGATCAAATTTTACCAGTCACATGAACTCCTGTGATTGGGACATAAGTGATTGTTTTTCAGATCAGAATACATCTGATATTTTACGTAAATGGGTAGAAGACCCTCTTTAAAGCAAGTAGCTGATCACTTTCAGCACATGCTTAAAAGAAGTCTTCTGCCTACTTAAGTAAAATATCAGGAGTTACTCGTGATCTGAAAAACAATCACATATTTCCCAGTCAGCAGGAGTTCGTGTGACTAGTAAATTCGATCACCACAGGCCTAACGACCATAAAATATCGACATGAGAAAATTAACTGCCTAATTATTAATGTATACTTAACTTACAGCTAACATTAAAATGCCTACAATGCTGAAAATTTTTACATGGCATTTAATTTCAAAGTTACAATGGTGATAAATCACGATTAAGTTCACCATTCTTTGGAGAGGAAAATAGTTGCAAACTATAAGTTTGATTTAGTTAGAATAAATTTTGAGTCAGTTGCAGAGTAACAACGATGGTAGCTGAAATATGGGATTCATCTCCCATGAAATTATCCTTCTTCAGGATAAAACCTTCGTCAGTGTTGTTTTGGGCCACGTTCTGCTCAGGCTCCACTGAGCATGTTCGCTCCAAAAGCACTGACAAAGATTTTCTCCTGAAGAAGATATCTTCACGGAAGATGGACGCCATTTTTCGGTTACCACTGTCGTTACTCTGTAACTGATACAGTGTATTCTTCCTAAATAAAACTACTGTACCCCAGTTTGCAAAACTACTTTCCTCTCCAAAGAATGACAATCATGGATCTACTGGAAAACTGCAGTAACCCTGAAAGAGAAATTGCATTAGAAAGATAGAGAAAACTCTATAAAAATTAAATGCATTTGATCTTTTTTTACCGTAGCAAAACTGACCAATTTTTAAGTTACAAAAGTACTCTCATAAAATTTTCCATATTTATATTATTCATATCTCAGGGTTTCTTGAAACGTCAGGGAGGATTAGAGAAAGCCAGCAGTCAGTAAATGTTTGCAGCCAACCGGCAATCAATAAATTAATTGTTTTCAAGTTATCTTTGACATGAAAGTTTAACCTTTCATTAAAGTGGACATTTTGTTGATTTGTTTCAGTCCTTCCATCTAATTTTTCAAGACCTCAGTATAATTAGTTTCTGAAATAAAAATCTATCTAAAATTCAACACATACTTTATTCATATCTATATATCCAAAAATCATGGAGATTTTACCTAAAGTATAAGAACACTACATTTCACAAGTTAAACCATAATTATCAAATAAATCACAGATATAAAAATATGCATCACATGCTTCCCTATCAGCATTATCAGCAGCAGCATCAGTAATACAGTACAGTCAATTGGTTGAAACCAAGCCAATAATAATAATGAACATCTCTGGCTACCAACAGGCTCGTAATACACTGTAGTGAATGTGTACATTCAGGCAATACTTTGATACATAAAATGGCAATTACCCAGTCAAATACCTTTCTCGACTGCCTGTTAGATTCATCGTCAATTAACCTTTGCATTGTCAGGCTGTCAACCTTCCAAAAGCCATATGACTTTAACAAATTCAATACTTAATGCCTTAACAAAACAGGTACCTGGAGAATAAAAAAATACTCATTCATTCCTTGGCAGTCTGTTTAGCATCTACACTCTTTCTCTAGCCACTTCAACAACACAATGATTTCAGCGATAGCTCGGCTGTAACGGAAAAGATTTTCGTATTCACCAGGAAAAGTTTCAAAGTTTTTAAAAATTTTAAATCGAGCTCATGGGAAAAGGACTTGTACGTAAATACAATTTTACTTCAGTGATTGAAATTCCCTATGATATGAACTGCTGAATAGCAAATTCCCTATGACGTGAACTACTGAATAGCAAAACTGGACAATTTCATAAAAAGCAGACTCTTGCAACTGAAATTTTTTTCCGTTACCTTAAAAGCAAAACTACGGCGCAAGTGTAAAGGAATGTTTTCATGGAATATATCTATCTTAACTATATAAAATTTAGGGGGCAATGAGGACAAGATAGATAGATCCCCTGGAAGGAGAGTTAAAGACGAAACCTAAACCTGAATTCAAGATCGGTCACTGTTAGAACGTCACAATGTTTTGCAAATTATACTTGCTATGAATTACATGCAGTTGGATTGCTCTTTAAAAAAAAAAAACAAAATAAGCAGCTGCCATGGAGGAGAATATATCCAGAAATTGGAAAAGCACGGCTTCAGTGCACTACAGGCTCCGAAGTAGCACGCGGATTATTTATTTTACGGTAAATCCCATTTCGAGATGACGACTACCACGTTACCATAAAACGAACAATTCTGTCGGGGCAACGATAGTTATCTTATAATATTCTGGAAGTGAGAGCGAAACAAGACGAGACATTACGCAACTCGTGTGGGAGTGCAAAGTTGCAAACATACATACCTTAGTTCAGACTAGAGCAAAAATATAGAGCTTATATCATTAACAGTGGAAAACTGGTACACAACACCAGAAATTTATAGGCTAGATCTATTAAAGCTTATTTCCTACAGTCGCTAAGAAATGATAAATTCTTTATGTACTGGGTGCCTTGAAGCTACTAGTTATTTCAAAGTGGGTGTAATATTTGCCATCGATTGTCATACAGTATTGGTATCTCAAAATAAAAATGAAAATTCAACACCAACACTAATATCAAACATACAATTTTTGTTGAATCTGTGAGCAAGGAGGTACTTAATAATTTTTTTTTAAAAATCTGGCAAAACAGTGCACATGTAACTTCACTTCTTAAATTTACTCCGTAGGTTCTTAACACATCGACCAATATCTATAGCTGCTGAGGCAAGTATGCGGCAAAAATCTAAAGGTAATCTTTGAAAAATCTGTTTCCAATTCTCGCATAACACTGGGGTTATCAACTTGTTTGTGCTACGAAGATCTGCTATACTTTTCAGCGAATACCCCCAAGCAGATGTGAACATGATCTCTCGAACATTAAAAGTATGTTCACATTACATAAAACAACCAAAAAAGATGAATTTATACTATCATCGAACAATATGCTTTGCTTTTTGGGAGCTCTGAAAGAAAACATGTTGCTTATACATAGTGGCAATACCACACAACTAATTTTCCTATGATGTTTTGAACAAAAACAAAACAGCATCCAAATATTAGACAAAATTATTCTCTCATACAAAAAAAATTCTAAATATAAAGGCAACAAAGCTGATAAATATCTTCCCTTAATACTATCTGAGAAATTAATACAAAATTTGAACACAGAAACAAAATATAATTAATGTATGGAATGAAGCAACATTATGGACAATACTTCATATTTCAGGGCTGCAATACTTTGACATATTTTGAAGTGTGTACTCCTACTTATTTTCATAATCCAAAATAAATAAATCTTTCATATATGTTGAAGCCAAGTAAGCTATACAATTCTCTCAGAAGGGAGGCAGACCATTCAAGAAAATTTTATCAAGCTCATTCAACTACTTAATTCTGTTTGAATACTGAATTTAGGTCAAAGGCCAAAGAGAATATGAACAGAGGTACAGTCAAAGGAAGGAACGGGGTTGCAGATAGGGGCCGAAGGGACACTGCAAAGAACCTTAGGTAATGCCTACAGTGCACCGCATGAGGTGCACTGACGGCACCTACGGGAACAATTCTGAGTGGTCCACTGCATGGAGTAGTTTTAATCCTGGATGTTAGTGATGGTTTGTTTCTGGGCAAACAACAAATCCTTTAATATATACCCAATAATATCCCCCAAGTCCAAGAAAAGTATTCTGTCCTCGGTAATCTATATTCAGAGAATGTACATAAGGGAAAAAGAGAGTTATTCTTAGGTGAAGAAAACTTGAAGAAATGATACTTCTACCACACGCAAGAACCTCTCGCTGTACTCATATTGCTATGCATATATGACAATTTTTCCCAAAGTACACTCAACATCAAACCTAAAATGAAAAATTGTTGTAAAATAAAAATACTCCAAAAAGCCTTGAGGGTCATTAAATTTTGATTATAGGACTTGATTCTTTAGATTACACACCTTCAGTCTCGAAGGCATTTCGTTTCCTTGTACACTTTTGGATTTTTGGACAGAAAGCAACATACAAAAATAAACACCTTTTTAATAAGCTGTCTGGAGAGGCGATATGGTTACCCTCTACCCTCTCTGAATGACTGTGGTTTGGTTGAACTACTTCCATATATTGATCCTCTACCCAACCTAGAGTGAAGAAGTTGACAATATATACTTAAGACTTGTGAACCTTGTGGATATTTGAGGTTTCCAAAAAACTTGGAAAAAAAAAAAAAAAGAATTATACTTCCTACAAACAAAAAACCCATAGTTTTAGAAGAAACGAAAAAAATAACATAGTTTCTTACATGGAAAATCTCACCTACTACTAACCAACAAATCAGAAGTGCCTTCTAGGTTCTAAACAAAAAAGCAGTCTTCAAACTTCAAGGGAACAAAAATTAAGAAGGTGACATTAATGCTCACATGACGGGGAAACGAGGACGTTACGCCATTTTGAACCAAGTTCTTCAGATCCAAGTGTTGTGAGGGCATGTCAACTAAAGTTTCATAATCTTTCATTAGCTTTTGTTTACTCTGATATTTCCCTTAGTTTGCACCTTTCATTTAGACATCTGCCACAAGAATTTACCAAACTACGGACAAAATTACGAGGGGGAACAATCCCACCTTTTTTCAAAATTATATAGAAACAATCTTGGTTTTCATTACGAGGGCTTCATATTATGAGCTTTCTAAGTGTATATAAACAAAATGAATAAAAATTCCACCAATATTGAAATGGTTAAAGATAAAGAACTAATTTTTTTAAAGTTGATGGATGAACTTTACCAAAATTTTCATTATAAGACCAAGCTTCTACACCACATAAATATATTGTAAAATCAATCCTGGATCTGAAATCCTTCATAAGAACTAAAGGAATTTATTTAAATCTTATGCAATCGATAAAATACTATCAGAAGCACTAAATATGGCCATAATAATAAATATATTTCCCAAAAACTTACAATCATTAAACAAAGGGGAAAAGTCATTGTACGTAATCCAAATTATGTCTAAGCTGAACTTAAATGGCAGCACTCAACAAGCCAGCAACCTCCAACATCATGAACTGTACTGCATTCACAGTTTCTGACCTCATACTGATAATCCAATCACAAATAACTGAGGTTCTTGCCTACACATCAAAGTAACAGTTAAAGCAATGAACTTGACATCCAAAAGAGGGAGCTCATTTCATACACAGGTCTGTCTTTCATTTGCAAGTCGAGCGTGACACCCTCGAGCGTGACACCACACTGAAAGACTAGTGATAAACTGGTCATTCCACAGATCATTGATAAGTTTCACACTGGTAAAAATATGACTACTGTGCACTCACTAAATATGTATATCTTTGCTGAATGAGTACACTTAATACCTCTCTTCAGCTATTTACAGTGGTCTATAAAAGCGTAGGGCCAGAACTAAACTGTTCAAAACTCGAGCATCTAGAAAAGACAAATCACAGAGGAATCTTTTTTTATTTTGCATTTCTCAGGCCAGACTCGATTCACCACCCCTTTACCAAAAAATTATATCAAAACTCTTTTGTGAAGAAGCCTTACAAACTATGAAGAGAATATCTGAATACAATTTTTAATGAAGTTTGCAATGCAATACAAATGGGCTTCAAAACCACGCCCTATACAACTACAATCAACTGAATAATAGGAGTTTCTTTGAAGGTCAATCTTTCTCTTTTATGACCGCATTGGCAGGCGTCATCTTGACCAACAAACCTGGTCCAAGTTTTGGTAGGAAATGTCCGTATCAAATCGTTTTGTATAGCTTCCAGGACTATGAATACCAATGTACATAGCCAGAATTCTAGCAAATTAGGTGTCAGTCTCAATTGGAAATGTCTGGGTCTTTTGGCATCAAGAATATTTGTGGTCACTTGCGTGACGAGGAATACAGTAATGATTTGGAGTATGGGTTTCGTCTCGCAGAACTGAAAGTGCTTGGTCATATCGAATGTAACAAGTCTTTCCGGTAACACTTCAGTTATTATCTAATATGGTACAGTATATCAGTACAAATAACACTTACAGTAGTCTTTGATATACAACGCTATACATTACTATACCCAAATGATTTAAATTCCACTGTTTCCTGTGCCCAATTTTCCACTGACAGTTACCCCTAGCCAGAATTCTAGCCCTTCGTTTAATCACCAGAGGTGAGCCTCGTTGTGTGGAAGTTTAACTACACCCACTCCTCCGCCCAACCGACGATAATTCATGGAACCGCAGAGTCGCCAGTGATTCTGATCAGGATCATAGACTTCAATGGTTTTCAAGTACGTAGTTCCATCAAATCCTCCGACTGCATACAACATTCCATTCACAACAGCTAGGCCCACCTATTTAAAGAAAAGGGGAAAAAAGTTTATTATAACCAATCGAAAAACCATTCCATTCACAACAGCTAGGCCCACCTATTTACAGAAAAGGGAAAAAAGTTTATTATAACCAATCGAAAAACCATTCCATTTACAACAGCTAGGCCCACCTATTTAAAGAAAAGGGAAAAAAAAGTTTATTAGTATTTATAATTAACTAAAAAATATTAAATTGTTTGAATTTTCGTTTCAGGGACACAAACCGCGGCTTAACAGAACACCTTCCTTTGGAGTCTCGGCAGGTGGAATAAAATCCAAAGTTCAAACTGCCTCACTGTCAGTGGTCGAGAGGAAAGTAAAGCAGATCCGTAGAGGGATGCCCTACCCTAAACTTGCCAACAACTTTTTTGGTTGGCTGATTGACTGGTTAGTAAATACACTGGCATCTCATTGCTTGTACAGCAAAATTTTATATATATAAAATAATAATAAACCATAAAATGGGTAGCCAGGGTATCACAAGAGAACTGAAGATTTGTCCAAGTTCACTCAGCCTGTTAGTTACAATAAAATGATTCACAAATGGACAATGCTCTTATCTCATGAACATCAATCTATTTAGGGGCATAATTTTGCTTGTATACTTGCATAAGCACTACAAATTATTTGTTGGCAAAAACCAGTCTGGAAATGAAACAGTAGGGAGGATTCATAATGATAAAAAAATAAACTTGCAATTTGTACTGAACCATCTAGAAATACTACATATACAGGCCGTTAGCTAGCACAAGAAGGAATCCTACTCCAGATTCTTCGAGAGATCTGGTATAAAAGGGTGAAAAAGGAGTTCTAAGTTATGCTCCTACCATCCTGAAGATCAGCTTTTGCAATTGCATAGAAAACAACTCTCCTTCTGAACCAATTCCTCTCATTTCAACTGTCCTGCTGAACAAAATCCTCTCATATGTGATCTCTGCTGAATAGCCAGAAAGCTCACCGATACTTTTGCTGAGGAAAACCACAAAGAATAGGTACACTTGATGAGAAGTTCTTTAGACATTCCTTCTACCTACTACAGAAATAAGAGTGGGTCCCCTCAGTGCCTCTTCTCTTGAACTGACTGGGTCTGGGTACTTGCTATGTAACCACACTGCTTTGTAAAGACCACTGGATACCTTACGCATACACTAGCTCATGTATTAAAACCTTACAAAACCTGCTTCAGTATGGTCACTGTACTTGTGTTAATGGGATAACATGAAGACTTACTTGAATTTGAACAACAAACCTTGCAAGATGAAGTAATGCCACAGAATAAAGAGGAAGAAATTCCTAAATGTAACCTCTCCATGATACTGATGTTCCGCACTCTCACTAACATAAGATCCTCATTTGAAATCAAACTCTGCTATGCAACCAAAGGTTTCATCCAACATTTCACGCTACGCTCAGCTGCCGAGAGGAAAAAGGCAGCAAGCAACTCGACAGTCTCTAACCGTCAACCCTGGACAATCAAAACTGGGCAGCAATAAGACAAACTTTCATGGAGGAAAAAGTGGCTCCAGACAATCCTGATCTTCCTTTACCTTAATCACCCTAGACTAAACCAGGGGGACACACAAATGTCATCTAAAAGCATTATCACTTCTTACAAAAATATTTTCTCCTCTTGTGCTTCTCATCTTGAATCATTTTCTCATTCCTATAATTAGTGTTCAATTCACACATACAGTACAGTACTGTGATTACAAAGACCTGATAATCATTTTGTTTGTTTTTACTGAATGATAAGAAGGAATACTCTCGTTTTGTGAATTACACGGCTGAAATGATCTGCCAGTCATTCCCCTTCTCCCATTGAGTCATTCACCACCCATAATTATTTATAGAAAGGTCTGAGTAAAAAGAAAAGAAAATAATTTTTTGTGAAAATACACAACTGAAGAAGTAACTACAGTGCCCACTTTACCTTTGTATCTTACTGAAATTATTAAAATGCACAATCTATGCATGCATAAGAAGAAACTATAAATGATGTCCTTTGTTTTGGCACAGATACCATAGCAGCGTCCCAACATCCTCACGCCAATACTGGCTGGGGCCCCCCCTTGAAAAGAAGTATACTGTGCAGGAAACTTAAAACAAACAATGGAACTTACTCCACTCCTCCTGGATGTCATTGCTACAATAGGACTCCACTGATTAGTGTGAGGATTGTAACGCTCTGCGCTGGAGAGCTCGGTGCAGTCATCTCTACCACCAACAGCGTAGATCATGTTGTTGTATACGGCACAACCTAGGTGCTTACGTCGTGTACTCATGGCTGGCATCATCGTCCATTTGCTCAACTTCGGGTCAAATCGTTCCACTGGAAATAAGAAGAATACAGTATACAATTTAGGCCGAAGGCCAAGCGCTGGGACAATTGAGGTCATTCGGCACTGAAAGGAAAATTGCGAGTAAAAGGTTTTGAAGGTGTGACAGGAGTAAAACCTCGCAGTTGCATAATGAAACAATTGTTAGAAGAGGGTGGAAAGCAAGATGGAAGAAAGAATATGAATGGAAAAACTATATGATAGCGATGGCGATTATAAAAACATTAATAATGAATGTTGGTTACCTGCAACATTATCAAATGTAATGTACATACTCATTTTTACGAAGTCTTTCAATCAATTTTAAGCTATACATTCAACAAATTTCATATGGAGGTAATTTCATTGACAGAGTAACTAATGTCTCTTTTCTATGCTCCCAAATCATACTTCATAGTCCAGTGTGTCCTCAAGGTAAACTGTTTGATCTCTAAGACCTGTTCATCTCACACAAGAGAATTCTCATTGCCCCTCTTTTTCACTTTCTCATGTAATGCATTTCAGGCATCAAAATTCCCCTATTCCGTTTATATTTTGCAATTATTCTGAGCACCTCTTGTTGCATTTGGTACACAGTACAGAGTTCACCCTCACAACTTTCCCACAAGAAAGTGGACACAACAGGCAAGGGTTACAAGAACTCACTTTCTACGTCTAACCCAGAAAGTGAAAAGGTGATGTGAAAACACTTATGATGATGACAGCAACTGATGACTTATTTGACTCCTTGTCCAGGCAATATTAATCACCTAAGCTTCAAGAACTGAGTTCTGTACCTGTGTTAAGTGGGCTTTGTCCATCTGAACCACCAACCGCATACAAAAAGCCACCGAGAACGGCAACAGCCACACCTAAACGTCTGGTGTTCATAGACGCTACTTTTGTCCACCTGTTGCTCTGAGGGTCGTACCTGTGAATTAAAACGCAAAATGGAATAAATTGTGTAACATAAAATAAAATGGGGGAAAGATGCAATTCAAAAACTGGCTGCTTATAGATATATTACCTATACTGCAAAGTAGTTATTTTTCTAACTACTTAATAATGAAATGTATTTACTAAAGCAATATCATTACAATGTAAACTCGAGTATAATTCCTGTCAAGGGAAGAACAAGATCTTTCATTATGTGATAATGGGCCCTATGATCAAAGGGTATCAGAGAGGGCATAAGGAGGACAGTATTACTAACATCACAAAACATTTTACTACTTGCACACAGCGATGTGCTGAGAACTCAGAATGTCACTATTTTCTATGCACACAATATACGAGATTTAAACTAAGCTTATCAGTTTTGCTACTGTTCATATCTCTAATTCTACCATTTATGGTATACTGTTTTCTTTTTTTATTGTAGGACCTCAATGGAATATAAAATTTGGGACCTACGAGGTCATTCAGTGCTGAAAGGGAAATTGAGAGTAGAAAGGTTCGAAAGGATTAACGGGAGGAAAACCTCAAAGCAGTTGCACTACGAAACAATTGTCAGGAGAGGCAGAGGAAGGGATGAAAGGGGTTGCAAAGAACCTGAAGTAATGCCTACAGTGCATCGCACATAAGGTGCATTGATGGCACTAACCCCCTACAGGAGAAGTAGTTTGGGATTATTTCGTAATGTAAGCAGCATGAATTTTATTTTTCTGGTAACATAATCCCTGGTAACTTGAAGTCCATTAGCTTGAGGTGCCATTATTTATCTACAAAGGAAGAACATTTCACCAACCTCTCCACAACATTAAGGCATGAAACTCCATCCTGGCCCCCAACAGCATACAGGTAGCCGTCCAACACTGCTACTCCTACGCTTGTGCGGCAAGTGCTGGTTGGCGCAACCTCACACAACCACTGGTTCGTCTGAGGGTCGTATCTGGGAAATTTAGAAGTGGGTAACAATTTATAAACTAAAAAGGCCACCTGTCAGAGCATTTATTATATTTCGACATAGAATTCCTTTACAAAATATAAATTTTCATAATAAAAATTGATCTGGATACTTACCTCCTTTAAAGATAGCTTGTATCTCCTCGCTATCAGTATACAGATATAAGCTCTATCTTTAACAGCAGGTAAGATTCATCCCAAATAATATTAACTTCTAGCATATCCTTAATAGATGCATATAAAAGCAGTTGATACTCTGGGTAATACTAAATAGCAAATTGTCGCTTTAACAAATCTTTATAATGAGATTTTACTGGTTGGGTAGCCTAATAGTGATTGTAGTATGACACTTTAAATTCCTACTAACATTTATGTGAACGAAAATCAAAACAGGCCAACTTTTGTTCAATATGGAAACTTAAAATACTCACTGAGTAGAACAGTTGTAATCTACCCTGTCTTGCTAGTTCCATTCAGTGAAGGTGTATATTCTTAATTTATATCTGAACTCTTTGAGACTAACCTTATTCTGATGGGCAATGTTATAAAAAAATGTAGTAAATGCTTAATGCAGAGGAAAAAATAAGCTTTGTGTACTTGAGAATTCAGTAATTTGGGTTTATTATTCAACATAAACCCTTAGCTCTAAGTGGATCTGATATTTGGAAAATTCATTTTATAGAGGTCTGTTATAATGGGGACTACAACTTTGATTTCAGCTATGGCACTGTATCTGATAATGATGTATAGCAAACAAAAAATATTAAAAAAATACAGAAAAGAAACACATTCTGACTCAATTACCATAGGTCTATGATGTTCATTGCATTTAGTATCATTTACTTACCATATTCACCTATTTGCCAACAGCAAAACATGTTATCAAAATACTGGTTGTATAAAAAGACCTTAGGATAAAAATCTACCATATACATGATCATGCAACACAGTATTACTGTATTTACTTACCTTTCAACACTGTTCAAGTACGACTGTCCGTCATGACCCCCAACGGCGTACAACAAATCGGAGAGGACCGCAACCCCCACTCCACACCGTCTCTTACTCATGGGAGCGACCATCCGCCACTCACAGGTGGTAGGCTCAAATCTCTCTACGGACGCTATGGCATCTCCACTACACCAACCACCAACTGAAAATACATTTTGACAATCTTTAGTCTTGACGTACAGCTCTCCTAAAACATGATAATTAGAATGATACTTTTCAACCCAGTGAAAACGTAGAACTAGTTCCAAAGCGGAACCTGTATTTCACTGCTTTGAAAACAAATAATCTGTAATTGGAAAATAACAGATGACCAACGCAATCTGCATCTGCTGAAAACACATCTTATACTCTATGCCAAGTTTAACTCTGAACCTGACTACAAATTTCTGCAACTTGCACATTCTCACACTGACTGAGATTTAAAAGGAAAAGTGGAGCATGCCAATCAACTGTTGTGGCAAATTAACTCTTACTTCTCTACTATCAAAATGTGGCAAGCAAGACAAAACCTTGTTTTGTTACTTTAAAAGTCACTCTAACCTTTTACTGTTAATACTGTACTTACAAAATGTTTTTAGATAAAATCCTTATACAGTAGTTAGCAAATAATTTTACTACCAGCCCCTACATACAGAGCCAGTATCTACAATTTATGGCAATTGTTTATGCTGTGCAGTGCTGTACTTTCTGAATAAAAAAAATGTTGACAAGACAATATCAAGCTAATAACCGACCTGCAAAAAGAACTTCCCCCGTTTTGACTGGTTTGCGCGGTCTAGTTCTCGGACCCTGCATCAGAGGACGTTCTTGTGGTAATAGGAGGTAGTTCTTCGCTTCATCTACTAAATCACGGCAAGCCTGTCGCAAGAAAGCATAGTACAGGTTAGTAAAATACCAATGCCCCCTTAAGGACTTCTCCAACCCTACAAGAAACCATCAAAGACGGGTCATGCACACGTCAGCAAGTTTTGTGGAATACAGCATTGACATAAACTCCCTTAATCACCTGAAAATTTATCTGAATACCCTGGAGGAAGCAAAAGCTTTCCTTCCCTGACAAGAACTTAAGACAGTGTCAAAGACAGAAGTAATTATGAATGGAGGTAAAGTGAAGGCTAAGTGGGTGCAGCTAGGGGCTGTGGGAACACTTCAACCAACCATAATACCTACAGTGCACCACTTGGGGGATATTAACAAGCGGTGCATGCTTCCACCAATACCAACACCTCCCAGGGATTTCTATTAGAGTAGTTCTAGCTTTTGAAATGACGATACTTTACTTGAACTACTAAATTATACCTGGATGGGGCATGCATCTCCCCCACATTCATACAACCCTTATTCCCCTTCACCAAAGGATACTTCGTGCCAAGTTTAAGACAACCTTTGATCAGAGAGATAACTTAAGCTTTCAGCTCTGGTGCATTAAATTGAAGCAGTTGATATTTTACCATACACACTTCTATTATTATTATTATTATTACTCAGAAGATGAAACCTATTCATATGGAACAAGCCCACCACAGGGGCCACTGACTTGAAATTCAAGCTTCCAAAAGGTATGTTCATTAGGAAGAAGTAAGAGGTGGTAAAGAGAAATACAGAAAGATCTCACTTATTAAAAGAAAATTTAAATTATTAATTAATAAATAGATGTATTGAAATGCAAGGAGGATAGTATTAGGGAAATAATGCATTGCATCTTCACTTGAACTTCTGAAGTTCCAATTGCACAGATACAGTACAGTATATGGATTCAAAACTGATTTATGTCAATTAAAATATATTCACAAAACTGCATACAGCTCTAATCTGCAACTCAACCTACCTCATCGCTTTTGATAAGAAGGTCTGAACCAACAGTACCGACCAGGAACTTTGGACTAAGAAGAGGTAGACGCACATGTTCGAGAACCTGAGGAACAATAAAACCAACTATAAAATAAGGGGGTCAGAGAATTGCGAAGCATCACAATATAATTGCATATTAAAAACTGCTTTATTGTGTTATTTGTATACTGTATATTCAAGCATGTTAGAAACAGATCAGTCAATAATCACTTTTAAATCATTTCTCACTACATCAGTGACAATGCTTCTTTCCATGCAATATACAAACAACTCGACATAATTCTTGGTACTGTCTGGAATGAAAGGGACTTTAGCTAGGGGCCAATGGAACGCTGCAAAGAACCTCAATGCCTACAGTGCACCATGTGAGGTGCATTGATAGCACTAACCCCCTTCCCACTAAAAGGTTTTTCATGAAAATGTGATAAATTTTGCTTGGAATAAAGCATTATGAACATGTGCTTTTTACCCAAAATACTTAATACTACAAATTAAAAAACAAGATGCTTATACATCATTAAAAAAAAAAATTTCTCTTTAAAATTACCAGAATCAGGACAACTCAAAACTTTTCATGATATTACTTAGCACAAGCTATTATACCAAAGTTGCTATTTGGATTAAATATTCTATTTTATTTTCCCTTTGGGTCTAAAATGAGAACCTAAAGTGTCTCAAATCTGCAGCAAAGCAAGCTGAAAAGAAACCAATTTGCTTTTAAAAGTCACACGTGTACACTATAACTGGTGTTACTGACATCCGCTTTATGAATGACTGAAAGATGAGCGTTCTTCAAAGTCTAAGTACATTAAAAAAATTCTAACATTAAACAGCATCCTATAAAATCTTACTATTTCATGAAATCCCACATTCCTTATACAGACAGAGAAAATGACTGACAGAGCATTAAGCCTTACTATAACTAATAAAAGGCCCAGGATTATGTATGTAATCAACAGATAGGTTTGCTAAAAGCAAATGGGTGTTACAGACTAATACACACACAAACAAAGCCACTCCAAGATCTTCTAAAAACATAAAGACACCTCACACGTCTCGAACTGTCGACCTAACCGCTCAACTCTCCTCGCTGCTGGGACAAAGGGAGCTGGGGATTTGGAACGATACATGTACATACGCTACCGGGGTCTAAGCGATGTCAGGCAGGGCAGCCGATCGAGACTACGGTCTACCGCAAAGCCGAATCAAAGTCCTTCAAAAGAAGGCATCGTGCTTACCCCATGCAATAAATGGGAAAAGCACGTTAAAAGAAGAAGACGACGACTCAAACAACGATATTTACCTGAGCCAAGAATGGGCGCCTTTCCGTTACATTGTACTTAACCCAGGCCATGACAGCGCTGAACACTTGTTCTTCGGAACGCACGTTAAGTTCGTCGCTCGAGATGATGTCCATCAACTGGTTCACTGGGAGTTCCATAAACTCTTCGCTTTCTATAACCTGCCGACACAAAGCAATGACAGTTATTTCAATGGACTGCAATGATGAAATTTTAGTCATGCTGTCACTGAATTAAACTAGCTTTTATGTTATAACAGAAAAAATGACCCAATAGAGGGTGCAATTAAATATCCATTTCTCAAGTTTGCAATAAAACCGTTCACATCACTTTCGGAAAATGATAAATATTGAACAGTACTGTAAAAATACTGTCATATGTTGAGATGTACACATGAAATAACAGTAAATTTACAAGACAGTAAATTCAAAATGGCTGTTGATAATCATGATATTTGCTGCTCTAAACAGCTATACTGCCCTAAAATGGAAGACTGCAATATCTGCAAAAATACAAAACAGAAAAATGGTAGATACCCCCTTGCCTTACCACTGATTTTGCCGATATTGCAAATGGGACCCCCTAAATACTTGTGGAAAGCATTGAAGAATCATTCTGAAACTGCAGTAACTTGTGTATTGGTGTTTCACGAGCCTAATAAGTGGCATATCTCAATTTAAAAAATTTTGCACATACTGCAGTTTTCCATTTTACGGAAGTATACAGTACTTAGATAATTTCTAATTAGTTTAAGCAGCTATTAATGCATTAGATATTAGTTTTAAAATTCTGTTTTACCTAAATTTAATACGACTTAATTCTCTTTCTCCCAAAAGCACATAACTTACTGTAGAAACTTACTATGAATGTTAATTGCCAATCTTACCAGTTTGCCACTTTTTAATGGGGTTTAAAACAAAGTAATTTATTTCTTAAACGTTGTTTAATGCTTTGGAACCAAGGTAAAGTTAGCAATAGTGATACTTTGAAAGGACACTTTCAGATAGAAGTTATTATTATTTGCTATACTAATGCATATATCAACAATCTCATTTTGGGAAATAATGCTTTTTTTACAACTGCTGTAATAAAAAGAGATCACAGCCTACAACAACATTATTAATAATTAATAATAATAATAATAATAATAATAATAATAATAATAATAACAGAGCTGCATTCATAACATAATACAAAAAGACACACCAAATTCAGCCCATTTCAGCAAATGGGAAGTGAATTAGCATAATGAACAGGAATAGAAATTCATGAGTGTGGGTGAAAGTGGTTTTAAAAGTTATTACAGCTTAAATCATTTTGTAGCTTATTGCAAAACTGGAAAATCTATTGCACTTAATACTAAATTAAGAACAGAAGCAACTCTCTCTCCCTCTCTTGAATTTTAAGGAATGGAAATAGCCCCTCTCCTTCTTTCTGTCTCTGAATCCTAAGCATTTCAGCGTGAACCTGAACTAGACTTGAATGCAATGTTCATTTGTCATTTAATAAATACAGATTTTCAATGCATAAAATACTGCATTCGAAAGGGTATTTACAGTAATATTTGGAAGTTGTGCATATATGAATCATTCATACTACAGGCACAAAAAACATAGGCTACGTTTTCACGTCAGCCTAGCCTAGTGATGCATACTTTAAGCTCTTCCAAAACCATCACTACACAAAACTAAGTACAATGATTACTGCATAATTATATTGTGGCTAAAGGTGTATTTTGTTGCTTGTGTTATTTTATCAAACATGTTACCAACACAAACTTGAACACATTTCACAAAAATAATCATACGAAAGAAAATACGTCTACTTCCAAAAAATCGGAGTATAGTAATTATTACTGCAATATCATAAAGTTCCAAAATATCAGAGTATAGTAATTATTACTGCAATATCATAAATCCACCAAAGATATAATGTAAAACAGTTTCATCATTCTTTTCACACTAATATTACCAGGAACATCAACAACTTCAAAAGACAAAATCAAAGCTTTAAACGTGTCCCATAATGCGACTAAATCACCTGATCTCATGTAAACAAAAGTAAATTGTAATAAACGCTTGCTTTTTATTTTAACTGTTTACTGAATTGAAATTTTTTATTTACTGCGTTTTATTCAGAGCATTTTAATGTTTTATATGTTTGTATTATTCAATAACAAGTTATTTCAACCAAAGGCCAGTGAAAGGGGGTCGCAGCTAGGGGGCTTAGGACCCCATAAAGAATCTTAAGTAATGCCTACAGTGCACCTACTGACTAAATTCTTGCATGTTACAGCCTATATTTGGAGGTCCTGTCATACTATTTCTGAACAGAATAATGGTATGCCCACCTCCTGAAAATTATGTTGGGTGAACTTATCCGCAATATGTAACAATTCCCTGCAGGAGTGGGTGTCGGCAAAAGCACGGATTCCTAGACAGTTTGAAGGATGCAACTGCTGCTTGAGAAATTCACAGCATACATCCTGAATTTCTTGCATCTGAAGCAGACAAGCTGAAAGAAAAATTCAGATAAGTTGAATAGGTTACAAAAAAACTTTAAACAATACAGACACCACCTTACTTATGAACGAGTTACGTTCCGGATGGCTGTTTACATGCTGAGTTGTTTGTAAATTGGTTACTGTACTCTTCACGCCTATTTAAATACGGTACAGGTTGTCCGTCACTAATCCGGCGTCATTGGGACCCGGAGGATGCCGGATTAGCCATTTTGCCGGATTAGCCATTTATTAAGCTAAAATACACGAAACCCAGTAGGTAAGCACCTCATCTTAGAATTAAAATATCTCATAAATCAGTACAAGTTGGTTAATAAAGAAAAGACAATTATCAAATACTGTAAATTCGAGTGAAATTTTACTGAAATAGAGGTACAGCTTGTTCATGCAGCACACTGCGCCACCAAATCGAAGTGGCCGGCGAGCAAGTTAGCGCAGCGACCCGGGAAATTTGAAAATTAGTGCGGAAACATTAGAAATTACTCTAGCTGAAATTTGTGCCGGATTACTGATTGTTCTGGACTACTGATTGCCGGATTAGTGATGGATAACCTGTATGATACAAAATCAATACAGTACTGTATGTTTTTCATCCTAAACACAATACATTGTACACAGTACTGTATGTGAAGAATAGGCGCGCAAAACACAATTTGAACTCACGGGTGGCAAAGGGGAGTGCTCTGAACACAATTTTAATTTGTGAACCTGTTTGTTTGTATCTCTGAATGCTTGTAATTTTAATGTTCATAAGCAGGGTGGTGTCTGTAGGCAAAATATGAAATAACAAGAAAATGTTGAAAAGCTTAAAAGTTTCAGCATTCAACCGATCATCATCCTTAACATTTTTCTCAAGTTTTCCCCTTTTCTTAGGGATTAAATGTGAAAATTTAGCAGGTAACCTCTGATAATCCAAGAGACCATTTGAAAACAACTGCTCAGTAACTGCACATAAAAATATTCAAGTTCTAAATCTAATACCTAAATATTAACAATAGCAATTTCAAAATAATTCAGGGCACCACGTCAATATCCAATTTAAACATTTCCTTACTTCAACATAAGTTGAATCTACTGCCCACACATGCCCAAGTATACTGCAACAATCTCATTACTCTTCTTGTCTTCTCAAAAGGCTTGCCCGGTACTCTAATTACAGTAACATGCAGAAGTGCTAGTTAATTCCGTTTCATTTAGCTTATTTTTAATTCCACCATGATTGCCTCCCAGAATTAAAGTAAATATCGTGGGTGGTGTATTACACAACTCTTTAGATCTGAACATTTGATACTAATATTTTTAACAGGGAGCACAGTAGACACTGGCTACTAGGAAATTGTTTGTGTTTCACATTTTCATTATTGCTTCAAAATTCTCATGCATGAATTCATACTTATATCCTCTGAATATTGTTGCTTGAACATTTTTAGTAACCACATAAAAATAACCTTTGCTTGGACTCTTAATTATAAGGTTTAGCGTCTCTGTACTCGAGACTACCAAGTTAGTCAAACTTCATATACAAGAACAATGGGTCCTCCACCCAAATTAAAAAGTCTACTTGCTGAGTGATGGTCAAGACCAGTAAAGCACATCAATATAGGCTGAGTGCACTAACCATTATTCCAATTGCCGCGCTTCACAGTATTCAAAGCGTGCATTGATACATACCCTATTTCCTTCTATTCAACTATGAACACCTATATTAAGAATCTCATTACGGATAAGTTAGAAATTCTGATAATAAGCAGCGTTTACATTCACTATCAGTCCACCTATCTGCATCACTATAATCACCAAAAGAGATGCATTTGCACATAACTGATGTCTGAAAAGTTATGACGGTTATGAAAAATTGATTAGCATAAGTGCAATTACTTTCTTTACCTGCATAAACTGTTAATCTAAATACAAATCCCCATGAACAGGTCCTATTTAAAGTCACTGCTAAAAGATATAAAGAAGACCTGCTGTTAGAAATGAATGAACTCACATAATTGGTAACGAAGAACTTATGAGATGGAAAAGAGCAAAGTTGAGATGGAATCACCGAGGAGATAATTTGAGCTTATAACGAACTGTCAAAGCCTGGTGATTGGGAATTGGAAGTCATGGCAAAGATACCAAGAAAGGTGACCTGCCCGAATGGGGTAACTATTAAGGTTTAGTTGGACCTTTCTTAAATAGTGACCCCAAGGGTTTTCGGGGGTCATTGTCTACGACTAATATTTCTTGGGGGTCATTATCTTTATGATATTTACAGTCTTTTGTTTATGTTTTTACAGTAATCCTCAACGGGCTTGTACTAAACACGCCGCAAAGGTGGATACATACTAGGTTAAAACCCTTGTGGGTCACTATCTAGGAAAGATCCGTCCAGTCCTCCAAAAATTTAGGCAGGAGAAGGATCTCAAAAAACACATTTTCTCAAGTTTACAATTTAGTTAAAGACTTGCAAAGGACAACTGGAAAGCTGAATAAAATTTGGAAATCAAATAGCCATTAGTCTCGTCACAACCTGCTCTTCTATATGGAAATGAAACATTGAATGACAATGAAACTACATCTAAGATTTTGTCAATTTCATAATGAAGCTTGAGAAGAGTATTAGGAGGAGTCAGAGAGGATACCAAAAGGAAAATGGCAGAAACTCTGTATGTAGATGAGATAGCGATGGAGAGATGGAGAGAAAAAAGGTTTTAAAGGTGTTACAAGAAGAAAACCTCACAGTCGCACTATGGTACAATTTTTAGGAGAGGGTAAAAAGTACGATGGACGAAAGAGAATGTGAGCAGAGGCATAGTAAATAAAAGGAATAAAAGGGGGTTGCAGCTACGGACCGAAGGGACGTTGTATGGAACCTCGAGTAATGCCTACAGTGCACTGAGTGAGGTTCAATGACGGCACTACCCCCTTACAGTGCATACCACTCTGGGGAAAATATAGCAAGTGACAGCGTCAGCTAGGATCCTCTCATTACCAGAAATTGGAAAATCTATCTAATCTCCTGACAGCTATGAAACAGGAGGCTGGAGATGAGTGCAACTTTTTAGAAGCTCCTAAATTTTTCATTAGTGTACTTGCAAAATCTTGGATCTTCTCAAACCATATTCTCCATATGATAACTATTTTTTTTAACCTTTTATACTGAAAAATGTTAATGCCTTCAAATCCACCTAAATGTTTATGCATGCTACACTGAACAGAAAAGATACCATGAATACAAACGAAGCCATGAGAAAAGTTGGCTATCTCCAAAGGAGTTATTTACCAAAGGATGTCCTTTCAAAAAGCTCCATATGAAAGGAGCGAGCTTACCTGCTGGGAGCAAAGTCTGTACGTTTGATTCTTGAACGGTTATTTCAGAAGTATAGCAAAAATTCACAAGTAAATCTACAGCGTGTTCATCTATATCGTGTATTGGGACTTCCGTCTGTCTGGCCTCTAAAAGTTCTGACATAAACATTGCATGAAAATATGGACTGCAGGCAGACAAGATCACTCTGAAATGAAAGATTTGGCATGACAATTATATTCACAAACACTGAGCAGTACAATACACAGATATAACTGATTTCATAATAAGAAAATACACTGGCGTACAAATAATCATAAACTTAATCTTCCTTAAACATTTACATTAGCCGGAATGTTTTCAGCAAGAATCCTATTTGCCCAATGGACGTTGGACACATTAGATAATAAACTTGTAATCACGTGTGTGAGTGACAATACCTCACTATAAATAACTGTGGTCTTCAATTCAGTTTTAACTCACTAAGGTCGCTTTAGGAATTAGCCACAACTGCAGTCTGATGTAATTAATCAAGTTTTCTGATTCCGTGTTAATGATACAACACTGCTATATATGTTGATTCCATTTTAAAATTCTAGCTTTCTTAACACCATCCTACATAAGACTTAGTTTCATGCAATTCCTGTCACATAACAGCATAACGTATTCAAGAATCTAAACTTAGATGCAAAAGTGATGTAAGAACAACAACAAAAAAAAACTATTAAAACTAAAATAATTAAAATACAACCTACTCACACTATCAAAGTCTGTTACAGATGAAGGTTCATGAGAAGCCTAACCATAAAATTCCAACATGAATTTGAGACACACTACTGTACTGTACAACAATCTTAACCTCGTAAGTGCAACGCGTGAATGTTTTGACGTCATCAAATAAATGTGTGTTCCTTAAACTTTGCAACAATTTAAGTTAGGGAATTCCAACAGCTAGGAACATTCACATTTTTCAACCACTGATTTTATGGCTGCTTCCAAGAACTTGAATTCGATATTCGGAAAAGATATGACAGTAATGTTAAAATAACCTCTTCAAAGGATCTGGAAAAGTATGGTACTGCGGCATATCTATGAGTCACTTGTCATCTTCTAAGCCTATTGTTAAGCTTCATACAGATCAGATTTAGGTGCTAATTAGCCGACATTCTGTGATGACTCACCGATGAGCAAATATCTTCCGTCCACCCACAATGAGCACCACGTCGCACAACTCCCGCCTCTTTTGTAACATATTAATATTAGCCAACGCCAACTTGGGATGCTTGTCGGATGTATAACTAAGACTACATGGGGAGGGCGGGCGCCCGATGGATGTTTCTCCGGTGATGGCCACTCCGTCATCTCCGCCTACAACCCTTCCGGTCTGGCCTACGCGGAGATCCATTATGGTTTTAGTCATGCCGTCCATTCTGAAAAGCCAAGGAAATTATTATTATTATTATTAATCAGAAGATAGACCCCTGAATTCATATGGAACGAGTGTACAGGGGCCACTGACTTAAAATTCAATCTTTCAAAGAATGTGTTCATTTGAAAGATGTTACAGAAGATAACAGGAAGTAAAGCAAAGATAGTTTAGATAAAAATATGTAATATATGTACAGGTAAAAATATCAAGAAATTAGGGTAGTAATGTATTGTATCTTCATATGAACTTTTGAGGTTCTAACTTCACAACATCCTTTGGGAGGGTATCATATATAAATGTTTATTCAAAATAAACTGGTCTACTGGTAAGGTACTTATACAGTACTACTTTCTTGGTTAAAGATGCATCAAATATAATACACTAACAAAAATACCAGTTTTACTTTTCATGAAAAGCTGATTAACATACATAAAAATAATGAGGGAACATTCACACTTATTAACTTGTACCCAATGGTGTATGAATACCTTTATTAAATGCCATAATATGAGCCAACGTATAAGATTTCATTCAAATAATCCACAACAAAGCTAGTTATAACAATGAGTGCTACAGGGACCATGACAAATTTATAGCAATTAACAAATGATTACAGTGGTTTGAATACAAGCAGCAGGTTGCCTTCTTTAAAGTTAAGCACAAAATACCCATTTTGTTAAGCCTTGTGGTAATTTGCAGAGTGACAGGACCAGGCTCCAACGCTACCTCTGAATGAAAGTTTAGTCCATGTTTTCATTGTTTAGTGTACTGAAACGGAAATTTACAGTAAAAAGGTTTTACAGGAGGAAAACTTCACAACTGCATTACGAATCAATTGTTAAGAGAGGGTGGAAGGTAAGACGGTAGAAAGAATATGAACAGAAGTGAAGTACAAAGACTGAAAGATGTTGAACCTAGGGGCCGAAGGGACGCTGCAAAGAACTTTAAGTGACGGCACTAACCCCCCCTACGGAACTGGCCAAGTAGGGGCACGGTGCCCAAGTGAGGTTGGGAAGGTAAGGTCTGGTTAGGTCAGGACATGGCATTCTAGGAAAGGTTTGGCTTGCTTTTGTCCGTGGAACCTGTGCCTGTCCTTAACTTGTCCCAATTTTTGTATTATGCCGTACCACGGGCCTTCTGCAAATGGTTTGTCAATGAATTTGGCTGGCTAATCTATGCAGTGTCTAGAGTAGATCCCTAACTGGAATGGAGAAAATAAGCCTAAAGATTCCAAATTCAAAACCAACCTGATGTTTATATCTTTTTCATTCACTTACAGGCACAAATGATTTGGGCAACTGCTCTTTAGTTAGTGAAATGAAAGGCATCCTTATCTTAACAGGAAGTACTATCACAATTTTCCTGCTCTCCGGAAATACACCAGTCTCCCATATCTTATTGTTTCCAAAATAGAGACACTGTATTACAGTACAGTTTTCTGACAGGTACTTTAGCATTTCATCTAATATTGTATTTTGTTTAAGTTTGGCTTTCATTTCGTTATTTGCCATCTTTTGCTTATAAACTGGATAAAACTGAAGACTACCACCGTGCCTCTCTGGTTCAGTAACTAGCAGCTTGTGAGCAAAATGGGCACCAATGTTTAGCACCAGTCCCTTGGGTATGAACAAAAACATAAATAAAATAAAAAGATTGTAAATATCAAAAACACAAACAAAAGACATATGCCAAAGGCAGATCAAATATTACGGCCGCCGACTGGCAGGAACTAGGCCACGGACGTAGTCTTCGGTACAACTGAAAACCACTAAGCTACCGCAGCCCGGTCCCCACCGGTCGGCAACCATAATATTTACCACTTTTTGCTTATGTTTTTCTTTCTGTTTATGCCTTTTCTTTGTTTATGATATTTACAGACTTTTGTTTATTTTTTTACATTCACCCCCAAGGGACGGCCCTAAACACTGCCCAATTTGCAAGTGAAATGGTAGTTACCGAACCAGAGGGGCGAGATGCCTGTCTTAAATGTGGCGAGTGTAGAATGCAGAGTCCTGACTTAACCATACCTTATTTTCCTAACCTCACTTAGGGCACCGAGCCTGACCTAGACAGGGGAGCTTAGTCCTCCCTGGACCCCCCAAACAACACTAGACATCGGAAACAATGGACTAAACTTCTGTTCAGGGGAAGTGTTGGAGCCTGATCTTCTTGTTCTGCAAACTACCCTGTCTTTCAGTCTTACACTCATCTGCTAACAACACGAACATCAGAAATATTCAAAGCGCAATTTAAAACCGGGGAAAACGACATTTTTCAAATCAAAATACAATAACTGTTTAAAATAAAATTTCATTGAATTTTGGTGTCAAAGTTCACCCAACCTCTACAGCAGAGGCCTGTCTACCGTAGGCCTACAGGATAAGCCAGAGAACTAGCCTAATGCGGTAAAACTGCAGACGACTACCGCAGCCTGGTTCCTGCCAGTTGCCGACTGGAATAATTACCGCCTTTTGTTTATGTTTGTCTTTTGTTTCCGCTATTTGCCATCTTATGCTTTTGTTTATACGTTCATGCCCAAGGGGATGATAGTAAACACAGTGTCCATTTAGCGTGTAAACTATTAGTTACAGAACCAGAGGGACGTCGTAGCAGTCTTCAGGAAAGTGATCATTTCCAGCCCAAAATGCAATGATTGTTAAAGGTAAAATCTTATTAAATTCTGGTGTCAACGTTCCCCCAAACTCGGTAAAACTGAAGACTACTACCGCAGCCTGTTTTCTGCCAGTCGGCGACCGTAATATTTACCACTTGTCGTTTACGTTTATATCTTTAGATTATGTTTAAGATGTTTCCTGTCTTCTGTTTATGTTTACGACTACACTCATCCCCTAAACATGGCATCAATTTAGCACTTAAACTGATAGGCATAGGCTAGTTACCGAACCAACCAGAGGGGTGCGGTAGCCTGGTAGTCTTCAGTCTGACTGTCTTCAGTTTTATTAGGGCCTTGTCAAGGCCTACAGGATGAGCTAGGGAACTAGCCTGATGCTATAGGCCTTGGCCTAGCCTATACTAACGAGGCGATAAGCCCACGTTTACGTCCAAACCTGGAAAACTGGAAAATATATCATAATAGAAGCCAATCTACGTAAAATCTGCTTAAATTTAGAGAATTCTGACATTAATTAAGCCTAAGCCATCTTATTAGGCATAGGCCTACCCCAGGACGGAACATTACACCCTGGGGGCCAACCTGGAAGATACATGTGTAAGATATATTGTAATTAAATAATAAATGCTAATCTACGAAACACCTGCTTTAATTTAGCGACGAGTGATGCTAAAAGGACCTAATACAATTTTATTATGCCTACCCCAGGACGTGACGGGACACCCTGGGGGAGAACCTGTTAGATATTTTGTGTGCCATACATTGTAATTAAACAACAGAAGCCAATCTATGTAAAAAATGCTTTAATTTGCCGAAATCTGACGTTAAAAAGACCTCATGTAAATTCACCTGGCCTGCCCAAGGTCGAAATGGGACACCCCGGGGGCGAACCTGGAAGATATTGGTACCGAGTACCGCGTAATGTAATTAGATAATAGAAGCCGAAATACTTCATATCTGCTTTAATTTACCGAAATCTGACGTTAAAAAAGCTTAATACAAATTCATTACGCATACCCAAGGCCGTAACGGGACACCCTGGGGGGGCGAACCTGGAAGATGTAGGGACGGAGTACCGTAAACTGCAATTAAATAACAGAAGCCAAAATACTTCATATCTGCTTTAATTTAGCGAAACCCGACGTTAAAAGGCCCTAATACACATTATGCCTCCCCCCTGGGGGCATAACGGGACACCCTGGGGCTACGCCTAGTAAGCCTAATCTAGCCCAACCCCCCTCCCCCAAAACACACAGGGTTACGTTCGAGCGTAACTGCAAGTCTATTAAACCTTCGGAGAACCTCTCAAACGCTCGTCGTCACGTTACCTATAATAAGACCCGTCGGTTGTACGGCGCAACGCATCACATTTCCCGTCGGAGCCTCCGTCAGTGTGGTGGCGTTCGCGATCAGGAAAATCCGTTCGCCATTTCGCACCAAAACAAGTGAAAACTGAAGAAAACATCAACATCGGCTTTGTCGAAGGGTTTTGGTGTAGTTTTTATGGTAAAATTTTATATAAAATTATGTTTTTAATTTTTAAATATAATAATAAATCTAGATAAAATTAATTTTGTTATAAACTTGCTTGTAATTTATGCCAATAAAGTGAAAAGTGAATACATCAACATCGGCTTTGTCGAAGGGTTTTGGTGTAATTTTCATGGTAAAATTTTATATAAAATTATGTTTTTGATTTTTAAATAGAATATTAAATTTAAATAAAATTTATTTTGTTATAAACTTGCTTGTAATTTATGCCAATAAAGTGAAAAGCGAAAACATCAACATCGGCATTGTCGAAGGGTTTTGGTGTAGTTTTCATGGTAAAATATTGTATAAGGTTTAACAATTAATTTTTATATATAATAATGAGTATAAATAAAATTTATTTAGATCATAAAATTGCTTGTAATTTATGCCAATAGAGTGAAAAAAGAAAACATCAACATCGGCATTGTCGAAGGATTTTGGTGTAGTTTGCATAGTACAAAAATATAATTCATTGGATAAATTATTCTTTTATCTGTAATTACAGTCTAATAAAACTTTTTATTATAAAAATATTTGTAATTTATGCCAATAAATAATTGAAAAATAAAAACATCAACATCAGTTTTCTTCAAATGTTTTCGGTAGAATTTATATCATGAATACTATACATTGTTGCACAAATTATTTTTTTGTATAAATTTAAATCAATAAAAATGATTTCGTTACAAAATTTCCTTTATTTTATGCCAGTAAGTATTTAGAATGAATTTGCTTTGTCAATAACAACCAATCAGACGAAAGGATGTACAGCAGACGACCCTTTCAACATCGTCTCAATCCTCTGATACCAAACTTAGACCCTTCAAAGATTAATATTTTTTATACGTATTTTCCATACAAAAAGGTATATTAATTAATAATAATAAAATAAATAATTTATTACCATCATATTATCGATTTGAAGGCTTTAAAGCAGCAGATTTGAAGGTAACTTACTCCTGGGAAACACAATCGAACAACGTCTGTTTAGCTACGAGAAGCAGACGACGCATCTACTGTTGATCAAGTTGTGTCGTTAACGAGACTATTTATCCCGTAAGTGAGCCTTTAGGATCAAGTGGGATCTTATCTAAAGCCCCCAAGACTATCAATGGCTAGGGAGAATGTGCCATTCAGCATGGAATCGTGAATGGGAGCGTATTTTTTTTAAGTATTCCCGTGAAGTAAATGTGCATTGCTGTCGAACTTCTCCCAAGTTCCAGAGATGCTTTATTCCTAACACCATTGGACTGTGGAACAGTCTCCTTATTGAGGATGTCGTGCAATTGGAACTTCTTCAGAAGTTCAAGCGAAAATGCAATGCACTAATTACTACCACAATACTATTCTTCGTGCATTCTGACACATTTTTATCTCTTTATTAATTTATTTTTCTTTTTTAATACGTGACATCTCATCTTACTGTACTTATTATTTCATCTTATTTCTTCCTAATGAACACCATAATATTCTCTGGAAGCTTGAATGCCAGGCTTCTTCCATACGAAAAGGGGGGTTTATCTTCTGAATGATAATAATCATAATCATGAAATAGAATAATTGGTAATAAAATACGTGATTTTGAAATATTGGGTAGAAATCATGCAAGACCAGCTTAGTTCCTTAATCATTGTTTGTTGAAAATATTGTTCCTTTGCCACACCTAGACACCCGTCACGAGTTATAACCCTTTACCATCAGTGGTTCCTAACCTTTTTTTTTTTTACCACGCCCCCTCTAAGAGTTGGTCCTTCCCTCCACGCCCCCCTTGCATCTGTGAGTAAAACTCCCTCCCAGATTTGAAGGAAAATAAAATAAAATAAAAGAGAAAGAGGTGTTTTTATTCTTTTGGGAATAAATTAGTGAGATACTTGACACTGCTTCTTAGCGACTCTTGCTAAGAGAATAATGAATATAATTAGAAGATGTTTAATTTTTCCCTAATGCTCGCGACCCCCTTGGGAATTGCTGACGCCCCCCCAGGTTGAGAACCACTGCTTTACATGGAATTCACCTAAAATTACTTTTTCCTTAATAAATTATATTATTATGATAAGTGTGTTTGCGTGGCCTGGGTTTGATACGTACCTTACATATATATACTCACATATATATGTATGCATATATATACTCACATATATATGTATGCATATATATATATATATATATATATATATATATATATATATATATATATATATATATATATATATATATATATATATATATATATATATATATATATATATATATATATATATATATATATATATATATATATATATATATATATATATATATATATATATATATATATATATATATATATATATATATATATATATATATATATATATTTGTTTATATATACGCATATATATTTATATCATTTATATATATATATATATATATATATATATATATATATATATATATATATATATATCATTATATATACATATGCATACTGTATACATGGCTATTCAAACTCTGGCACCAAAAGAGATGAACGAAAATAAAAAACTTATAAATATGCATATGTATACATTTATTTATTTATCTATTTATTTATTGACTTTTTTACCACCAGATAAACAAGATGGGTGATTCTGCAGCCGCATCCCTCTTGGCTGAAAGCACGTCGCTTGCCCCAAGCACTTTGGAGAGAGCGACACTCACTCGACAGTCCAGATCGACCAACAGGACGACCAGGTACGTCGACAAGAATGGTCTCACGTTTTCCCACCGAGTCGAGTTACGACCATTCTTAGGACTTAGGTCTATAGATATATTTAGACCGTATTTATGACCAAGGTCTAAAGATATCTTTAGACCACGGTTACGGCTTAGGTCTAAAGATTCATTCTTTTGACCATTCTTACGGCCTTGGTCTAAAGATACATTTAGACAGTATTTATGACCAAGGCCTAAAGATATCTTTAGACCACGGTTACGGCTTAGGTCTAAAGATTCATTCTTTTGACCATTCTTACGACCTTGATCTAAAGATATCTTTAGACCGTATTTATGTAATTTCTTAATTTTTCTTCACTTTCCTGGTTATTCATACTCTTGTCCTCGTGTACCAAAGGTCTACCTATAAATTCATTCATAGAAGAAGTCTATTACATATCAATGTTTCACTTTATTTATTTTTTCACTTAAATAATCAGTTTAAAAAAATGAATTGTTTCGTTCACTCGGACACAAAAGCACCGAACGGGAAACTGTCTCGAAGAGGAGCGAAACGAACAGGGGCGAGAGCGGCTTCTTCTGGGGGATCGTTGTGGTGCTTCTCATTTTGGCCTCCGGGAACCTCCTCCTCACCTTCTTCGCCATGGGGGTCCTGCGTCTCGGCTACGGCATGGAGAGCCTCGAGTTCCTACCGGAATCGAGGTTAGTTTCATGGAAATCTTGACAGTTGTATTGATATCAAAAGCTTCGAGGTCTGAGGTTCTCTCGCCATGTACAGTACAGTCCTACACTCATGGCTGGCTTCTCAATCTGAACATTGTTACTTATTGTTATTAAATACTTTGAGATATGAACATTTCTCTCCCTAGTACTATGTTCCAGGGTAACTTCGTGGAAATTTAAGCTATACTTCTCAATCTGAACATTGTTAATTATTGTTACTTATTGTTATCAAATACTATGAGATAGGAGTATTTCTCACCCTAGACCTATGCTCATAAAGCTAGCTCCGTGGAAATTTGAATTATACTTCTACTTTTCCAGAGCTTCTGGTTCCAACAGGAACTGAGGTTTTAGCAATTTAGTTTTGCTTGATATTCATTTTTTTTTTATTAAGCGAAGCAGATGATATTCAGTTTTCTTTGAGATCGAAAATATTATGTTGTCGTGGCTGGTGGCTGAGTTCTGGTCGCTTGGGATATAGGTCTAGGTTTCCTGTAATGATTGCTGTTATATATATACTGTAGTTATATGAATGTGTTTTACTGTAATACAACAGTATAATATGAAGATAATAAATGCCATAAAACACTATTTGAACGTTGCAACCATATATTTCGAGCACTTCCTTCTGTGCCTGTTCCCTGACCAGCGAACAGAAACGCAAAAGGAAGTGTTCGAAATATATGGCGGCAAAGTTCAAATAGTGTTTTATGGGCCTTTATATCTTCATATAGTTATATGTATGTATATATATGTATATATATACATATATACACAGCTTCGACTCCAGACGCTAACCGTATAGACCTAATGTACCCCAACAGCGCCACCAAGTTCTACGGCAGGGCGGACCTAGGCAACGTCTACAAGAAAGACGGTTTGATCTACAGCTACACAGACGTCCCGTTCTCGATCCAGGGGGACAACAGCAAGGTAAGTGGCAGTGGAAAGCGGAATTTTAGAGTCGATTCATTATTCTATATATTCCGCAGGCTTTCGAAATAATCAGTTCGAGAGAAATCTCGAGCGAGTTTAAACCTCGGCAGGAGATTCTGTACTGCTCGGGGTTAAGTTCGTGAGCAGAATTAAGGCGTTCAGATGCCGTGTATGCCCTTCATACGTGAGGGTCTGTGTATGTATATACACTGTATATATATGTGTGTATGTATATGCATATATATGTAAATGTATGTATATATATATATCTATCTATATATACAAAACCTACCAAGGGTTCTATAGTATAAAAATGTCTATTTTCTAAAATTACCATTTATTGAAATAAAAAAAAAGTGATGCCCTTGTAAAGTCTACTATGACAAAGAGATAGACTGATAGACAGATAGATAATATAGATAATATAGATAGATAGTTAGATAGGGTGCTGCTAAAGCAAACTGCATAGTATATTTTGTCCGGCAGGTTTCCTTGGGCCTGAGAACGTCAGCAAAGCCTCCGGTGCTGGAAGTTGGCCCGGAATCGACCGAAATCAAAAGGGTGGAACATTTCCAGGTAGGATCGCGCTTTTGAGTTGTAATATATATATATATATATATATATATATATATATATATATATATATATATGTATACTGTATTATATGTATATTTATATATATGTATATGTATACGGGATACATATAGATATTTATATATGTATATATATGTATTTATGTATATATATATAAATATAAATATAAATATTATATGTATATATACTGTACACATGCATATAATATTATATACATGTGTTTTCGCATTCAGCATTACAACATGCATGTATTGAGATACATTTGGAGAATGAAATTTAATATTTATTATTATTATTATTATTATTATTATTATTATTATTATTATTATTATTATTATTATTATCATTATTATTATTTTATCTTCTTCTTCTTCTTCTTCTTCTTCTTCTTCTTCTTCTTCTTCTTCTTCTTCTTATTATTATTATTATTATTATTATTATTATTATTATTATTATTATTATTATTATTATTTTATCTTCTTCTTCTTCTTCTTCTTCTTCTTCTTCTTCTTCTTCTTCTTCTTCTTATTATTATTATTATTATTATTATTATTATTAACATTCTCCCCCGCCCCCCAACAGGTGACCGACCCAGACTCGGGAACCCCCATATTTTCGACCGACTACCCCAGCTTCGGCCTCCCCCAGGGGATCGAGAACCTCAATGTGAAAAAGACCCAGACTGCGCGGGTTGCGAGCCCCACCTCCTCCGATCTCCTCATCAGGTCTGATTCCACGGTGCGTGAAGATGTGATAAGACTTTTTAAAGTTTTTTTAAAGGCTTTTTAGGGCTTTTTGTAGAAGGGGATGGGTAGGGGTGGGGTGGGAGAGGGGTGGGGGTTATTGTTGTAGTTTGGGGCTCTTAGTGTTTTTTTTTTTTTTAGTTTTTTGAAGAGAAGGATTTTCTGAATTTTCGGGCTTCTGATATATATATATATATATATATATATATATATATATATATATATATATATATATATATATATATATATATATGTATATGTATATATATATATGTTACAGGCAGATAAGCGAAACTGGGCATTTCGCGAACTGCCTGAAATTTCAGGCAGATATCGAAATGCACTTTGGGACATTTGATCGCCCAGGGGCTAGTGCTAGACACGGCAAAATACATTTCAGCCCCCAGGGGCTAGTACTAAACAAGGCGAAACAGTGTAGGTGAGTCACTGTTTTGCCGTTTTAGTACTAGCCCCTGAGGGCAGATCAAATGTCCCTAAGTGCATTTCACTATATGCCTGAAGTTTCAGGCAGTTCGTGAAATGCCTGGTTTCGCTGTCTGCCTGTAATATATACAGTATATATACTGTATATATATTCTGCAGGTATACTTTAGTTAAACAGATAATGAATTTAAAAACCAATATATAAAATGAATAAGCTTAGAGCAGTTAACTCTACAGTAACTATAGAACTTAAGAGATTACCATTAACAACACTCTCCCATCTTTCCCTCCCCCCCCTAAGATCCACCTGAAGGGCAACGAGGGCATGTCCTTCGACGGGGGCAAGCTCACCTGGTCCGTGGACCAGGACATCTTCATGAAGAGCCTCAACGGCTCCATCTACCTGGAGGCCGGAGCTGGAATCATGGTGGACGTCAACGCCCTTCCATTGGCAGCCAACGTCGACGTGACGAAGGACAGGGGCCAGTACAAGCTGTGTCTGTGCATGCCCCAAGCCCAGCTCTTCCGGGTACCCGTTCCAGTCCACAACAACCGGCTGGAACCCGCCATCCAGATCAACTGCGCGAGTTTCGCCAATCCCTGCAGCAACGCCAAGGCCTAGAAGGCTTTCTTGGGCTGTTTTCCTGGATCGTTCCAGTCCCCAGCAGTCGTCTGGAAACCCACCCCCCCTCCACCCGCCAACACCAGCCCTTGTAGCAGCGCCAAAGCCTGGAACTCTTTCTTGGATTATTCTACTGGATCGTTCCAGTCCGTAGCAATCGCCTGGAACGCCCCACGCCCCACCAACAACCTTTGCAAAAAAGCCAAAGCCTGGAACTCTTTTCTGGATTGTTCCAGTCCACAACAATCGCCTGGAAACCCCCCCACAACCCTTGCAGCAACGCCAAAGCCTGGATCTCTGTGTCATGGATAATTTTCCTGGATTGTTCCAGTCCATAACAATCGCCTGGAACCCTGCCCCACCAACAACCTTTGAGCAACGCCAAAGCTTGGATCTCTTTCCTGGATTGTTCCAGTCCACAACAAACGCCTGGAAACCCCCAACAACCTTCGAAGCAACGCCAAAGCCTGGAACTCGTTCCTGGCTACTTTTCCAGGATTCTTTGCGCTGCTGATCTACTATTGTGTACTGGACTCTAAAGTGACTTCAAAAGACGCTCACTTTTTCCAATGTTTTATTAGATTCCTGTTACAACAAGTGATTTCAGTCCTATGTGCAATAGTGGTATTCTAGATCTGCAGACTCATGCTACCTCCTGATTCCTTACTTGTGCTCTTAAAGAAAAGAATTCGTAAATTTTTCACAAGTATCATCTGATTGTGATCTACAATGTCCACTGGGTTATAAGAGGGTTATAGAACAGGGGACTCTTGTATAAAATATTTCCTCTGTTAATAATATTATTTCTATGCCGTTTGGATCAAAATTCTCCCCTATAACTGTACTGATATTCTCTGCCTTTGATAAGTTCACCTAATATATATATATATATATATATATATATATATATATATATATATATATATATATATATATATATATACATACATACATACATACATACATATCAAAGGCGAACCTTTTGCCTTGCCAGAAAAATAATACACATATGATAAACGTGTAGAATATACATATCATTCGGAATTTACAAGCTGTATAGTGGCAATTGTCATTAGCCATAATTACTGAGAAGTCTTTAAAGCCGGGACTAGACTCTCCCATCATATTAGACCTTTCAATCGTAATTGTTCTCAGGAGTACCATTACTGATTTTGATGTCACGTCGTCTGAAAATAAGTCCAGGACATGCAAATCTGAGCAATTGTGCTTTACTCACAGGAAAAGCACCAAAAACAGAACGGAAGTGGAGTGTATTGTATACACTTCTCTACAAGACGAAGGTACCTCTTGGGAGGGACAGCTGTACTGAAAGTGTTTGTGGTGTCTATTTAAAATCAATAACGAATTTTGCTCTCTATTCCTGTGAAACATGTTCTAGAAGCAAGCCGCATGTATTGCGCGCCGAAGAAAGAATTTATTTGTGAAGGCGACGTGTGTCAACCTTTGGACACTAGGCTACTCCTTTCCGCGAGAGATAACTAGTTGGATGGTATTGCGGCTATAAAGTATGTGATGATGCATGGGAATACGTCACGTCTTCGATGATCTGCTGCGCAGAGTGCAAAGTATGAAATGCATTCTCTCTCTCTCTGCTGTACCTCCTACTTCTCATCTTTCAACTATGGCTCATTTGTGGGTGATATGTCTAACAGGCCTAGGCCTACTAGCCCCAGGCTGGCTTCCTGGCGAGTGTCACATCTCCACGTTTGATGGCATATTTTTAGTTGCATAGAGTGCAAAGTATACAATGCATTCTCTCTCTCTGCTGTACCTCCTATCTCTCATCCTCCAACTAAGCCTCATGTGTGGGCGATTTGTTTAATAGGTCTAGAGCCGGCTGTCCCGTGAAGACTTACGGCGAGTGTCACACCTACACGTTTCACGGAATAACTTTGCATCACTGTGGCAAACTTCTCACCAGTTAGTTGTTATTGTTGACAAAATTGCAGCCGTGCAAGCTCGTGCTTGCGTAACATCACTGCAACGAAGAAATGGGACACCAGTTTTGTCACCGATTTTGTCTTGTTGGAAATTTCGTTGGATAGGGATGAGTGTGTAAGCTTACCCCTCTTTGTGCTACTTACAGTAAGTTTCCTTAGTATTTCAGGTTTTATAATCTAGATCTATCAGTTTACAAGTTTTGCAGTCTTAAGTTGGTACAATTTAGCAGGCGGCTTTAAACTTTGTAATGTATTAAGTCTAAACTGTTCCATATTGTGTAGTCTATGAGAATTCTCAATTGCCGTACTGAAATAGAAGCTCTATCGAAGATTTTAATGTTGAATCGTTAAAATTTTATTTAAATCAGAAGATGAATGACTGTTTGAGTGTGCAGTGGCAGAAAAGTTACTCTTGTGGCATTTGCAAAGTATAAATAGTTGCTCCTAATGATAGGGAGTTAAGTTGGAGCCACAGGGCACGTCTTCTGCCGCGTTGAGAAACCTGAAGCTAAACTTGGCGCCAATCAGCCAAAGGTTTTCTTCATGCGCGACGAAATTTTAATCTACGCAGATGTTCGGCCTGTGTCACAGGCGAGGTAACCTGGAAAGTTGACCGTAATAGCTTGTCATCCGTGCGTCACCTCCGAAGTGCTAGTACTACTGTAAACATGGTGGAAGCTCAATGGGACGCCTTGTTTAGTACTAGCCCCATGGGGATCAAAGTATTACATACACCCAGTTCTATATTGTGCGGTCAACAAATTATATTGATAAACGATATTTTTGCGGTGACGCGTAGATGACAAGCCAAAGGTAGAACCGCGCTAGGCTAGGCCTAGCATAATGTTTCTTCGTGTGAAAAAAAAAAGACTGATGGATGAGTGTTCATGTCGAGTCTTGTGACAGACTTGGCTTAGTTCAATGTTGCAATTTTATCCTAATTGAGGGAAACATTCTGTCCAGTGTCGGTGTCGTAATGTTTTATTAGAATTTTGGGGCTTCTAATATTATTATGAGTGGTGTGTGAGAGGTAATGTTTCAAGTGTATTTTTATTTGCGTTTTTTAAACAAAATTTATGCTGGTAAATGCCTCAGCTATATGAAGATAGCACAAGTGTATATGCATATATATATATATATATATACTGTATATATTATATATATATATATATATATATATATATATATATATATATATATATATATATATATATATATATACATATATATATATATATATATATATATATATATATATATATATATATATATATATATATATATATATATATATATAATGCAATTTTTAATCATAGCCTTCCTGTGTGAATTTCACTTTTACCCTAAAAGCAGTATTAAGTTTCTCTCTGTTACTTAGATTCTACGAATTGCATTTTAAACTGTTTTGAGAACGAACGCACAAGATACATTAATGCATGTGAGAGAGGAATGACTGTGTTTTCTCAATAAAAAAATAAAATAAAATATATCAACTTACTTCCCCGAGTTTTATCAAATCCTTAACTGAGTCTGGAAATATTCCTATATGCTTTCGAGACCCTCCAAGTGCAATTGGAACTTCTTCAGAAGTTCAAGAGAAGTTGCAATGCATAATTTCCCTTGACCTTCTTTTACTTAGTAATGAACACCATAATATTCTTTGGAAGCTTGAATTTCAAGTCAGTGGCCCCTGTGGTGGGCTTGTTCCCTATAATAATAATAATAATAATAATAATAATAATAATAATAATAATAATAATAATAATAATAATAATTGGTGGGCTTGTTCCAAATGAATAGGGTTCATCTTCTGAATAATAATAATAATAATAATAATAATAATAATAATAATAATAATAATAATAATAATAATAATAATAATAATAATAATAATAATAATCTTGTCGCAAAATTTGGCATTAAGTAGCTGACACTGACGGCGAAATAGAAGACTTTGGTGTTGGCGTGCTACTAATTTGGCTTCTTCGAAAACTAATATAGCTACTGGGCGCTGGTTTTGACATTAGGAACACAATCTATAACGAAGATTAGTCTGTGAAAAAGGTCAATGTATTTCTTGAGCTATTTTTCCGTGAAGACATGAACCAGTGTTGCATAAAACATGAATTTTGGCTAAGGTTCATGACCTATAAGAACTATACTCGTGAACGTGACACTTTATCTGCACCCATCCAAGAACTGACCACATTTAATGTTGTTTTAGCATTGTATACTGAGCTCTGTTATAGAAATTCAATACAGACTTTCCCGAAGGACCAGAAAATGGGTTACAGTGAGGCCCGAGAAATCGATACGAGTTCGTATTGTGTAAATGGACGACGTATTGAGTGTTAGATTGCCGTCGATGACCTTAGTGGTTGCGGCGCCAGATAACGAAATAAAAGAATTGAATTTTGTCTGTTGAGCTTTCACATCTGCTTATCTGTCTCTTTCTCTATCTCTCTCTCTCTTTCTCTCTCTCTGTCTCTCACACACACGCACATAAGTCAGTTTCACTGCCTGTCTCTGAGTTGGTTTCTTAATATTTCTTCCTACTTTTATTTTATATTTCTTCTTTGACATCTTGATTTCCCCTCTTCATCTCTCGGCTTGTATTTCTTCACTCTCTCTCTCTCTCTCTCTCTCTCTCTCTCTCTCTCTCTCTCTCTCTCTCTCTCTCTTTCACACACACATACACAAAAGTGTAAGTTCGACTGTTTTTCTGTCTGTAAAGTAATTGCTTATTATCTCTTCCTATTTTCTTTCTATTCCTTCTCCTCTTGTCTCTCTGTTTCCC
>NC_089782.1:32470379-32502879 GCF_040412425.1 Macrobrachium rosenbergii
TAAGTGAATAAGTTTGTATTCGATTCCAGAACGATTTTTGCGCGATGGCCGTTCCAGTCAAGGTTCCAGCGACTGCTAGATGGATTCCGTAGAGCGTTCCAGAGGTCTATTTATGGAACGTCACTCCAGGACAGCTAGGAGAAAAGATTAAGTAATATAACGGCCATTTTTTGTGGCTGCCCAAATACGTGCATACCTGGGGGTTATCGAGTAAAACGCCTGTCAACTTGAATGAGAAGCATGACAGCAACACAACTCTGAACTCCACGTGAATGAGAAGCACTACAAAAACACAACAACTCCTCGATTCGAATGAGAAGCACTACAAAAACACAACAAATCCTCGATTCGAGTGAGAAGCACTACAAAAACCATAACAAATCCTGTTAGCTTGAATGAGAAGCATGACAATTATCACAACTCCTCCTCGACTTGAATGAGAATCATGACAAAAACACACCTCCTCCTAAGAGAAGCATGACAAAAATACAACTACTCCTAAGAGAAGCATGACAAAAAACACAACAACTCCTCCTCGACTTGAATGAGAAGCATTACAAAAAACACAACTCATCCTATGAGAAGCATGACAAAAAACACAACAACTCCTCCTCCATTTGAATGAGAAGCATTACAAAACACACAACAACCATGAACTAAAATACTAAAACGCTAAAATGGTAAACAGACTATCAAAGATCCTTCACCGGAAATCACTGATGATCCTTGAATGAGAAGCACCACAAAAACGTAACTCCTCCTCCTATGAGAAGCATGACAAGAAACACAACAACTCCTCCTGAACTTGAATGAGAAGCATTACAAAAAAAAAAAAAAATGACCCAAAAAACTAAAAAACTAAAATGGTAAACAAGCTATCAAAGACCCTTCCCTGGAAATCATTGAGAACCCTCCGCCGGAACGTCGAAATCAAAACAATCCTTTTCAGACGGATCCTTCGACGCCATGGGCCTCCTTCAGGAAGCAGGGTCCTGCTCCCAGTCTTACGTATTGCGAGACATCACCTTCTCCGGATTCCACACTCTGGTCGCGGGCCTGATTACGAAGCTCGTCAGACTCTTGGCGCAACTCTTCGCTGGCAGGATGAATAAGCGTCGTCGTGAGTACATCGACTTATCGGCTGTGAGTATTCCGTGAATGATTTACAACCGTATTTGCGGTGCAGCTGGATTTACAGTACAGCCGGGTTTACAGTACTGCAATCTGTATTTCGTGTACGAGTTACAACTGGATTTACAGTACAACCGGATTTGCGGCCCAGTCTGTATGTTACAACAGGATTTACAACTGGACTTACAGTACAACCGGGTTTACAGTACAATCTGTATTTCGTGTATGAGTTACAGCTGGGTTTACAGTGCTGGATTTACAGAACAACTGGATTTACGGTGCAACAGGTTTACAGTACAACCGGATTTACAGAACAACTGGATTTACAGTACAACTGGATGTACAGTACAATCGACTTTACATTATAACCGGATTTATAGTACAACTGGGTGTACAGTTCAACTGGATTTACAGTAAACCGGGTGTACAGTACAACTGAATTTACATTACAACCGGATTTACAGCACAACTGGGTTTACTGTACAGCTGGATTTACAGTACAACCGAATTTACATTATAACCGGATTCATGGTACAACCGGGTGTACAGTACAGCCGGATTTACTGTACAACCGAATTTAATTACAACCGGGTTTACAGTGCTTACTGTACAACCTGGTTTACAGTACAACCGGGTTTACAGTAGGCCTAAACCGGGCACTTTTATACACATATATGTATATATATATATATATATATATATATATATATATATATATATATATATATATATATATATATATCTAAAGTGATTGTTTTTTTTGCAAAGCATAGACCGATTGCTCTATCTTGCTCCTGTTGCTCATGCGCAACGTTCGGGATGGCACACACACACACATACGTCAATATACTCCGGGTCTAAGACCTGTTGCTTAATCCGTTTTCAGTCGCTAGTATTGATTCATTATGAATCTGCACACTTATGAATCGAGAGAGAGAGAGAGAGAGAGAGAGAGAGAGAGAGAGAGAGAGAGAGAGAGAGAATAGAAGAATCTGGACGAAAGTTGTGATGTAATTGCTGGGGGTGATAAGGACAATTTTAAACATTCTCCCTCTCTCTCAGAGAGAGAGAGAGAGAACTAGTATGAGCAGGTTGTCCAGTCCTGAGCAGTCAAGTATAAGGATCAACAGACTTTAGCAACTACATTCTCGCCTTGCCGAGATCCGGTATGATAATATTTTTTCTCTCTCTCTCTCTCTCTCTCTCTCTCTCTCTCTCTCTCTCTCTCTCTCTCTCTATATATATATATATATATATATATATATATATGTAGAGAGAGAGAGAGAGAGAGAGAGAGAAATGGCATTAGTCATAGAACTGGCATAAGTTGGCTGTCCAATCCTGCGCAATATGTAAGGAATCATTTAATAAATAGCAATCATATATATAAGGAATCATTAAAAAACGTGTAAGACATATATACAGACAACAAAGAATTTGTTTTCGGTTGGGCCAAGCACCGAACAACAACGACCTAACCACCTTGGAATGTCCGATAAAAAACAAAAACAAAAGACTGTACAGTCGTTAAACAATTCAGACTTCTTGACAACTGTTTGTAGCTTATCGCGATTCCGGTATGCTCATTTTATTTTTAAATATCCGAGTCAGTTTGGATCTTTCTTTCGTGAGTCCCGGAGTTATTTTAACGTTTTTGTAGATCTCCTTCAGTTCTTTTGCGTCCTTCTGTGAGTATGGTGTGTATTTTAAAGTGATTTTATTTTGTTTTTAGTTATTTTATTTCTTAAAGTTATTTTTTAAGCGGTTTTACTTCTCGAGGAGATGATGTTGACATGTTGAATATTATCATCGAGTGTTTTCGATTTGTGATTATGTGGTATGAACGCCCTTATGTGTGTATATCTGTGTACAGTATATATGTTTGTGTGTGTGTGTATGTGTCCGTACGCTTCAGCGCGTATGAGAGAGAGAGAGAGAGAGAGAGAGAGAGAGAGAGAGAGAGAGAGAGAGAGAGAGAATTTTATCATACAGAGAGAGAGAGAGAGAGAGAGAGAGAGAAGAAAGAAAGTGAGAGCTTTTATCATTCAGAGAGAGAGAGAGAGAGAGAGAGAGAGATTGATTTCATCATAGACACAGAGAGAGAGAAAGAGAAAGATTTTATCATACAGAGAGAGAGAGAGAGAGAGAGAGAGAGAGAGAGAGAGAGAGAGAAATTTTATCATAGAGAGAGAGAGAGAGAGAGAGAGAAATTTATCATAGAGAGAGAGAGAGAGAGAGAGAGAGAGAGAGAGAGAGAGGCAGGCAGGCAGGCCGGGTGGTCATATAGATACTCTCACACGAACAGGCGGGAAAGTTCCTGATATCACAACCCGGGTATATGGACTGGGGGACCTCGGGTGGGGTGGGGCGGTGTTGGTTTGGTGGGGGCGGGAGTGGTGTGGACGCAGGGATACAGTAAAGCCTTTTTTTGTCAGGTAAGGCAAAACACGCAATGCAGTATTGTATATTTTCTCAGTCCTTTTTGCTTTACTGGGACCGTTGCTGGTCCTAATATGCAGGTTGTGAATTACTTTTCTTATTAAAGGTTGTAAAGTACTGGACTTATTATAGGTTGTGAATTACTGGTCTTATCGAAAGGTTGTGAATTGTTCCACGTTCGAGAGAAGGTTATTTGTGGGAGGACTCGTTAAATTACTATGTGGTCTGTCATTAGCTGGAAGCAATATTAGCGGACGTCTCTCTCTCTCTCTCTCTCTCTCTCTCTCTCTGTCTTCTCTCTCTCTCTCTCTCTCTCTCTCTCTCTCTCCGTATGTTTATATGTATTTACCATCTCTTAGCAATAACTTTACACCTGTAGTTAAGACAGGTGCACCTGTCCGGCTTTAGGCTGATGTGGTTTAAATATAAACCACAGGTGGTACAGATGCCCTTACCAATTATTATAATTCCTCTTTGGGTGGAAGTTATTCCTCAGGTGTAATAACTGATCTATTTAATGGAGGTTTATCTCAAGCAACAGTTGAGAGCAGTAAGTTTATAACTCCTACGCTAGGCCTACGCTGTCTTGGAGTATGTAGGAGAGTAAAAGTAAAAGGGGTTATTTTTACTATTTTACCGGTATCAATATCCTTACAGGCTACAGCTAGCATAACAAAAGACTGATCATTTCCTAGCTGTTAAATCCGCAGTAGTTTCATGACGAACTACATTTACAAAGCCGCACGTCAAGACATCAACATTTAATGTCGACGATCAATATTTGCTGCCATTTTTCTCGAAGCTCAGCAGTCTCTGGAATTCGCTGAACGTCTGTATCTCGCTCTTGACCACATTAGCGAATTGTATTTTTCCGTTGCGTCATTGCCGGTACTTTTACTGCCTTTCTAATCAGGTATTGTAAGAGAAAATTAGTGTATAAGGTTGTCAGTGACTACTATAATAGTACTATGACTCATTCAGGCATCACTACTCCTGGTGTTTGCGCAGTTGATAGACTCATAATAGGCTATTTTATCTTTCTGCCACGTTTTTAGGTTGTCAGTGACTACTATAATAGTGCTAGGGCTCATTCAGGCATTACTATTCCCGGTGTTCGCGCAGTAGATAGATTCATAGACTCATAATAGACTATTTTACCTTTCTGCCTCATTTTAAGGTTGTCAGTGACTACTATAATAGACTCTGTTACGTGTTCTGCCCTATTTAGAATCGTGATTGGTGGTTGACAGCAGCTGTCGTGTTTGCTTTATTAATGTCGGTTTCAGGATAAACAGCAAATGACCTGTTACGGAGAGTATCGTGTTTTATTTGATGACTGAAGTATGGCGTAATGTCAAAATAGGACTATGATTCTGCGTCGTCTCGTAACCCTTGGCGTGATTCGCAAGCCGGGTATGGGCTTCGAAAATCTAAACTGGTCTCGCAAACCCCTCCCATGGGCTCGATCTCCGGCGCAATGCTGACTTTTAGGGGGAAGGGGAAGGAATAAGGCATTCCTTATCGACAGATGCCCTCAACCCTTCCTGTACTTAATGCTTTATTTAGACTATGGAGAATCCCCCACCCCTCCCACCTTCCCTGGGACCCGCTACCCCTCCCCAAAAAATCGGCATTGCGCCGGTGATTGTGTGTGTGTGTGTGTGTGCGGTACACAGGTACATAGGTACACACGTACCCGTGACCTACTTAATTCGTGTCAATACGACCTTCGTATTTACAACAATGGCGTGTTCTGAGATTGTAAATAAAGCATTTCGCGATTCTCATGAAATATGGGTGTAAAAATTGAGGACAGTTAACTCTGGGCAGAGCGGATTGGCCGCCATGTTTGTTGGGAAGAGAAAAGGAAGGAAAAAAGGAATAAAAGAAGAAAGGATGGAAGGAAAAAAAAAAAAAAAAATGAAAATCTTATCTTCTCGCACATCGAGGCAGAGATTCGAAAGCCCAAGATGACAGGCCAAGCCTCAAAAAGGCCGAAAACTTAGGAAATTTTTCAAAAGTCACGAAGTCCTAAAGTGCGCTTTCTGGACTTGTTTGGACTTTGCCTCTTGAAATGTCGCTTGAGTGTTTCATAAAGGGAAAGTTGGTCCTCCCTTAATTCCTTCGTTTAGGCCTCGTTTTGACCCGTTCCCTATAACACCAGCTTGCCTGAGTTTGCTGTAATTCTAATTTTGTCTTATTGTTGTAGGGGTAGTGACGGAAGGTGCGGTGCACTGTAGGCAGGAATTACTTAAAGATGTTCTTTGAGGCGTCCCTAAGGCCCGTAGCTGCAGCCCCTTCCATTCTTATTGACCGGACCTCAGTACAGATTCTCTTTCTTATCACTTTCCACCTTCTTTTAACAGTTTGTTTCATAGTGCAACTGTAGGCATTACTTAAGGTTCTTTGCGGCGTCCCATCGGCCCCTGGCTGCAACCCCTTTCATTCCATTGACTGTACCTCCGTTCATAGTCTCTTTCTTACACCTTACTCTCCTCGACCTTCTCTTGACAGTTGTTATATAGTGCAACTGTTACACCTTTTAATACACCTTTATACTCTCAATTTCTTCGGCGCAGTCGAGTTTTCTGTACAGCGTGTAATCAAGGCCACCGAAAACAAATCCATCTTTCGGTGGTCTCGGTATAATGCTGTATGAACCGCGGCCCATGAAACTCTCAACCGGTCGTGGTGGCCTGTGTTTTTGCGTTGCCAGAAGCAAGATTATGGTTACCTTTAACCTTCAATAAAATAAAAACTACCGAGGCTAGAGGGCTGCAATTTGGTATGTTTGATGATTGGAGGGTGGAGGATCAATGTACCAATTTGCAGCCCTCTAGCCTCAGTAGTTTTTAAGATCTGACGGCGGACAGAATAAAGTGCGGACGGACAGACAAAACCGGCACAATAGTTTTCTTTTACAGAAAACTACAAATAAAAAAAAGGCATTGCAGATATTCGGCAATTTGATCAATAGATTCACTGACAGGGGCAAAGGTTGCTGCTAGTGTGACGTCACGGATCACGTGACCTTAGCAGAAGAATTTCCTGACGTCATGATAAAAAAAATAATTGGTGAATTATTGTCGCGTGGGGCCCAGGGCGGAGGCGGGGGCGTGTGGTGGACTGGTAAGCGAATGAATGGAATTTGTCACTTGTTATTTTAGCCGGATAATATTTTTTTCATTGAATTATCAGGTGTTATCTGGCGTCATAACTGAATAATATACATAAACAGATGCACTAACACATATACTGTATGTATGTATGTATACAGTATACAGGTATATATATATATATATATATATATATATATATATATATATATATATATATATATATAATTTATATATATATATATACATATATATATATATAATTTATATATATTTATATATATATATATATATTTATATATATGCATACATATGTATATATGTATATGTATATATGTGTGTATGTATATATGATGTATTTCTGTAAGGTCAAGATATTTGATCGTCAAAAACTAGAGATTAAAAATTTAAGAAGATCGTATCCTCCGCGAAATATTCATTTGGGATTCAGGAATCCTCGTAAATCTCAGAGAAACTAAAAATAAAACGAAATAAAATAAATGATTAAAACGAAATGAGATCCCTTATGACTGGTCATGCAACTGACCTCCCTAACCGGAAGTGCTTGACCTCGTTCGGCCTGTGTTGACCCAATTGTCGACCTTATTTATTTTACGTGTTCGTGGGAGGCCACATTCTGTTATTATTAGATTCAGTTTGATTTGTTTTTCTCACATGCTGATACTTTTTTTATTGCGTTTATAGACACACGCCTTGTCAGTGAACAAATCTCTCTCTCTCTCTCTCTCTCTCTCTCTCTCTCTCTCTCTCTCTCTCTCTCTCTCTCTCTCTCTCTCTGTGCTAATGAAAAGTCTTTCTCTCTCACCTTGTTAATGAACAAATCTCTCTCTCTCTCTCTCTCTCTCTCTCTCTCTCTCTCTCTCTGTGCTAATGAAAAGTCTTTCTCTCTCACCTTGTTAATGAACAAATCTCTCTCTCTCTCTCTCTCTCTCTCTCTCTCTCTCTCTCTCTCTCTCTCTCTCTCTCTCTCTCCATGCTAATGGACAAATCTCTCTCTCTCACCTTGTTAATGAACAAATCTCTCTCTCTCACACCTCGTTAATGAACAAATCTCTCTCTCTCTCTCTCTCTCTCTCTCTCTCTCTCTCTCTCTCACGCATTCTCTATATATCTCACTCTGTCCAAGTGAAAATTATAACTCAGTCTTGTTTAAATACTCTATATTTACATTTTTCATTTTATTTTTACTCTCTCTCTCTCTCTCTCTCTCTCTCTCTCTCTAGCAGTAGCAGCCGCCATCTTTCCAATGACAGGATCGCTTGTGATTCTAAAAGAACAAAGAAGTTTGTGTTAACCAAACGATTCACAAACAGGGGAAATATCCAACAAAGAGTATATACAGTCATTCTAGGCTATCAATCAACGAGAAATATTTGCAACAGATGGGACGCAACTGTCAAAACATGTCAAGGTTATGCGTTTGTGTGCCAAGTCGAAGCGGCCAGGTCAGGCGGTATGGGGTACGTATTAATACCCTTAGACCTAAGCGGGCCAGTATGGGTGGGGTAATATTTTAGACCTATGTGGACCAGTATGATCTAGTATGGGTGGGGTAATATTTTAGACCTAAGTGGGCCAGTATGCTCCAGTATGGGTGAAGTAACGTTTTAGACTTATGTGGAACAGTATGCTTCATTACGGGTCGTATTTGAGGCCTATGTGGACCAGTATGCCTCAATACGGTTCGTGCTTTAGACCTATGTGGACCAGTATGCTTCAATACAGGTCGTATTTTAGACCTGTGTCGACCAGTATGCTTCAATACAGGTCGTATTTTAGACCTATGTGGACCAGTATGCTTCAGTATAGGTGGGGTAATATTTTAGTCCTAAGTGGACCAGTATGCTTCAATACGGGTAATATTTTAGACCCACGTGGACCAGTATGCTTCAGTAAAGGTCTAATTTTAGACCTATATAGACCAGTATGCTTTAGTACGGGTCTTATTTTAGACCTAAGTGGACCAATATGCCCCAGTATGGGTGGGGTCATATTTTAGACCTATCCGGACCAGTATGCTTACATATACACATATACATATACTCCAATAAAGAAGTCTTATCTATACCCACAAGGGGCACATCCACGGTCCATCCCCTTAATTACCAGAAGTGGGCTCTCTCCCCTGCCCCCGCTTGATGTAAAGCCATGGCTCTATATCATTCTGCCCATCAATTATCATGCAATATAACCTTTCGCTTGAAGGGGAACTGCAATTGCGATCCCATAAGGTGTTCTGTAGTCTGTGTATCAGCGCTTGATTCGCCTTTTGTTTTGCATTGAGATACTGTATAGTTGGTGGAAATTGGGTGTGACCGTAATACTATTGGGTTTGGTGTTTCTCTCTCTCTCTCTCTCTCTCTCTCTCTCTCTCTCTCTCTCTCTCTCTCTCTCTCTCTCTCTCAGTTCTTTTAGTTAACTCAGAATCTCTCTCTCTCATATTAGGATTCTATTATGTAACTCTCTCTCTCTCCTAGGATTTCTTTTAATTAACACTCTCTCTCTCTCTCTCTCTCTCTCTCTCTCTCTCTCTCTCTCTCTCTCTCTCTCTCTCTCTCTCTCTGTAACACATAATCTCTCTCTTGGCAGATAGTTGGGACTTGTACTGTTACTTACCAAGGTTACGTTACATAATCTTTGGTCGTCTGTTCCTTGTTCCTTTGTTTCCTGATTATTATTATTATTATTATTATTATTATTATTATTATTATTATTATTATTATTTCGATATTTCTTCCTTTCTTTCGTGTTCCCAAAGCTTATAACCCATCTTTCAAGCTGGTTTTTGGTGTTGTAAATGAGAGAGAGAGAGAGAGAGAGAGAGAGAGAGAGAGAGAACTAAATTAATTCCTTAGTGTGAACATATGTGTTTGTATGTCTTAAGGTATATATATCAATACACATAAACACCAGAAATAGGAAGTGTTAGGCAAGTGTACAGATATATCTGTACCGTCAGCTGCAGCTAGGATCAGCCTAATACCACTTAATGGCAAAGGACTCGTTATTAAAAGCCTAAGAAAGTATAAAATCCACATGCACACTCATGCAACATAGGCCTAATTAAAGTTGCAAACCTGCTTTCTCACGCGAAGACCCTAACTTAGGCCTACTTGGTGCAAAATGTGACAGAAAGTAGATGAACGAAGTTATTTCCATTGTCGTAACATTCAGTATTGCACCAGACGTACGTTTAACGTATCGTGAGGGCGATAGATATCCCGGCGACATAATTTGGCGCCAAGAAAGAGAGGAAGGAGTAAAAGGCTTTCTCAAAATCCTTCCGTCTGATGGGAGAGGCTTTGGTTGGCTGGTCTCTTGCCTGCTTGGTGCTCTCCGCGGCAAAGAGTTTTCCTTCTCTTTCATCACCGAACAATGTCACAATTGTGAGGTTGAAAAGGCGCATCCGAGAGTCCCAGTCCGCCGAGCGAAGAAAAATGGACGCGAACGATGGATTTAGAGATTGGCGGAGATTCGTCTCCCGGGAGTAGTAGCCCCGACCTGAAGGGCAATTGACTTCGCTGAAGTTATGGCGATGAATCCAAACATGGTGAAAAATAGGGCAGTTTTACTGTTTACCTCTCATGGCAGCAGTGGCTGAATTCAGAGGCATTACTCTGGTGTCATTCTTCGCTCTTCACGAGTTTGTCAAACAAAGGGTAATTTGGGAAAAGCGAAAAAAGGAAACTAAAGGTAATTTTTCTGAAGTCTCCAGCCAGCCATTTCTGAAGACTCCAGCCAGCCATTTTTGCACGACAAATCATTTTGGGTTTTTCATGCAAAATAAAATTGGTTTTCATGCAAAATTGGCCAGGAAATGATAGGGTTTTTAAAGAACCTAAAAAATACCAACCAAACGTAACCTAGGGATGTTTACTGGGTAAAAATTTTGCCGTTCTAGCTTTGGAGACGGGTGGGGGCCCGGTATTATCTTACCTTAGAAGTCGTAATTTGATTAATTATTTTTCTCCGTTATTAAGTATTTGCGAAGGTTATGTATTGAGAAGAAATTTTTTGTTTTGATGCGTTTTTCACAAGAAAAATATAAATTATTATGTGGGAGGTGGCTGGAGTCTTCCGAAAAATAATCATGAAGTCTCCTGATTGAACGTTTGTAGGAGGAAGAAGAAGAAGCGTTTGCAACGTAAACAAATCAGTGTTCGAAATCGTTCTTCACGAATCTGCCTCAGGTTTCTTGGATTGTCAAGTTTTTCGTCAAATTTCCTGGATTTAGAGTTTACGTATCGATAAAAATGGCCTGAGAGGTATGTGAATCTACGGTGACAACAGTGATACGGTGTATCATAAGTCTGTGAAGCAGTTTTTAAAGTTTTCAATATGCGAGAGGCGTTCCTTGTTGAGGGTAGGGGAGTCTGCAGGCGTTTTGATCGATGGTGCTGCCATCTATTGACAGTTTTTACGATAATTTTCAGAATACAGAACGTCGTGCCACATAAGGTTTTTTTTCCGTTCTTCTTTAGGCTGCTTTATCACATACTCTCTTTTCTCGGTATTAGGGACAAAATTGAGTTGACGAGCGAGTTTGAAATGAAGAAGACATTAGTGATTTTACGGGAACTAGAGCAAGAGAAACACCTTATATATATATGTATGTATATATATATATATATATATATATATATATATATATATATATATACACACAACAAGTATATATAGAGGAAATATTATTCATATCACAACAGGTATAGAGCAAATATTATTTATATCGCAAGAATTAGGACAAACACTTTTACTATATATATGTGTGTGTGTGTGTGTGTGTGTGTGTAGTTAAGGGCTTTTCCTTTTTTTAATTCGTGTAAAATCAATATTTTTTACACTTGTATATATATGTATATATATACATTTATATACCTATGTATGTGTACAAAATCTTTGCTGTTATGAGAAAAATATGACTGATGCAGATCTGATATAAGTCGTTAGTTGCCAAAAAATTTGTAAAGCAAAATAATGATAAAAAAAGAAAGTTATATCACCCTCTGGTCTTTTTACGAAGCTGCAATCATCAATCATTCCCTTCTTCTTCATCCCTTAGGGAGGTAGTGCCGTCAGTGCACCACATGCGGCGCACTGTAGGCATTACTTAATAAGGTTCTTTGCGGCGTTCCTTCGGCCCTCAGCTGCGACCCATTTCATTCCTTTGACTGTACCTCAGATCATATTCTCTTTCTTCCATCTTACTTTCCTCAATGCAGCGTCCCTCCGACACCTAGCTGAAACCTCTTTCATTCATTTTACTCTACCTCCGTTCGTATTCTCTTTCTTCCATCTTACTTTCCACCGTCGTCTAACAATTAATTCATAGTGCAACTGCTTTGAGGTTTTCCTCCTGTTACACCTTTCAAACCTTTTTACTGTCAATTTCCGTTTCAGCGCTGAATGACAGAATCTTAGGCACCAGCGCTCGCCTAGCTTTTGACTTTATGCCTGAATTCTACATTCCAGCGTATTCCAGTGTATTCCAGTGTATTCCAATTCTTCTTCTTCTCTTTGCAGCCCCAGGAAGCGTCGTGGCGTGAGAGCATTTGCATATCCGTGGACTGCGAGGATGAATCGTGAGTAGAGATGGTCCTATCGACTTCATTCTAGAATACTTTTATACCCATCTTAGATTATATCTTTTTTTCTTTCTTTTGGATTGCCCACGGCTTCTGTCCCTAGCTACTGCCGCTTCTTCTGTAGGTCTTGCTTGCCCAGCCTGTCTTGAGTTTGGTAGAATGGTATATAATTTTTGGGGGGGTCGTCTAGTTTATATTTTCTCGTCATGGTTAAAAGAGACTTTTTTTTTTTCATATGCGTGATTGTGAAAGAAATGGTGATATATGGGTCAATTATTATTATTATTATTATTATTATTATTATTATTATTATTATTATTATTATTATTATTATTATGTGACATTTTCGCGTTGAACTCAAGCTCTGGTTTCTTGACTGACCTGTATTATTATTATTATTATTATTATTATTATTATTATTATTATTATTATTATTATTATTATTATTATTATTATTATTATTATTCGTCAGGACGGATTGAATAATATATAACCATTGTGGATTTCCTTTTTATTGAAAATGATTACGATGTTATGGTAAACATTATTATTATTATTATTATTATTATTATTATTATTATTATTATTATTATTATTCATAAAATCTCATAATAGCACGCGTCACAAAGATGGTGAAGAAATCCACAATGGCGTAGGTGTAAATATATGTTAAAAATATATATGCAAAACGTTTTGTAAATATATATTTTTAATATATATCTACACCTACGCCATTGCAGTTTTTTCACCATTATTATTATTATTATTATTATTATTATTATTATTATTATTATTATTATTATTATTATTATTATTGCGGTTAACTGAAACTTGAAATGCTGCGAAATTCGCTTGCAGGTGCCAACGCGTAATAATTGATATCAGAGTAAGAAGGTGGACTGAATGTCTGTTCTTTTTAACCCTAAATTTCATTATATGAGTTGCAAAGTGACTAGCTAGTATTGCACGAAAGCTTCTCTGATCATCCTTTTGCATGACTCTGTATGCAATGCGAAAACTTTGTAAATACGGACCTTTTTATTTATTTATTTTTCTTTTGAGGAGACGTTAAATTTCCGCAGTCGATGCCGCCAAGGGTGATCGTGATTGGCCGCTCACTGCGGCGTCCCTTCGGCCCTTAGCTGCGCCCCCTTCCATTACTGTACCTCAACCCCTTTTATTCGTTTTAACTGTACCTCCATTCATATTCTTTCTCTTCCTTCTTACTTTTCCTCAACCCTCTCCTAACAGTTGTTTCATAGTGCAACTGCAAAAGGTTTTATTCCTCCTGTTGCACATTTAAATAGACCTTTTTTTTATTGTCAGTTTTCCATCCAGCGCTGAATGACCGCGGCATAGGTCCCAGGCCTTGCCAGACCTTTGGCCTAAATTTTATAATATTCCAGTCCTTAGATTACAAAATCGTCGACTGCGGATATTTCCCGTCAGCTCCTAAATAAACTTATAATTGAGTGAATTTCTAGGAGGATATAAGGATACTGTGACGGGTTTAAAACCTAACAGTAGAAAGATATCAATATTTGCTGGAATTGTAAGATCAAGCTTGCAATCAACACATACCCCCGCCCCCAACTCCCGCCCCCATCGGCCCCTAATACACATCGTGATATTGGGTAACCATCCCAAACTGGCAATCAGTTGATTCCTGGATACAAAAAAAAAAAGAAAAAGAAAAAGCCTTTTCTCGCTAGATCAGGAGGTGAAAAATCCCCACGGTTTTGCTACAATTCCCTATTCACTGATGAACGTCGAATGTCTCCCCCCCCCGGCGTTAATTCTCAGTAATTTGTCTTAATGGCATCCGCTGTTAATGAATTCCATTTCCTGATTAGGGGCCAGAGAGAGAGAGAGAGAGAGAGAGAGAGAGAGAGAGAGAGAGAGAGATTGATCTGTGAGGAATAGGTCCACATTAGGGTGATTCAGTGATCGAACTGTTATATTCTTTTCAACTAGGTTTTGACGCGTGTATATATATATATATATATATATATATATATATATATATATATATATATATATATATATAGAGAGAGAGAGAGAGAGAGAGAGAGAGAGAGCAAGGTCATGTAACCAATACGGAAATATCTTAATGGGTGATGACAGACGTTTTCCATTACAAGAAGGCAATTAGTTTATTATTATTATTATTATTATTATTATTATTATTATTATTATTATTATTATTATTATTATTATTATTATTATTATTATTATTATTCAGAAGGTAAACCCCTATTCATATGGAACAAGCCTGCACGGAAATAAATATGTGAAAGCAAAGGGGTATTTTATTTATTTTTTACGATTGGTTCCACATAAAATTTTGGCGTCACGCCTCTCTCTCTCTCTCTCTCTCTCTCTCTCTCTCTCTCTCTCTCTCTCTCTCTCTCTCTCTCTCTCTGTTACAAATGCAAGTAATGATAAAGGATATGATTGGCACTTTCTCTTCAACCCTTCAAACGTAAATCAAAAAGGGGGCATTACTAGAACCGCCCCTCTCTCTCTCTCTCTCTCTCTCTCTCTCTCTCTCTCTCTCTCTCTCTCTCTCTCTCTCTCTCTCTCTCTCTCTCAGTCCCGTGCGTACAATGACGCTCTTGGCATCAGTTGATATTTCGCCTTTTTTTTTTTTTTTTTTTTGTTAGACTTGACACTGACTTTGATGAGTGATGGTGGTGATATGGTAAAGAGAGAGAGAGAGAGAGAGAGAGAGAGAGAGAGAGAGAGAGAGAGAGAGAGAGAGAGAGAGAGCTCTTGAAAAAAGGGCTGGTCGTAATGCGCCGGTGCTATTTTCAAAAGTACGAAGAGAAATGTATCTTTTCACAAATTCATTCCCTCAAATCGACCCATAGGCGGGTAGTACCGTCATTGCACCTCACGTGGTGCACTGTAGGCATCACTTAAGGTTCTTTGTAGGGTCCCTTCAACCCCTAGCTGCAACCCCTTTCATTCTCTTCACTGTACCTCCGTTCATATTCTCCTCCTTCCATCTTACCTTCCTCGACCCTCTCCCGACAATTGTTTCATAGTGCAACTGAGAGATTTTCCTCCTGTTACACCTTTCAAACCTTTCTATTCTTAGTTTCCCCTTGAACGCCGAATGACCTCATAGGTCCCAGCGCTTGGCCTCTGGCCTAAATTCTATATATTCCAATCCTTTCGTTAAAGCGTTCATGTGTTTGTGTTTACAGAGGCGAATGACGCAATCAGATCGCGTGTTGCTTAATGTTGGTGAATCGTCAACTCTTGCCAAGACTGTTCTGTATTCCTCCATTCTTGACTGTTTTCTATTCCTTCGTTCTTTCTTGTTCTTGCCTCTGGTCTGTTTGTTCTTCTCATTCTTATCTCTGGTACCTTTCCCTTCCTTATTCTTATCCGATCTTTCTTCCCCTGTTATCATTACCTGCTGTTACTTCTTTCTGATGAACAGCATAATATTCTTTGGAGGCTTGAATTTCAAGTCTGTGGCCTCTGTAGTTTGGGCTTGTTTCCTATGAATAGGGGTCATCTCCTGAATAATAATAATAATAATAATAATAATAATAATAATAATAATAATAATAATAATAATAATAATAATAATAATAATAATGGTCTACGTACCAGGCTAAACAAAAGTGTGTGGAGTTCGTTTCCTAAGAAATTACTCAGATCTACGTAATCTGAACGACTCTTCAAGATGATAATTAAACCTGGAGAAGCTTTGTGACGACTGGCTGTTGTATTGTAGAAGAACGAAAGTGAAAATGAAAATGTTAGATTCTGATGCTATAATATGCCAGACTCGTGCCAGCCTGGGTCTGGTGGTTACGACTAGTTCTTAGAAGAAGAAGAAGAAGAAGAAGAAGAAGCAGCAGCCCAGACTCGCAATGTTTACTTTTTGCGGTCTCCGTGCTTTTGCCGGCTGTGGCCAAGCAAGCTTGTATTGACCTTCAGAGTGAAATGCTAGTTTCTTTTTTACTCTTCGCTCGATGGGGCTACTGCGTGTCATTTCATTCGAGAATTCTCAAGTGCATAACAATGGCTACTTCGTTGTGAATGTGAATTACAGTACGTTGCAGTGTTTTTGCCGTGTGCGTGCTTAGTCGGAGATAACCTTGGCTAAAAATAAGGCCGGTCCTGACCTCTAAAATGGATGACAACCTTGCTCTTTGACAGGGAAATTTTAAGTACGTTTTAGAAACAGAAAACAAGTAAAAAATGCGCCGAAGTTTCTTCGGAGCAAACGAATTTTCTGTACAGCGTATAATGCTGTATGAAACTCTCAGCCATGGCCCATGGAACTTTCAGCAACGGCCCGGTGGTGGCGTGTCCTATAGAGTTGTCAGCTGCACGATTATGGATAACTTTAACCTTAAATAAAATAAAAACTACTGAGGAGGCTATAGGGCTGCAATTTGGTACGTTTGATGATTGGAAGGCGGATGATCAACATACCAATTTGCGACCCTCTGGCCTCAGTAGTTTTTAAGATCTGAGGCCGGACAGACAGACATATAGCCATCTCAATAGTTTTTATTTACAGAAAACTAATAATGGGCAGAGGATTATATCATTTTAGAGGTGAATTGTGTGAGAAGCTGACTCCATTGGATGGCCCTCGAGGTCGGGGTTTCCCGGCAGTGTCTCTGAGTTAACGAAGTTACATCACATGAGTTCAGTGAGGACGAGAGAGAGAGAGAGAGAGAGAGAGAGAGAGAGAGAGAGAGAGAGAGAGAGAGAGAGAGAGAGTAATTGGTAGGATATTGATTCGTGCAAATATGTAACACACACACCCCGGACTGCGGAATTTGGAACCCTCCGGAATCGATTAGAATACGTAAGGCCAAAATTCACACATCTGCTTTGAGGTTCGAGGCAGCGTTCCAGGGGATGCAGCATCCCCTCAGTTGCTGTTCGAAGTGTCACAGCAATTCCTGGCCTTGTGTGAGCTAAGGACTGAAGTGCTGTTCTGAGGGTTACAGCAGTGCTTGGCCTTGTGTGGCTGAGGACTGAGGTGCTGTTTTGAGGGTTACAGCACCTCCCTTACTGAAGTGTCTGAAGTAGCCACTAAAGTAGCAGCTACTAAAAAAGTAACAGCTACTGCTTTTCACCAAACAGCAGCAGATACTGCTTTTTGTGAAAAGTATCAGCCACTCCTGCTTGTCACACAAAGTAGCAGTTACTCTTGCTTTTACCAAAAGTAGCAGCTATTGCCTGTCCCCAAAGGTAGAAGCTACTGCCTTTCCCCAAAAGTAGCAGCTACCACTTTTCCCCATTAGTAGCAGCTGCCGCTTTTCCCCCAAAATTAGCATTAACTGCCTTTTCCAAAAAGTAGCAGTCACTGGTTTTCTCACAAGTAGCAGCTACTGCTTTTCACCAGAAGTAGCAGTTACTGCTTTTCACCAGAAGTAGCAGTTACTGCTTTTCACCAGAAGTAGCAGTTACTGCTTTCCACCATAAGTAGCTGGTACAGCTTTCCACCAAAAAAGTAGAAGGTACTGCTTCTCCAAAAAAGTAGCAGCTACTTCGTTCCACCATAAGTAGCTGTTACAGCTTTTCACTAGAAAAGTAGAAGCTACTGCTTTTCCCAAAAATGTAGCAGCTACTTCGTTCCACCATAAGTAGCTGCTACAGCTTTCCGCTCAAAAAGTAGAAGCTACTGCATTTCACTAAAAGTAGCAACTACTGCTTTTCACCAAAAGTAGCAACTACTGCTTTTCACCAACAGTAGCAACTAACCAGAAGTAGCAGATACTGCATTCCGCCAAAAATAGCAGCTACTGCTTTTCACAAAAAATAGCAGCTACTGCATTTCACCGAAAGTAGCAGCTACTGCTTTTCACCGAAAGTAGTAGCTACTGCTTTTCACCAAAAGTAGCGACGCCAGCTCGGCTGCCGCGGCCGGAATATATTGATCACCTGACCATCATCGCACCTTACCACCCGGACTGCTTTTTTTTTTCTTTTTCCTTCTATCTCTGTTCTATTTTTAGAATAGATAGAGGAAACACACTCTCTCTCTCTCTCTCTCTCTCTCTCTCTCTCTCTCTCGTAGCTTTCTGAAAGGCCAATGAACAGTAATGTAATATTACAAATATTTGATATAATGTTACAAGGATTTAATGTATTATTCGAGGACTTAATGTAATATTCTAGGACTTAATGTAATATTCTAGGACTTAATGTAATATTCGAGGACTTAATATGATATTCAAGGACTTAATGTAATATTCAAGGACTTCATATAATATTCAAGGACTTTTCATATAATATTCAAGGGCTTCATATAAAATTCAAGGACTTCATATAATATTCAAGGACTTAATATGATATGCAAGGACTTAATTTGATATTCAAGGTCTTCATATGATATTCAAGTACTTAATGTAATATTCAAGCACGTAATATGATATTCAAAGACTTAATATGATATTCTAGGACTTAATATAATATTCAAGGACTTAATATAATTTTCAAGGACTTAATATAATATTCAAGGACTTACTATAATATTCAAGGATTTAATATGATATTCAAGTACTTAATATAATATTCAAGGACTTAATATAATATTCAAGGACTTAATATGATATTCAAGGACTTAATATGATATTCAAGTACTTGATATAATATTCATGTACTTAATATAATATTCAAGGAGTTAATACAATATTCAAGGACTTCATACAATATTCAAGGACTTAATATGACAGTATACTCATGCCCAGTCGCTTGAATATACGTGTTTTTAGCTCCCCTGACCTTCTGCAACCACCAGACCACGAGTGTCGAAAGAGTACTGCAGATGCAACCAGACTCAACAGCTACTGAGTCTTTACTGTATGTTAGGAATTCTAAGGATTCCTGCCCCCTAATCCCCCACCTCGCCCCCCAACCCCAATCTTTGGCACGGGAATTGACACTGAACTTCAGGGTGGACCAGAGTTCTTTGGGCCCTCTCAGAAGAAGAAGAAGAGGAAGATGACGTAAATGACCCCTACAGGTGACTCTGGTGTCAAACTCCCCCTAGAAGCTGACCGAATTGCATAAAAAGTGGCACTTCTGTTCTGTCTCAGAGGACAACACTGAACTTTGGCACAGTCTCTTTATAGTAAGGAGGTGTAGCAGCCTTGTGGTGTCTTGGCACACTGTGCGTGGGCAGACGTTGCTATATTTATAGAAGGCGGTTTGCGATTATAGCCGAAGTCCGAGGGATATCGAATGTGTAGGGCGGGGTGGGGGTGGACTTCAGGCATTGCTTAGGGTTCTTTGCAGCGTTCCTTCGGCCCCTAGCTGCAACCCCTTTCATTCCTTTCACTGTACCTCCGTTCATAATTCTCTTTCTTCCATCTTACTGTCCTTAAGCCTCTCCTAACGATTGATTCATAGTGCAACTGCGGGATATTCCTCCTGTTACACCTTTCAAACCTTTTTAGTTTTCTGTAAAAGAAAACTATTGTGCCGGCTTTGTCTGTCCGTCCGCACTTTTTCTGTCCGCCCTCAGATCTTAAAAACTACTAAGGCTAAAGGGCTGTAAATTGGTATGTTGATCATCCACCCTCCAATCATCAAGCATACCACATTGCAGCCCTCTAGGGTTAGTAGTTTTTATTCTGTTTAAGGTTAAACTTAGCCATAATCGTGCGTCTGTCAACGATATCAATAGGCCACCACCAGGTTGTGGTTAAAGTTGCATGGGCCGCGGATCATACAGCATTATACCGAGACCACCGAAGGATGGATCTATTTTCGGTGGCCTTGATTATAAGCTGTACAGAAATCTCGATTGCGCCAAAGAAACTTCGACGCATTTTTTACTTGTTTCTTATAGCAGTTGATAGAAATGTGTAAGATTTTGGCTAAAAATATCAATTATTTACATTTATTAAGAAACAGACGAACTTTGACTCCTAAAGAACAAGCAATTTTTGCTTATAGCAACATTATCAAAAATTAAAAGTTAAATTAACAAATTAGGAACACGGGACAGATTCATTGATTGATCTCCATCGACTGGCGGCAAAAATCACTCATTGATTCAGGGAGAGGAATGCGACCCTGAAATAACTCGAATATCGATAGCGAGGCCCCCGTTTAAAAAAAAGCACAGCTCTCTGTGTTTAGCTGCAACCCCTTTCATTCCTTTTACTGTACCTCCGTTCGTATTCTCTTTCGTCCATCTTACTTTCTTTAACCTTCACCTGACAGTTGTTGCATAGTGCAACTGGCAAAGGGTTATCCTCCTGATACACCTTTCAAACCTGTTTACTCACAATTTCCTTTCCAGCACTGAATTACTTCACAGGTCCCAGGGCTAATCTGGCCTCCAGCCTAGCTTTCATACTCCAGTCCCATACGATTATCCATCGTTCGTTCTCCGCTTTCGTTGTGTGTTTATTCATGAGTAGCGTTCACTCTCGTCAGAATCGTGAAGTAGGCGAAAGCACGCGCTTTTTTTTTTCAGCGTTTTTTCGTTTTTAGCAGAGAATTTTCAGATGGACCCCATTCATATGGAACAAGCCCACCACAGGGGCCGTTGACTTGAAATTCTGAAGCTGTAATAATAATAATAATAATAATAATAATAATAATAATAATAATAATAATAATAATAATAATAATAATAATCTTTGGAATTTTAAGAATTTCAAGTCCGTGGCCCTTGTGGTGGGCTTGTTTCATCTGAATAATTCTCTGCTAAAAACTGGAAATTCTGAAGCTGTAATAATAATAATAATAATAATAATAATAATAATAATAATAATAATAATAATAGTAATAATAATTTTAAGAATTTCAAGTCCGTGGCCCCTGTGGTGGGCTTGTTCCATATGAATAGGGTTCATCTGAATAATTCTCTGCTGAAAACGAAAGGACGCTGAAAAAAAGCGCGTGCTTTCGCCTACTTTACGATTCTGACGCGCGAGAACTGCTTGAATAACTCATGAAACTTTGTTCCAGTGCTTTCTGTCAACCCACTTAAGCCGAGGTAAGGGAAGGTTCTCTCATGGAATGGAATATAGACTTTAGGACGAAGGTCAAGCGAGCAATGTGACCTGTGATGATGAGGTCATTCAACGCTGAAAGGAAAATTGAGAGTAAGCAAAGTAAAAAATGCGCCGACGTTTCTTCGGCACAATCAAGTTTGCTGCACAGCCGCTACAGCGTATAATCAAGGCCACCGAAAATAGATCTATCTTTCGGTGGTCCTCGGTATAATGCTGTATGGGCCGCGACCCATGAAACTTTAACCACGGCCCGGTGGTGGCCTGGCCTATATCGTTGCCAGTTGCACGATTATGGCTAACTTTAATCTTAAATAAAATAAAAACTACTGAGGCTAGAGGGCTGCAATTTGGTATGTTTGATGATTGGAGGGTGGATGATCAACATCCCAATTGGCAGCCCTCTAGCCTCAGGAGTTTTTAAGATCTGAGGACGGACAGAGAAAGTGCGGACAGAAAAAAGTGCGGATGGACGGACAAAGCCGGAACAATAGTTTTCTCTTCAGAAAACTAAGTGGTTGAGGAAGGTAAGATGGAAAAAAGAGAATATGAACGGAGGTACAGTCAAAGGAATGAATCTACAGGTCATTAGTCTCAGAGACGAGACTCGTTATAACCATTTTTGTGGTGATTTTGTTGATAATACTTTAGATATATATATATATATATATATATATATATATATATATATATATATATATATATATATATATATATATATATATATATATATATATATATATATAATGCAATACACAATTGATTTATAAGGGCAGACGATAGTGAGAGAGAGAGAGAGAGAGAGAGAGAGAGAGAGAATCAGCATACTGGGAATTAGAGAGGTTAATGAAGTTAATTAAGGAATTGATAGGGGAAATTAACGGAATATTGCGGTTTAATTAGTCTCTCTCTCTCTCTCTCTCTCTCTCTCTCTCTCTCTCTCTCTCTCTCTCTCTCTCTCAGAGCAAGAGGAAAGGAATGAGCCGTTCCAGAGGCGAATCCTGTCTGCTTCTACTACTACTAATACTATTAATACCTGAATTCCAGGTGTATGGGTTTTATTTTCTGTTCCCTCTTATTTGTCTATTTCATCTCTCTCTCTCTCTCTCTCTCTCTCTCTCTCTCTCTCTCTCTCTCTCTCTCTCTCTCTCTCTCAGAAGGCTAAGATTCCCCTTTGGAGACCTCTTGTCTTTATAGACTTGACTCTGTCCATAAAGAGAGAGAGAGAGAGAGAGAGAGAGAGAGAGAGAGAGAGAGAGAGAGAGAGAGAGAGAGAGAGAGAGAGAGAGAGAGAATTTAAGAAAGAAATAAAGAAAGAAAAAAGAGAGAAACCAAGAAAGGGAGAAAAAGAAAGAGAGAAAGAGAAAGAAAGAGAAAGCGAGAGAGGAAAAAGAGAGAAAAAGAGAGAAAGAATCGAAGAAAGTAAGAAAGACAAAGAAAGAGAAAAGAAAAAGAAAAAGAAAGCAACGGAGAAGGAAAATGAAAGAGAGAAAGAAGGAAAATAAGAGAGAAAGAAATAAAAAAAGAGAAAGAAAGAGAAAGTTGCAGAGACTCTGAGTTGGCGTGTGGGTGTGGGTGTGTGGGTGTCCGCTTCAGGGGAGGAGGACGCCATGTTTGACAACGACCCCTTTAACGGATGAAAAATGGATGTTTGCTGCTGAAGTCGAGCTCAACTTTGCTTTCGAGAAGGCAGGCAGACAGGCACGGTGTTTGTGGAAAGAGGGAGGACGTCTCAGGTCACATGGGAGGACGCCTCAGGTCATCTAAGGTCATCTGGGAGGACGTCTTAGGACATCTCGGGTCATCTAGGAGGACGTCTCAGGTCGTCTAAGGTCATCTGGGAGAACATTTCAGGTCATCTGGGAGAACATCTCAGGTCATCTGGGAGGACATCTCAGGTCATCTGGGAGGATATCTCAGGTCATCTGTGTGGATATCTCAGGTCATTTGTGAGGATATCTCAGGTCATCTGGGAGGACGTCTCAGATCATCTGGGAGAACATCTCAGGTCATCTGGGAGAACATCTCGGGTCATCTGGGAGAACATCTCAAGTCATCTGTGTGGACATCTCAGGTCATCTGTGTAGATATCTCAGGTCATCTGTGTGGATATCTCAGGTCATCTGGGAGGACATCTCAGGTCATCTGTGAGAACATCTCAGGTCATCTGGGAGGATGTCTCAGGTCATCTAAGGTCATCTAGGAGGACGTGTCAGGTAATCTTAGGTCATCTGGGAGGACGTCTGAGGTCATCTAAGGTCATCTGGGAGGACGTCTTAGATATCTCAGGTCATCTAGGAGGACGTCTCAGGTCATCTCAGGTCATCTGGGAAGACATCTCAGGTCAAGTCTTTCTTAATAAGAGGAATGACCTTGAAACAATTCCAAATAAAGTTAAAGTGGCATCCCTCGATAAATATTCAGTTGGAAAGAGAGAGAGAGAGAGAGAGAGAGAGAGAGAGAGAGAGAGAGAGAGAGAGTGGAATTTGTCGATGCAAGAATAACCAGATCTACCTCAACACATTCGTAGTGGGAGGATGACGTCACAGAAGCCATAGTAGAGAGAGAGAGAGAGAGAGAGAGAGAGAGAGAGAGAGAGAGAGAGAGAGAGAGAGAGAGAGAGAGAGAGTGTCCCAGAGCTCGTTTGGATGAAATATACCTCATACTTAACGACCCAAACTCACGCTAAGAATACTATATTCCCTTTTAAGCAACCGGTTCATACCAAATTTGTCAGGCTGTTAACTACGCACGAACCTTCCATAATTAAAGAGGCCAGCTGCTATTCGAAGAGGCCAGCTGCTATTTGAAAAGGTCAGCTGCTATTTGAAGAGGTCAGCTACTATTTGAGGAGGCTAGGTTACTGTTTAAAGAGGTCAGCTACTATTTAAAGAGCCGAGCTGCTGTTTGAAGAGCCGAGCTGCTATTTGAAGAGGCTAGCTACTGTTTAAAGAGGCCAGCTACTATTTGAAGAGGCTAGCTGCTAATTGAAGAGGCTAGCAGCTATTTAAAGAGCCAAACTGCTATTTGATAAGGCTAGCTGCTATTTAAAGAGCCCAGCTGCTATCTGGGACGCTGTTTCCACAGTCCAACGGTGTGAGAAGGAATAAAGGACCTCTGGAACTTTGCAGAAGTCCGGCAGCAAGGCACAGCATTTACTGCAAATCTGTGCTTCTGCTGTTCAGCGAATGTGCTAAAAATTACGCTTCACCTTTCCTTGACCCCGTTTAAGGGTATAATGACTGTGGCATTGGGGTGGGTTGCACCTTTGTTGCAGCCTTGGCATCTAAATGAGAACGGTTGAAAGCCGAGTTCTACTAACCTTGGCCCAGTAATAGCTCGACCTTCAGCGCGTAATAGTCAGTGCACCTCACGCGGCGCACTGTAGGCATTACTAAAGGTCCTTTGCAAGCGTCCCTTCCTTAGGCCCATAGCTGCAACCCCTTTCATTCCTTTTACTGTACCTCCACTCATATCATCTTCCTTCCATTTTGCCATCCACCCTCCCCTAACAATTATTTCATAGTGCAACTGCAGCCTTCCAAACCTACATACTCTCAATTTCCTTTCCAGCGCTGAATGACCTCATAGGTCCCAGTGCTTGGCCTTTGGCCTAAACTCTGTATTCCATTCCTATTAGCTTAAGTGGTGTTGGGGAAGTACTTTTTTTTTTTTAGATATAGTGGGAAGAGTGAGTTTTGTCCTGTGAATTAAAAGCATCGGAGATTACGTATTTATTTTTCAATTATTGTTTTTATGCTTAAAACTGACGTTAGGCGGGCCTAGGTTATCAAAGGACTTGAACATTATTATTATTATTATTATTATTATTATTATTATTATTATTATTATTATTATTATTATTATTATTATTATTATTATTATTATTATATGAAGATGAACCCTATTCATATGGAACAAGCCCACCAAAGGGGCCACTGACTTGAAATTCAAGAAGCTTCCCAAGAATATTATTATTATTATTGTTATATTTGAAAACGAACCCTATTCCTATAGAACAAGGCCACCACAGGGGCCACTGTCTTGAAATTCAAGAAACTTCCCAAAATTATTAAGGTGTTCATAAGAAAGAAGCAACAGAAGGTAAAGAGAAATACAGAAAGAAGAGATCTCACTTATTAAAAAAGAAAAAATAAACCAACGAACTGATAAATAGAGAAAAACGTAAATAAATTATTAAAATCCAAGGAGAACAGTATAAGGACAGTAATGCATTGCGCCTTCGCTTGAACTTCTGAAGACATTCCAGATGCACTGTACAACATCCCCAGTACAGAGAGACTGTTCCAGAAGTCCAGGAGCGTTTTAATTATAATTTCAAAGACGTCTTGCCTTTTAGATCGTATCACCTTGATAGGTTTCACTTTCCTGAGTTGATTAAGATGCACTGTAGGTACATGAGAGCCTTACCTTGACTATAATGGTAACGAGGGAAGCGCTTTCCCGAGATGTAACCGAGTACTGGGACCTTTCCCTGAAAAAAAGCGGGACGCCATGTGTTGAAAAACTGACCATAGAATTTTCTTGAAGATAATCTCATTATGTTTCCCACACCCAAATTCATTGTGTAATGATAATTAAACCAATCTTGTGGGTGTTCTGAATAAGCAGAATTATTATTATTATTATTATTATTATTATTATTATTATTATTATTATTATTATTATTATTATTATTATTATTATAGAACGAGCCCACCACAGGGACCATAGACTTGAAATTCAAGCTTCCAAAGAATATTATTATTATTATTATTATTATTATTATTATTATTATTATTATTATTATTATTATTATTATTATTATTATTATTATTATTCAGACGATTCATATGGAACAAGCCCACCATGGAGCCATTGACTTGAAATTCTTCAAGCTTCCAAAGATTATTATTATTATCATTACAATTATTTTATTATTATTATTATTATTATTATTATTATTATTATTATTATTATTATTATTATTATTATTATTATTATTTGGAGAAGTTCAACAGCGAGGCACAGCATTTACAGCATATTGGTGCTGCTTCTGCTGTTCAGCGAGTCTTTTCGCTCACGAAAAATACAGTTTTAGCGTTCTGTAAACGAAAACTATTGTGCCGGCTTTGTCTGTCCGTCTGCACTTTTTCTGCCCGCCCTCAGATCTTAAAAACTACTGAGGCTAGAGGGCTGCAAATTGGTACGTTGATCATCCACCCTCCAATCATCAAACGTACCAAATTGCAGCCCTGTAGCCTCAGTAGTTTTTATTTTATTTAAGGTTAAAGTTAGCCATAATCGTGCTTCTGGCAACGATGTAGGATATGCCACCACCGAGCCTTGGTTAAAGTTTCATGGGTCGCGGCTCATACAGCATTATACCGAGACCACCGAATGATAGATATATTTTCGATGGCCTTGTTTATACGCTTTATTAGGCTGTACAGAAAACTCGATTGCGCAAAAGAAACTTCAGCGCATTTTTTACTTCTTTTTATTTATTTTATTATATTTCATTTATTTTGCGCATTGCGATACTGCAAAGATCATTTTTATATTCAGACCAGCAGTTTTGCAAACCCACTTCGGAGAGGTTTGAAGAATTAAAGGTTTTATTTGTTTAATTTTTTTTTTAGTAATTATACATTAATTGATTAAACAGAAATGGGCTGTTTGATTACGGTATGGCTTTAATAGCTGTTATTCTTGAGGTATATTTTGAATTATATATTAAAAGGTATTCATGGTTTGATACATGAATATGCAAAGTCACACTCGTGTGTAAGTGTGCCTTCTTATATATATATGTATATATATACATATATATATGTATGTATATATATACATATATATGTATGTATATGATATATGATATATATATATATAATATGAATATATATATATATATATATATATTTATATATATATATATTTATATATATATATATATATATATATATATATATTTATATATATATATATATATATATATATATATATATATATATATATATATATTTATATATATATATATATATATATATATATATATATATATATATATATATATATATATATATATATATATATATATATATATATATATATATATATATATATATATATATATATATATATATATATATATATAGCAAGAATAATATTTACCTTTACCACCGAATTATGTCGAAATAGAACCACTTACCAAAACAGGACCTGATTTTAATGTGAGAGCATTAAGGACTTCTGGGGGTATAGAAAGTATAGAAGAAAGTCCCAAAAACGAATCTCCTGCATAGAAAGCATGTGAAAGGCGCGTAGGACTTGAAATAGAACGCTGTCCTATCTAGGGAAAGCATGCCGGAAGATGTATAGGTCTAGATGTTGGACTTCCCACCCACACATCGAGAGAATTGGGACTTTGGGAAGGTAATAGGACTTATAGTAAGACTTTGCCCACAGGAGCAAAGACGTTAAAAGCACCTACGACATGCGGAAGCCTTTAAGGACATGTGAAAAAGCATAGGACATGTTTTTAGGTCATGTTTCGGGTAGACCAAACCTCCCTGCTTGGTTGTGACTCAGCACCTCCTCTTAGAACACGATGAGCAACATCTGCACCGCTGCATTTTGTTTCCGTTTGTTTCAAGGGCTTGCTTTTTATGTAGTCTTGAAGACATATAATATGTAATAGTGAGTAGAAGTACCATTTACTCGACTGAACGCGCTGTGTGTGGACGCCTGTGCGTGACATTTCTCTTCAGTGTTGATGGAATGTGACAGTATCATTATCCCATAGGCCTAAACATGCTTGGTATCCAGTTGTGATGTCACCATTGTCTAAATCCAGAAAAAAAAAAGAAGTTAACTTGTTCACAGTGTTCTAATCAAAGCCTCGTTTCTTCCCCCTTTTTCTCATCTCTTCGCCCTGGACAGAAAACCGTTCGTTCACTCACCCTTTTCTCTCCACCTGGCAGAAAACCGTTGGCTAGCTTCCTGAGGAGAAGGAGCCTCCCAGACGTCGCTCTCGATTCGTGGGAAAATCGAAGGTGAGATTAGAGGGGTGTGACCCCCAAGGCGGCTTCTGGTTGGCCAGCTGCTCATTGATCCCCGCTTCCCATTGGTCCAGGCCTGGGCCCGACCTCCCGGGGAAGGCGGGCGAAAAAGGTGTATAGCGGGGAAGGTTTTAAGCTTTCTGGGGCTTGGCATGGATAAAAAACGCTTGTGGGTGTCTTTGAATAAACTTTTCCTTTTCCGCAGGAATACAGTCGAAAGCCAGAAGCTTTTTATGAATATTATTGTCATTATTAATCAAAGTTATTATTATTATTATTCAGATGATGAAGAACCCTATTCATTGGAACAAGCCCACCAAAGGGGCCATAGACTTGAAATTTTTAAGCTTCTTAGAATATTATGCAGAAAGAAGAGACATCAGTTATTAGAAAAACAGATAAACTGACAAATAAATAAATAGATAAGTAAAAATGTAAGTCATATATATTAAAGCGTAAGGAGAATAGGACTAGGGCAGTAATGCAATGCACCTTCCCTTGAACTTCTGTAGAAGTTCCAATTGCTCGACATCCTCAGTAGGGAGGCCGTTCCAAGTTTCCCTGGAGAGGAACAGAGTAACAGAAGAACCGAACGTCAGATAAATAAAGGCGAATTTTAGGTCAGTAGGGTCATAAGTGCCAAAACCTCATGGCGCCGGGGACCAAACAAACGCCTGGACACACACGTGGTCCAATTCGGCCTAGATGTGGTGCAGTCTCACCGTCTGGCTTAGTCTGGGAGGGAGAGAGAGAGAGAGAGAGAGAGAGAGAGAGAGAGAGAGAGAGAGAGATGGGTGGTCGATAGATCCAGCATTATGTAACGTGAGCTTGCCGGATTTTGTTCTCTCTTACTCGTGATCCTGCCGCCTCTCTCTCTCTCTCTCTCTCTCTCTCTCTCTCTCTCTCTCTCTCTCTCTAGTCCCAGGTATAATACAGGCATGCCGGCTAAAAGGTGCAGCAACAGCAGCTCTCCCATGAACGGATGCTCATTATGTGGGCATTCCTTTGTGACGGTGGGCTGTCATGTTAGACTCATTTCAGCGAAATCTGCAAATTTGAAGCCCAGTCATTTGGTCGGTTTCTGTGCGTTTCATGGATGAGGATGTCAGTTTCATAGATCAGTATGTCAGTTTCATACCCGTTCCAGATGTACGTAGACTTGGAAGCCGAGATATTACGTCAGTGATCGGGACTTATATACCCTCTAAATCTTTAGGCATAGTGGAGTTTATATCGATTCGTATTTTGAACTAAACGGTTTTGGAAGTATTGCATTCTACAATACTCAGTTTCCTTCTGCATAACTGTTAAATATTCCTTTTTATTTTTATGCAGCCGTAATATTTGTATTGGAATATTCATGCACTGTCTACCACAGAATTTCTGCGACCACCAAAAGGTGCTTTGTGTAACTTTCGAGTGTCAACTGAACGTGGACCAGGGGTTCCCAACCTTTTTAAGCTGATGAGCACTCACCTATCTTCTGGATAATTGTGAGAGCACCACAATAATTTAAAAATAGTTTGGGGGATTAAGAAGAAGCCTAATTAGTAAATGAAAGACTTCGAAAGAGCACTGCCAGAACTTCAGAGAGCACAGAGGTTGAGAACATAAGTACACACGACGGGAAAGTTAAAATTAAGTCTCTAATTTTAATAAAAAAAATAAAAGTCTATTCACATCTGACGCTTTGGATGACAGGGTCGTTACGGGCAGTCGATGTGGTACTAATCAAGAAATATTTACTGGCAAAGTGTTGCTTTAGAGAGCTCTTGGTACTTAAAAAAAAAAATGCTAGACCTACGCGGATTTCAGAATGGACACCTTTTTTGCTTCTTTAAAACAAAAGACTGCTGTTACGAAGTCGTTACTGTATCGTAAGTAAACATAGACTCCGCATTATTTGGCAGTCTTGGATCTTTCCTAGAAAGTGACCCCCATCAAGGCTCGGGGGTCGTTATCTAGGACTGATATTTCTAGGGGGTCATTATCTAAGATTGGACTACTTGCGGGTCACTGTCTAGGAAAGATCCGCAGTCTTTATCTGGGAATGGAAGACCTTATGACTACGTGTTTACTAGTGAACGAGAATAGAGCTGCGTGCCCAAACAAGCTCTCTCGTTCAGACTAAAGGAACGATTGTACTCTGGAATCACATTTACAGGCTCCTCGTAAGAGCAAGAGCCAAGTTGCTGCCATAAGGCCAGCTATGTCTAACACCAACGTAAAGAAAAAGCGTTTCCCTTTTAATTCTTTTCATCAACAATGAAAGTCAAGGGGTTTTGTGTCGTGTTGTCAGCACGCGCTTAGTCTAGCACGCCATTCGAGTCACTCTCACGAACAGGACACCCACCACTTTTCCTTTCTGTAGTATATTAATGTGTCACTCACAGCCTGCACGAAGCTTCTTGGTACAGCACGAACGGCAGGAATATGCACTTGAAACAAACCGCGAAGTAGTTTTTTTTATGTTAAAAGCCGTAAAAACAAGTGGACAAAAAGCATCATTGAGAGTTCAGTGGAAGGCTTCAAGGAGACAATTCAGACGCACTGTCTAGAATAATTGTTATTGGTTTCAGTAAAGGCCAACATCGATGTTTTTAAACATCATCAGAGGCAAAATGATGTTATTCAAAGTATAAAGATAATTTTTATGTGGAATCTGAGAGGCAACTGGATAGATTGCAAGAGACGAAAGTTGAGAGTTCCACCGTTGAGTGAAATTAGGCCTACACACAACTCAAAAATATATGTAAAATGATCATTGTGATGAATCGATGGAAACCAGGAAAGGAATTAGACTGCAGTGTAGGTAGAAAAAGGATTTCAGTAGAGACTTTATGAGGTTTCTTTATATAAGGTAGGGCGGTAACAGCAACATAAGCTCCGCAGGGGGTTACTGCCATCAGTGCACCCTACGCAGCGTCCCTTCGGACCCTAGCTGCAACCCCTTTCATTCCTTTTACTTTACTTCCATTCATATTCTTACTTTCCGCAACCCTCTCCTAACAGTTGTTTCACAGTGAAGCTGCGAGAGGTTTTCCTCCCGAGACACCTTTCAAACCTTTGTCAGTTTACTTTTCAGCGCTGAATGACTTCATAGGTCCCAGTGCTTGGTCTAAATTCTATATTCCATTCCATACCAACAGCAACGAAAGGTGCAAAACCATTTGATTTTTGTGAAGACCAAAGAGAAATGGGTTGGTTTGAGTGAAGGCTGAAAGGCCACGGGACTAGACCCACGTGCTAAAATTTCCTTATGCACAGACCACTTCTAAATAATATTTTCGACCAGTGGTTCTTAATCTTTTTATTACCACGCCCCTCTAACAGTTGGTCCTTCGCCCCACGCCCCCCGCTCCTTGCATCTATGAGTAAAATTCCCTCCCAGATTTAAAGGGAAATGAAAAATAACGAGAAAGAGAATTGGTGTTTTTATTTTTAAGCCCAACGAGTCTAACCAGAGTAGTAGACTGTAGGAAACTAACTTTTGCATTTTTTCATAAACTTCTGAATATTAGTCATCACTCTTGTTAAGAGAATAACGAATACAATTAGTGAACGTTCAAATTTTCCCTAGGGCTCGCGCCTCCCCTGGAAACCGCTGACGCCCCCCAGTTTGAGAACCAGTTTTAGACCATCATGCACCCCAAGTTGGCAACCTAGTCCCAACAAGCACCGAGTGATTATTATGCAGGCACGACACGCCTGTCATTTTGCAAATGGCCTCGTAATGATCTAAAATTAACGCGAAGGCTTGGGACTGGCTCATACCTTAATACGTATGATTAGAGGGGATCCTTAGTAAAGGTGGCGATCAATACTCCGGAGGAGCGATTCGGAGCAAGTTGTCAGACATAGACCGATGTGTGGAGACCTGAAGCGAGGCGAAGAGTTTAACGGTTTTTTTTCGTATTTTTTGCTATTACATTCAAACCTCTGCGTCCGCCATTACTCGTTTTTCTTTTCATGCTTTGATTATTTAATGTTAGTATTGGAGTTAGGAAGAGACGAAGAATTTCAGTGTTATTTTTTCTATCTATAGACTTACTTTTCCAGTTTCAGTTTTCTGTAAAAGAAATCGAGACGACTATTTGTCTGTCCGTCCGCACCTTTTCTGCCCGCCCTCAGATCTTAAAAAC